>NC_138601.1:3953789-4311523 GCF_964289735.1 Phaethon aethereus
GACACTTTCTAAACTTTATGGAAACCACCTACAGTAAACACTTAGTAAATCTCATCCCTACACCAGCCAGTAGCCAGTACTGTGGTGTTGTCCTGTTATTAGCTGTTTTTTCCTCTTTTGCTCAAAGCAGAAACAAACAGCGAAGTCTTCAGTAAGTGCCACTGTTTCCCCCCTCTCCTCCGACTTCCTCTTCAGTTCTGAGTTGCCTGACAGGAGAGCCCTACATGTGATAAAGCAAAAGCCCACGAGTCTGAAGGAGGTTTCTTGGCTGCATGATCTCATCCCACTGAGGGAGCGGGAAGCATTATTTTTCCTGAAGTACAGGATGCAGATTTTGTTTTGGTTGTGCTCTTTTCTTTTTCTGGGGATGGAAAGGTAATGCCGTGACTTTGGCACAAATATGTATATAAACCAAATTAACTTTACAGCAATAGCTGTGTGACTAGTACTGAGAGCCTGTGTTTGTGAATAGCATTTATATTAATTTTCTTGTGCCTCTTCCTGTGGCTCATTTGTGCTTTCTTTTATCAAGCAACTCGCTTCTGTTGTCAGTCCTCTTTTTGTGTTTAGAAACTAATGGGAAGAACTGGTTAAGTTGAACACCTAGAGTACTAAAGCCAGACTGTCCACATAAGTGGTGTGACCTCTGCACCCTTTATTCGGCTCCCATGAATCTGTTCATGGTAGAGTATATATAATTTTAAATGAGGCTCCCTCCTCACTCTGTGCAAGGGTAAGTGCTTATTAAATGAGCAACTATTCCATACTTTACTTTTTTGATTGTGTGGCCTCACACCTTTGTTTGCCAGTCATATTCAAATAATTTTCAGAAGTCAGTATTAATTTGCTTGGGGTATATTTGGTTCTGTTCCTCTCAATAAAATAAGTTAACATCAGTTAAATTCTGTAACGCACAAGAGGAAAGGAGTATTATATCCTCTTGTAAAACTAGGTGCTTTGGGACAAAAAGATTAAAACTGAAAGTGTCCGCTAGTATTGAGCACCTGCTTTGGCATGCATAGGATCTCATTTGCTTGGGGGAAGTTGGCAATTCACAGTATTTGGTACGTTCAGACCTCAGCGCGCCATCCTCAGATAGCTGGTGTCCTGTTCAGTCCTCTGTTAAGAGCCCGTGTTCCCTGTATCATCCATGGAGAGAGCACAGAGGTGTTAGCTGCCTGAAGCTGCAGTCTAAATATTTCCAAGTGAGCACCCTCTGGAGTCTGAAGTGGCCTTGCAGTTCCTCATGGCAGAGCTGTGCGTAAGTGCTGCGCATGGAGGGCACCAGTTCTCCTGGGCAGCATCCTACTGCCCTAAATTGCAAAACCATCCTGCAGTTCCTCTTCCTACAAAGTTTGCTGGAGTTACCCCTTCCATCTTTGTCAACAAATGGGGGAGAAGTCCTTTGACATGTCTCCTTTCATTTCTCTTCCTGATTTGAATGAGAAGATGACACCGTGGAAAAATTATCTTTAATTAGATTATGTCTATGTACGTTCAGGGAAGGGTGAATAAAAGCAACACAAGCAGCATTCATGTTGGCATCTCCAAACTCTTTGTGCTCTTAAACGCTCTAGAATTTTATTTTCACTTAGACCGACTGAATTGTCAGTGTACTATTTTAAAAATTGTGGGGAGTCAGCTTGCTATCTAAGTGCTTCTGAAAGAGTGAAAGATTTGTAATTTATCTCTGCTGGCCAAGGTGGCTGATAGAAATTGTAGGTTCTTCCGTGGTCTGGTCTCAGAGAGTGATACGAGCCCCTTCTTGTTTCAGAGGTAGCTGCTAATGGAAGACAAACATTGAGACTTGTAAATCCTGCATTGATTTGAGGCTGGAGGGCAGCATGCTCTAGTTGTTCGGCTCCTGTTTTACACAGTAATTATGAAGCTTGCTCTCTTGTTGCCTTTATTGTTTGTGTTCTGTGAAGTTAATAAGATTTCAGGCTCTAGAACTGTTTCTCAGCTACTTTCTTGCTACTAAACATAATGATATTTTTGAAACTGTGGCCAGACTGCTTGAGCTCCTCAGTCTCATTTTTTTTCTTTTTTTTCTTTTTTTTTTTTTTTTATTTTACCCAACAGACCAGTTCTTCACCCCATTCTGGACTGCCCAAACAAGTCAGGATTAAAACTTCCCAATCTGTCGGGGATGTGAACGCACCCTACCAGCAGCCAGAACCCAGAAGTAGGCATCTATCTGTCAGTGAGTATTTTTGTCACTTCTGCTTGTCCTTGTTTTGTGAAATGTATCTCTTGGGCACTAATATTTATGGTATAGCATTTATGAAAACCATGAGAAATTGAAAGGTTATTCTAGGACAAGGGAGTTCATTTTCAAAAGCTCTTAATATGTTTACAATAGAATGTTTCAAAGTTCCTTACTAAGTTGTTGAACAGATGAGGAGCTGCTAAAGGGGATGTCCTAAAGCCAGATTCACTGAGGTTAGAAATTTGGAAAGCTTACGTGAGTCCATTAAGCTTTTTATTTGGATTGGCAATTTCAGTTCATGAAACCTAGATTTGATTTTATTGGGGGTTTTTATGTTGGACTTTGGAATCTCTCCTCACTCTGTAATCAAGCATTATACTAGCAGCACAGGAATTGCCACTGCATATCTAACCAGTGCCCTACACACTGAGTTCCCTAACCTTTCACACTCGTAATTACCAGGTGAGTAGAGCACAAAGCTAATATCATAGGTGACTGGCACAGCTGCACAAAAGATAATGAGAAAAGTCAAAGTAATACGTTCCTTTGTCTCTGTTAGCTTAGTGAACTCATGTTTAGTGGAAAGGTCCATGTAAGACACTAATTTTCATGACTTCTCTCTCTAGTAGATTTGTCTGAGTTGTCCCGATTTCTTTGTGATAACACCTTGTATAACTATGCAGTACTATTCAACTCTGCTTGAAGGATGCTCAAAGCTGTTAACTTTTTATATGAAAAACTAAAACACCTGAAACTGCTTCAAAGACTTATGGGTCCAAAAAAAAAGTTTGTGGTTTAGAATCTGGCTCCTTGGTGTGAAACTTGGTGAGCAGTGAAAGAGCAATTAATAGGGATCTGCAGTATGAAGGCTAGTGCCTGAGGTGGTGTTCTGTGTAAATGACTTTTGCTTTAGAAGTGAGGAAAAGCTAAATTTTGCTGGAAACAGCAGCAGAGCATGGCTGTGTTTGTTACAACAACTATTTTGGAGCTTGTCAGAGCTAATGCTTCAGACGACAGGTGCAGTACTAGGAGCTGGGAATGTCAGAGCTGTTTTGTTTCCAAGTTCTAAACCAGCTCCCTGTATAGGAGTGCTTCAGTTTCATTAACTGTAAACTTGAGACATAATTGTTATAGGAATTAAGATCAGTATTCGCAATGCAATCTTACTGTCAAATAATAAATCCAATTAAACTACAACAGTCTCCATGGTGGGGGTTCTAAACTGGAGTCAGATCCATGCTGTTCTGCACAAAGGTGATTGGGAGAGGAAGCTCAGTAGAGGACTTGAGAACTAGACTAGTAGTTGTTGATACTAGACCTGTCTAGCAAACCTGCTTGTATCCTGTCTAGAGTCTGCGGATCCCCTTTTATACAGTTTGCTTTTATGAAGTAGCAAACAAACGGAAAAAGAAGTGCTGAAAACTTGTGAAGTACGTGACTGAAACTGGGATGAAAAGGGTTTTCCCATCCTTTCTAGTCTGAAGTTAATATGCATAAAAAGAGCAACATTGCTCCATCCTGCGAAGAAGGCAGCAGTATCCATGCATATCTGAACACCACGTTTCTTTTTCACAGACAAATTCAATGCCAAAAATATTTTATTTTTAAAAAAGTATTTTTCCTTTATTGGCATTCTAAGGTATCCAAATAATGATGCCAAAGCTAACAGACTACCGAGTGTCTGTCGTGGGTAAACTGTACAATAATAAGGGGCCCCTTCTGTATCCCAGTTGTACAGACTCTTTCCTCTTATCCCAGCTTATGGATGCTTTCTGATCAGTCTGTCATTCATCAATCAAGAAAGCATTGGTTTTATTTTCTGAACATGTCAAAGTACCAGACTGTTAAATTACAAAGAGGTCCAAGAAGAGTTCCAGTTCTGTCAGAGGTCTGATGATAATTTGGCAACAGCTCAGTCTTGAATCAATTTTTTCTTCCTTCTCTCTCCTATCTTTGATTTGAAAAAGGAATGTACCCCTGTTTCTTAGCGTTTCAGGCATAGAGACTTTCCTATTCAGACCACATCGTGCAATGAAAGTCAAAAGCAGCGTTCAACAGAAATTGTCTGCATCCAGGAGATACATTTGTGTAGTTCCTGTCTTCTGAAGTGGACAGGCCTCAAGCCTGCTGTCACCAGCTCAGAGGTTTGGAAGTAAAGATAACTTTTATTTAAATAAAAAAAAAAAAAGTTGCTAAGCATTCTGGCAGCACTTGTGTTTTTTCCACTCACTTCCTTTGATATACATTGATTTAGTGCCGACTTCCTTTTCCTGCCTAGTGATGGTGGCCTTTCCACAATAGCGGCTGGGCCGATGCCAGCAGGACTTGGGCTCCCTTTTGCCAGCCATGGCATTGTATCGGAAAGAGTGAAAGTGTGCTCCCGTGACTCAGTGCAGCCCCAAAGCACGCTCGCTCTCTCGTTTATCTCCACGCCAGTTGGCTTGTAATATCACGTGAGCCCCACAGAGCTACTTGGAAAATCAGGTGGTAGCTCTAAGCAATAGATTATTTTTTTGTGCATGTAGTTCACCCCTTCATGCACCCTAAGCCATGCCAACATTGGGGTTTTTTTTTTCCCTCTGCAGTCCTCTGAAAGGTGTGTGCACTGCTTTTCAGTTAGCTTCTGCCGATGTTTGCCTTCACTCTTTATTACAATAACTTATGTAGAAAATATTTTCCTTGGGAGAGTATTTGCTGATCTTTACCCATCTTTCGTAGCACCTGAGTACACACAGTTAATTGAAAACAGCATTGTAAAGAGCACAGCTTGAGAGCTGATCTCAAAATGTTGTCTCTAACTTTATGGGTGACCTTGAGTAGGTTGGCTGGGCCACAGCATATCTTGGAGCTCATAGTGTGAGTTGGTGGGAGCTGCAGGTGGATAGGTCACTGCAAAAAGGGATTTTGTATCTTCCTGTTTCTAAAGTATCATCTTTGAGATCTGCAAAGAAAAAAATAATTCCTAGGGGTGAAATTTCTCTCAGTAGGTAGCACAACAGAAAGTCTTTGGGTGGTACCACTAACAGATGAGTAAAATGTTTTTTTCATCCTTTGGTCCTTAAACATACTCTCTGTCCATTTAGCTATCTCATCTGATGAACAGAAATTGCAGAATTGACCTCCGTGTGTTTTTGCCCAAACTAGTCATACAGTTTCATTTTTCACACAAACAGAAATTTTGGGGTTATGTAGGTACCGGTGCTCCCATGTGATACTGAAATTGCTCAGTGTCAGTATAATTAGCTCAGCTGATGATGACTAGCAGGGATAGTGCTTGTCAGTCAAGGTAAGTGATACTAGTTGAGGCAAACTTGTAATCAAGACAGAAGATCAGTTGCCCTTGCAAGTGTTTTGTTTAGTGGAGACTAGCAGTGAAATAAAGTTCATGCGCAAAAGCGAGGGATTCCTGGAGACCTCTGCCTTCCCTGAGACACTGAAATTATGCTCAGAAGGTTGAGCAGGTTATAAATAGTAACTGTTCTGCTAGGAACTTCACCAATAATCTTGTAGTGCCTAAAATGACAGTACAGGTGCTCGTTGAATGATTGGCTTTTTGACGTGGCACCTCCTGGTTCCATTTCTGTCCAGACTGTAACGTTCACTCGAGAGCTGTTGTGATCGTAGAGGTCTAGCATTAGAGGTGAATATTTGGATTTTGTGTACATGTCTGTGCCGTCTCATTTCAGTACGTATAAATATCAAAAATGTCCTTCTTTCTGGCCCAGGTTCCCAGAACACAGGCCGAAGTTCACCACCTCCTGGGTATGTTCCAGAGAGGCAACAGCGCATTGCTCGGCAGGGTTCCTACACCAGCATAAATAGTGAAGGTGAATTCATCCCAGAAACCAATGAACAGTGTGTAAGTATGACCATTAAGGTGAAAAAAAAAAGTAAGTCCTTCCTCGTTAAGGAACTCATTGCTGCTCTCTTTTTCACTCCAGGATATTCACTAGCTGTAGTTGCATTAGCACCTACTAGTACTGCTTTGTTCATGTAAACCACACTTCAAACTTGTTTGTAGTTGTGTAAGTTCAAAGCCTTTGTTGGACTGCCAGAAGCAGTTACCATGCATGTTGGGCATTGTCTTTCCACCTCTGAATGAGCAGTTTTAGTGTGTGTTACACATGTATGTCAGGTTTCCTATTACCAGGTTCATGTGACCCTCTTGCATTTGAAACTGCGCTCACCATTCAGAAAACTAGGAAGTAAGGCCAAAGGGCGACTTGCAGGTGGAGGCAGAAATGCAGTAGCACCAGCAGAAACTATTCCTGAAGTCACTTGGGATCAAAATGCAGTACAAGGCTGACTTAAGCTTTCATTTTCACAGCAGAGTCCTTTGACACCCAAAGCAGTGTCTCAAATTTTATATGTCCTTAACAGTGTACATTCTAAATAGCTTTAGACTCCTCTTTTCAACTGGATGTCCTCCAGGCAAGCAGTAGTGGACTCTCATCCTCTTGCACAACCTCTTTCAGGAATTAGATGGAACTGATGTTGCCATGTGATTCCTTTTGTGTTGCAGATGCTGGACCCATTAAGCAGTGCGGAAAACTCTGTGTCAGGAAGCTGTCAGTCCTTGGACAGGTCAGCAGACAGGTACAAATGTACAAGCTGGTAGGAACTTACATGCTCAAATAGAAATGCCACTTGTACTTGCACAAAAGTCTGTTTTCCATCTCATAAATCTTCCTGGAGAGAAATAGGAACTTACTTCCTACCGATATCCGAATATGTTTCTTAGAGAGAATTAACTCCTTCTTAAGGCTGTTTTATCTTCTGGCAAAACCGTACGCAGTCAAACCGGTGCTTCAGTAGCTCTGTTATAAATACAAAGTTCTGAAGCACGCCATCTGTGTGGAGCCTAGGCTCTGAGAACATCTGGCTGCAGGGTATTTTAATCTCTTTTAGACAAGGCTCTACTTGTTCATTTAAAAAAACCTAACCAACCAACAACCTATTCTAAGGTTACAGAAATAGATCATTACACTAGATTCCTGTGTCCAGCAAGATACAATATTAATTCCAAAGGTAAATAGGGGGGCTCTTCCTTTGATAAAGAGTTTGTGATAGTCTGATGCTCCAGATCTTTTTCTTCCCTTTCTTTGCTGTTGGTGTTGCTTGAGGTGTTGGTGGGCAGCCATAGGTCCTATTAACATGAATAGCAGCTATAGCTTCCCATCACCTGTAATATTTGGCTTCAGCATGTTTGTAAGATTCCTCCAAGCTGATTCCTGTAGGTAGTGTATGCTTTTATGTCAAGTACTTGAGGTTTGGTTTTGTAGCCATTCATTTCCTCCGGTTTATGGAGTTACAAGGAAGCCCTTACAGTTAACCTGTGTGTATGCATGCGTTCATTTACTTGGGGGCGGGAACGTTGCTAATTTATTACCTGTCCTTCTCTCCCCTTTCCCTGCCCTAAGTAGAGGATGGAAAAAAAGCCTTCCTGGTTACTCCTTGTAGGAATGGGCATCATCTGGGGAGGCTGCTGTTCTTTGTGTAGTAGGAAAGGAATCTCATTTGGGAGTCCGAAAGCTGTATCAGGCTCACTCCATTTACACTGGTTAACACACAAAAAAAAAAGTGCAAATAACATGGCTTTGGCACAAGTTAAGTTTTTGTAATCTCTGTTAAAGGCCTTCTGCCAAACAAGGGGCCATACTTAGGCTTGCTTGTTGGGGAGAAACAGGAGGGTTGTAAGGAGTTCTTGTGTTTAGGCTCTTCTGTTGCTGGTAGAGAGGAAAGTGCACAGCTTTCATGAGAGGAACTCTTACCCCTCATGGTAAATCACTGGGGGCAGTGGTCCCCATTGTCCACTGCCTCGTGAGCAATGTGCTGCAAGCGGTACCCTGTCCTGCCCTTCCTCTTAGCCTTGGTTTTAACCTTCTATTTCACGTGGCTGAAGGAAGCTCTGGGTCTCAAACCACAGTCTGGGGAACTGCCGAATAAATAGTACAAACTGAACAGAAAGGATGACTGCCCACATTGGGAAATAGTCTGGTTAGCTGAGGCTTAGCCCGACTTCAGCTTTGAGATGTAGCATGAAATTATTGCAGGGTCACAGGTTTGGGAATCATAGTTACTGATGTGCTTAAAACAGTCAGACAAGCTTATTTATTTTCTTGATACATTAACATTTGTAGTCAGGCTTGTCGATTACAGTTATTTTACTAGTATTAGCTTGTATTTGAAGTCCTTGTAGGTTTTCCTCCTGTAGATACCAAAACTTATTCTTGCCTTCTTTCTTTAATAGTCCTTCTTTTCGGAAGTCACGGATGTCAAGGGCACAAAGCTTTCCTGATAATAGACAGGAGTTCTCAGGTATGTCAGCGTCCAGTATAAAGATTATTTGATCTGGATATTTTCTGCTGTTTGCTGGCTACCCTATATGTTTGCTGGGATTATATAAATAGAAGAACTGTGGATATGTTGACTGAAAAGTGATGAAGTAATTTATTACTCACCTCTTCCTAAAAAAACCTGCTGTTACATGTTCTAATAACAGAATTTCCTGTACTTTTTGAAGGAGCCTCACTTCTGTCTTTGCATCTCCTTCCAGATCGTGAGAATCAGATCTATGACAAAGCAGGGAAAGGTGGGACCTACCCTCGGCGCTACAATGTCTCTATGCAGCACAAAGACTACAACGATGGTGAGTTGTTTTCAGACCTTTGATTCCAGGCTTGAAAAAGAAGGTGAGGCGATGGCAAGCTCCAGGGGCGAGTGTACGCCTAGCTGAAGAGTCCGGAAGTGCCCTGGTCCTTGCAATTACTGCTGGAGTTAATGCTACCGTGTGTGGTGCCACATTTTCATAGCAACCCATGATGGCTGTTTGTAAGGGATTCATTACACTCTGCTAATTCACAATGCAAACTTGCTTCTGCATCTTTTAAATATACCAGTGACTTAAAGAGTCACTTCTCTGCTTGTCAGATGGCTTTATGCAAATTAATTTCTCAAAGTTTCGTAAGAGATGCAAGTTGTCGTAATCTTTCTTTATGGTTTTTATTTCCAAGTCCTGGCACGTTATCTAGAAAGTTATTCTGTCTGTGTAGTTGTTAACAAGCCTCGGAGCTTGTGTGGTAGCCTGTAGATTTTTGCTTTGGAAGGCAAGCTTAGGTCTTGCACTACTGCACTGAGGGCATTACAAAGTCTTCTCTCCCTTCTGCTTTGGGAACGATCCAAAGCTGTACTGAACTCAAGCAGCACCATCCCTGAGCAGTTATATTTTTGCATCTTGTCTGTTTGGCAGTAGATTCTGCTCCCTGGGAACAGACCAGAACATGTTTTTTTTCCTCTTCCTTCTCTTCGTTGCCCAGCCTCCAGCCATTACCTTCCACTTGTAAGCACGTTATTTAAAATTTTTACTTTTTTCTCCAGGCCGGAGGACGTTTCCCCGGATACGGCGTCACCAAGGGAATCTTTTCACCTTGGTTCCTTCAAGTCGTTCCTTAAGCACCAACGGAGAAAACTTGGGCCTGGCATTGCAGTACCTGGACCCCCGGGGGCGCCTGCGGAGTGCCGACAGCGAAAATGCCCTTGGTGTGCAGGAGAGGAACATTCCCACCAAATGTAAGCAGCCACCCAGATGACAACTGGGGAAAGGCCTCCTGGGGTTGTGGGCAACAAAAGGCTTTTGGAGATGAACTCCACACCCAATATATTACCGTAGTTTGATTTTAACAAGCCATTCAAAACCACGTAATTGCTTGGCTGTGTTTTGAGACCAATCTGTCTCACCTGTAAGGCAGGTACTCTTTTTCTTCTAAGAATATGCAGTCTTACGCTGGGAGCTGACCTTTACTTTAGAAAGCATTGGAAATCCAGCTAAGTAGTAAAAAAAATGTAAGTTGATTGGATCTAGAGATGATCTACAAGGTTCTTAAAACAGTCAGACAAGCTTATTTATTTTCTTGATACATTAACATTTGTAGTCAGGCTTGTGGATTACAGTTATTTTACTAGTTGAGGGCTGTATTTATTTCACTTGCTCCTTAATAGAAACATTTACTTCTGTATTAAAAGCATCCCTGCATTGGTTTTTGGGGAACTTTATATTATAAAAAAAGAAATGGAGCATAAATCATTACTGAACTTCAGATATCCCATACAGTAATTTAAGGATCAAAATGAAGGCATTAATGCAGCAGAGTAAGGAACACACTAAAACACTGACTGGCAGTAAATCTGATTAAATTAGACGTGGCAAAGCTGATCTCTCAGCTCTTGTGTGTTTTCACACTGTCCAGATGGCTGGTTCCTGTCTTTGTTTTTAGAGTTTCTTGTTAGATACAACCTAATTGGATGCATTGCACTGCATGAGTCTGGTAGTATCATGTTCAAAGTTAGAGCTAAAGCACTGCTCTTTGAGTAATATGTTTTGGTGTCAAGTGCAGTCAGGAAAACTGGGCTCAGGTATTAATCTCTGGGTCAGGAGACTGCTGCTTGTGCAATGTGCTCGCCAGCGCGTAGAACAATGAGAACTCATAATTCCCTGCTGACGTAACCTCCTGCTGGGGTATTAGAGGCAGCTGCTTTGGCTGGTTCTCGTGTATATTTTCATTAGAGTCTGATTGTTCAGCAGGTAAAGAAGATACCTGCACTGTGCTTATGTTATGGCCCCTACCTTATCAGTTTCTATTAGGGAATGATGACTTCTAATTTTTCTGCTGTAGCAATAGCCTTGCAGTGAAATCCTTCCCGCAGGAGGAGGAACCTCGAACTGACCAACAGTTGGCAAAGAACTCAGAAGTAATGACCTTCAAGTTCTCCTAGGAGCTTTAACAGTCATTCCCAGCTTGGTGGGATTGATTCAGCAGGGCTCATCCAGCTCTACTTCATCTGATGCATGTAGTAACTACAGGTCAAGGGTTGGAAGATGCTGTTTAATTGCTGCCCCATCTCTTAAGACAGTGATTTTGTAGAATCCACTGTGCTGGTGGAATGAAATTTCGTCAACCTCATTGAATAAATTGTTAATATTATATCTTGGCAAAATGTTTCGCAATTTCATTTTAATGGGACACCAGTCAGCAGGTCCTGAGAGTCTGAATGGTTGGATTCTGTTCGGAGTTCTGCCACTAACTCCCTTATACTCGGAGAGTGCCTCGCGTCTGTTTCTTCAACTGCAAAATCTCTGTTTCAATCCCAGTATGATGGGGATTGATCATTGAAAAGATCACCTTTATCTTTAAAGACCATAACAAAAAGATAAATTGTTACTGTTCTTTTTTAGCTCCAAGTGCTCCAATAAACTGGCGACGAGGAAAACTGCTGGGCCAGGGTGCTTTTGGTCGTGTGTATTTGTGCTATGATGTGGACACGGGCAGAGAGCTTGCAGCTAAGCAGGTCCAGTTTGACCCAGAGAGTCCTGAAACAAGCAAGGTAATCCTCATCGCAGTATTTAAAATTCATTATGCAGACTTTGAGATCCTTTAAAATGCCTGTATCTGTCTGTCCTCGAAAGCTAGTATCTATCTTAGTTTGTACTATGGTTTTAAGTCATGTGGAGAGGAATAAGAGTCATTTAAAAATTACTTTTCCGTATTACTAACTTCAGCCTGAAACTAAAATCCATTTTCTGGCTTCGTTTTTGGCTCTCCCTTCTCAGCTTTTTGGTTTGTTGCCAGGTTACTTGAGGAATACTAGACTGTCCTATGTTCCTGGTTAGACATGGATGTGAATGAAACTAAACCCAGAAAGAGCAGAACTTTTTTCATTTAAAAAAAAAAAAAAAAAAAAGCTGCGTGCACTTGCAAAACCCACTTTCTAGGGTTATATGGTCGGTCCTGTATCAAGTGTATTAATTACCTCTTTCTACTTCTGAATTCTCCCTGTCTTCAAGACAAACTGAACTGTGGTGTGTAAATTAATCAAGAACAGTGATGTGACAATGCATTAAAAATAATGGAGCTGGGAAGAGGCACCTTGAAATTACAGGTTAGCACACAAGTCCCTGCACAGTGGATGCAGCTGGAATGGCTGTTAAGTTCTTTGCTAGTGTTTTAACGATGCACCAGTTTCCCAATATTGAACAAATTCACTTTGAGCCGGAATAACTGATCCGTGAAGATTTAATTATTCTGATTTTATATGGGATGTTGGTGCCAAGATAAAGCCTAACTTGGTAAGTTCTAAGTTATACCATGTCTCTGTTGTAAATCAGGCAATAACTCTGAGCCAAGGAAGAGTCTGGAATGTATTTTGAAGGCACTGCAACTCCAAACTTTAAACTATCAGTTGTCTTGATTAAGCAACTGCCTCTGGTTCCCTGCATCCCTGCAGCAGCCAGGTCTTTGCTCTTGGAGAGCTGCATCCTCTCCCAAAGCAAGAGAAGTGAACCTGGCATCTTCCAGTGGCAGGAGCGGAGAGAGTTAAGTGGAACTAATTTGGGGGAAATCATCATTCCTTTTTCCATAAATACTCGTGCTCTAGTATCTTTGATGTTCAGCCTATTCGTTCCCTGGATTCAGCAAGAACCTGATACTTTTCTGGGGCAACAAACACCGCTGATTCGGTCTGAAATTGTTGGATAGCCTTTTTGCCTTTGCACTATGATACCTTGTTGTCTGTGGCAGGAATAAAGCGGAGACTCAGTTTCCTGTGCATAACTGCAGATTCTTTGAAGTAAATAAGAGAGGAAGCTATTTCTAAGGTTGATTCAAGTAAAATTATCAGAGTGAATCAGAACAGGACTGGGTGACAAGTGAGGAACTCTTAGCACCTGTAGTCTTGCTCTGTAATGGGTTGAGGTTCCTACAGAAAGATTCCTAGCAATTCTGTAACTGTGTATTCAGAGCTTTTTCATAATTGAAATTAACACCCTCGGCTTAGTGGTGAGACGTAAAGTTGTATCTGTGTAGTGTGTGAAGAATGCTTTCAACCTAATTGGCTAAAGCTATTCAGCTGACAGAATCAAGACAAGAAACAAAGTTTTCCTGGTACTAAATCCATACATGATACTGCTTGTGTTCTATCAAAGCTTCTACATCAATACTTACGTGCTTATTACACAGTAAGGATTAACATGAAACATTGGTAATATTTTTCTTTCCCAAGAGGTAGGTGAACTAATGCCATGGATTAAGACTTCTTCAGTGTAGTAGTGGCCTCATCCTTCCAGTGACATGGACAGATTTATTGGGATGGAGTATTTCCTGGGGCCAGAACCTAATTTTCTCCTTCAACATCCATAGGAAGTGAGTGCCCTGGAGTGTGAAATTCAGCTGCTGAAGAATCTCCAGCACGAACGTATTGTTCAGTATTATGGCTGCTTACGGGATCGAGCAGAGAAGACCTTGACCATCTTCATGGAGTATATGCCAGGGGTAAGAGCTGACATGAGCAGCACAGTTACAGATCATAAAGCGAGATGAGTGGTTTTGTTAGTTGATTTATTAGTTGCTGTGATCACCGTAACTATGTAATCCACCTTATGCCCTCTTAGGTATGCTCCTTTCTCATACTGGCTTTACAGTGCCACCACTTTCTTTTTATTTACGCCCAAACCACATCTTTGGGTTTTTTCTTATTGTCTTGTACTTTAAATACATTCTTTTCATTAGTCACTAACACGGGTTCTTTTCTTCAGTCTAAATTTATTCTAACAAAGCACTTTCAGAGGACTTGGGCCAACTTGTAAGTTGGGCTAACTGAATTAGCAGAGTCATAGAGTACAGCAAATTAGGCTAAAACTGACCCTGCAAGACTTTTGACCCGGATGAGTCTGCTGAACTATTTTATTGCTTGTCTTCACAAGCAGTTTTACCAGCACAGCTCAAGGATGGAGGAAGCAGACAGAACTCCCCCTGCTTAAGCTATTTTTGTCATAAAGCATGTCCTTGCTTTTCTTAAAAGGAGCTTCGTAGGGCAAGAGGCTCCGAGAGCCTCACAAAAAGGCTTTAGAAGAGGCCAGAATTCATTCCTGTGCCGGTTGGGTGTATAACACGGTCACAGCTCATGGGAAATGAATGGAGACTGCAAGATTTGTGGTTTGTCATTTCTTTGCCAATCCCTTCTGTTTGCTTTTGGTGCAGGGGTCAGTGAAAGACCAGCTGAAGGCGTATGGTGCTCTCACGGAAAATGTAACCCGGAAATACACTCGCCAGATTCTCGAGGGAGTCTCGTACCTTCACAGCAACATGATTGTGCACAGGGACATAAAGGGTGAGATCAGCTGGTGATTTATGTATAGACCACGTGCTAAAGGAACTCTGAAAAAAAGAAACCAAGTGTTAAGAATTCAGTATCCTGGCTGGGGCTTCTGAACATTGCTTTGCTCATTTATCCCTTTTTGGTCTTACATCCCTGTGCAGGCCTTAGGGAAGGTTGCATTCTGGGCTGGGTGGGGGAAGTTGGGCTGAGAACATGGCAGTTAGTTATAGTAAGGATGACTGGAAGCCTGTAATTCTTAGGAACACTCCTGTAATTCTTCATCTTTCTCTCACACCCCAGCAAAATGAGGCTGAGTTGCCCCCTGACTTTCACTCCCCCCATAAGGCATGCTCATTTCCCTTCTAATTTCCTCTCTGGTTGGCCAAAGTACCATTTCTCAGCTGGTAGGCTTACCAATTGCCATAAGAGCACCATGCCTGCTCTTGACAGTCCTGCTTACCTCAGGTTCTTGTGACTGTCCTGCCTCTTCTGTGTAAGAAACCTCTAATCTTCCATGTAGAGCCTCTGGGATTAGTCCTTAATCTTTCTCTTCCCCATATAACCCCATGGAGCCAGCCAGTCTTAAGAGTTAATGTCAACAGATGTGGCAGACACCAAGCAAATTTTTCTGTGCTCTAGAGGGACCAGGAGGGTTGCTTGCTGCTGGAAAAATATCCTCCTGTTCCTGCCTGTAACTCTTCACTGCATCCCCTGTAGGCTGGCAAAGAGAAATGAGCTGCTGATTCTTGAATAACACCTTGTATACTGCTCATGTGGTGCTCTTTACCAAATGATTTCCTACCTGGTGGGTTATTCACTAGGTTGCACCCATCTAAGCCAAACTGTTAACTTGCCTCCAGGGTGCTGGATGGACAGACTTGTTGTTCTGAATCCAGTTCTTCCAGTGGGGAAATGAAGTGATAAAGCTATCTCCCAGCACAAATGCATTTTATTTGTGGGCAGAAGGAGTTCATATAGGCACGTACCAGATAATGGCAACACAGGGTTCTTGATCTTATTGCAGCTTTGGAGGAAGACTGTTTTTTTGGTGTCTAAGCCTTAGTTTGTGCCCACATACAAGCTAAGCTCTGAAGTTTGCTTTTTTCCCCTGTTGCTTCATGTTCAGGACCTCTGACCAAGTAAAGTGGAGATTGACTTGTTTATTGTAGGAGTTCAGAGTGGTTTAATTAGCTACATCTGTTACCCAGCTGACCAGAAAGCAATGGTTGTACTCACCAAAGCAGCATCCCAATAAAATTCTTTTTTACACAGCTATGTACTATCTAAGCCATTGGCCTGGGGGCCCTGCATAGGCTGAGCTGTTTACAGGCAATGTAACAATGACGGTGCTGACTCAGCTCTCATTTCCCTTCCCCCTTCACTTCCTTGTGTTTTTCCCCTGAAGTTTTTCCCATTTGCAGCCATTAGCAATTGGCTTGTCTACAGCCTGAAATAAAGAAATGATGTTTAGCAGGTCACCTGAGGCTTACTGGGGAAAAAGCCATACCATGAGCATGGGTATTTCTGGGTTGGATCCGCAGCCTGCAGTGCTGATATCCAACAGCTGGATTGCATGAAAACAGCTGTCTCAATTCTTTTCTCTCTCTCTCTTTTTTTTTTTTTTTTTTTTGTCCAGGAGCCAATATTCTCCGTGACTCTGCTGGGAATGTGAAGCTTGGGGACTTTGGGGCCAGCAAACGGCTGCAGACAATCTGTATGTCTGGAACAGGCATCCGCTCTGTCACTGGCACGCCATATTGGATGAGCCCAGAGGTGATCAGCGGAGAAGGCTATGGAAGAAAAGCAGACGTATGGTGAGGCTTTAACTTTCTGTCCATAGATCAATTTACAGCTTTTCTGGAGCGAGATAAGACATATACATTCTGTTGTCCATTTGGATATCAAAATTCAGATTTTGTCTGGATCAAAAGTGAGAGTGGTTTAAGGAGAACTGAGAGTGGTTTAAGGAGAACTGAAGTAGTTGACATGACCTGCTGCAGGCTGTGCTTTGCAATGTCAACACACAACTGCTCAGTTAGCTTTTCAGAAAAATTTTCCACTCATTCCTGCTTCGAACTGATAGGTGATTTTCTGTTTTCTGACTTTTTCTGATGTGAGGTTTCCATCCTTCTTATATCCCATATAAGGGAAAATGGAGGTTGTTCAGGGAGCATCCATTCATTTTGTTATAAAATGAGAGGTATGCTTATAACACTGTGGAAATGAAAGGAATAGAATTTGAGTATGTTGACAAAGCTTTAAAGGAAAGATACCCAAACCTGGAATAACACAAAAGATACAGGTCAGATCAGAGGTGATCTGAAGTATGCATGAATGGAAAGTGTAGCCATGCTATTATTGGCATAGCCAAGAAATAGCCTGTATTGAAAAGAAAAAGCAAAATGGTCCTGTGTTAAAATGTTACTTTTGGAGGCCTTAAAAAGGTGAGATTATAAAACTAAACTAGACAACAGCGACAAAAGGTGTGTTTGTGTTTCTACAGTAAAGCAAGGCCTATGCTGTTTCCTGTACAAGCAATGAGTGGAAACACAGCTGAAATTCATCTCGTATGCAAAGAGTTAAGTTCTGTAGACTCTTCCCATTGGGATGCTTGGGGAGAGAACGGAGCACGTGCCCTTCCCCCTGGGTTGATGCAGTTGTGGATTTCCTCTTGGTGCTGACATCGGTCCATTCCCATCAAAGAGACGCTGCCGTTGGCTGGGCTCCAGTTCCTACAATCCCGATCGTTATTTAGGGGAGTCAGAATTTTCCAGTGCAGCGTTAGTCCCAGGGTGGATGCGTATGGCCGAGAGGCTCAAAGACGTAACAAATCTAGCCACCTGGCTTTCCGCCACTGCTGCAGGCCCCCCTCCAATTTTCTTTTTCCTAAATAGCAGAATATGTGAGCTATTTGTTATTGCTGGAGTGACTTGACATGAAAAACATTCCTGCTGTTTGCTGAATATCTTAAAGAAACCGGATCTGCTTAAACGGTATAAATCAGTCTAAACAATAATATATCCCTGCTTGCTCTTGAGCAAACCCCCAGCACTCCAGCACACATGGTTTGCATTTTCTGTACTTTCTTCTAGTAAGTCTTAAATGGCTGGAAACCAGTGTAAAATTTTCACGTTGGATTTTAAACCTTGTCAAGAAGTCATTTCTTGCATATTCACTGGATTTAATTCCTTTCCTTCCTTGTCTTGGCAATTGATGCAAGTCTGCCTCTGAAAATGTCTTTTTGTTGCTTTTCACTTCAAAAGAGGGTTTAGTTTAAAGGTAGAAGAGGCAGTTTTGCCTTTTTAATGGAACAATGTGATCAAAACACAGGACTGGATATTAGAAGTTTGCTAACTGCTTTTGCTTAATCTGTGGCCTGAGGGGAAGCAATTAATCCTTTCATGAAGAAAAACCAATCACTGCAGTGCTACAGAAACCCATCTTCCCTGTGAAAGTATTGGTGTCACGCTTGCTTCAGAAAGGTGGCTCAGCCATGTCCATCCCCATAATCACATTCTTGCCTTGAATTAGCCTGCAGAGCCCTATTAACTGTACTAGGAATGTTGCCTTAACGTAACGATGCATCTGCCCTACCAGCATTTTAACTTACTGCCTTCTCAGTTTGGAGCTGTTAAGACGTTAATTATTCTTTGACTGTCTACAGTGCTTGGTTTCTTGTGAAGTGGAGATACTAGGGGTATTTTTTCCCACGTGGGCATTCTGAGGCTGTGTGCTGAAAAGGGATTTTGCTGAAATGGCTTTGTGGGGTCAACCAGCTCTGATTCACTGGACCTTGATTAAAAAGTATGTTTCCTACCTTGCAACTCAGCAAGTGCCTTTGAGATACAACAGGAGCAGCAGCACTCGAAATACCACTGAGGTCAAGCAGTGCCTTCAGGGACATCTCCTGTGCACCTCTTGTACAATTGTTAATGCAAACGTTTACCGAGGGTAGAATTTGCGCAAAAGGAGAGCTGGACAGATGGCACTTCACAGTTCTTGGTGCAGTGAGAACCACGGTGGAAACCAGCCTCCCTGTCTCAGCACTTTACTGCTAGTCCGACAGTAGTAAAAGCAGCGACGTTGGCAGGTCTGGCTCAGAATCTGCGCACACATGGGATTTGCTGAGCACAAAGCCATTTTATAGCTGTTTTCAGAGCAGAGCTTTACCTTGATGTTGGCTGCTTGGAAGCTCTCTCTGAATACTGTGCATGATTGTGTGAGTCAATTCTCACCTTTCCCCCCCCCCCTCCGTTTGCTTTTCCAGGAGCCTCGGTTGTACTGTTGTGGAAATGCTGACAGAGAAACCACCCTGGGCAGAGTACGAAGCCATGGCAGCCATTTTCAAAATCGCCACCCAACCAACCAACCCCCAGCTCCCCTCTCACATATCAGAACATTGCCGGGACTTTCTAAAGCAGATCTTTGTGGAAGCCAGGCACAGACCCTCTGCTGAAGAGCTGCTCAGACATCAGTTTGCACAGCTCCAGTACTGAATTACCTCCCTCGCTAGCAGCTCCTGCTGGGCTTTCTGTGCCCCGTTTGGTCTAGTTGCAACTGCCCATTGTGGTGCTGCATCTTCAAAATGCCAACTCAGCTGTCCTAGTCCTTTGGGGAAATGATGCCAAGGAACCTAGGGTCTGCTCTTGTGCCTGATACCTTTGTTTGCTGGACTAATGTTTATTCTACCGACAGCTGTCCAAACAGAGCTGCATTTTTGCCCTAGTTACCTTGAAGTAAAATTGCAGCTGGCTGCATGTTTTCTGCAGGCCCAAGGATGGGGCGCTAAGAAGTGTCTCACTGGTGAAGATATCTGAACCAAAGTGGGAACTGGAAGACCTACGCTCTTCAGAGCAGAAATGTGCAACAGCCATCCAGACCAGCTGTCTACGTGTGGGTTCACTGTTTTCCAGACTGCTAGGGCTTTAGAGGCATCTATAGTACATGAATCCAGCAAAAAGCCATGTGTCATTGAGCATGCGCTCGCTATATAATTATATATTTTTCTTCTTAAGTATTCAGCATCTGAAGGTGTTCAGAAAATATTGATTCAAAAGTATGTGAATAGTGTTATTTTATAATGAAACCATGGATTTTGGGGTGGGGGTGAGGGAGGTCTTCCTAGCGAAATGTCAGGATAATGAGAAAAGTTTCAGCAGAATGCAATCACTCCAGGGCCTGAGGTAAGGGCGCTCTCACTGACGTTGAAAAATCCGAAGCTTGATTTCCAAGGCTTAATCTGTCCTAGCGTTAAGACAGTGTTGGTTAGTTTGTGTCCTCATAGCTAACTAATCTGTGCTCCGGCTTCATCTCCCTGGGACTGCTGGGTCTAAACAAAACCCTTCTGGAAGGAAGTTCTGCAGAATGACTTTCTGTTGCACCTATCTTTTTGGATGGTAACTTCCTACCATTCTTTAAACCAAAGATAGTTCATCTGATGCCCAGGAATTTACTTGAGGAAAAGCTTATGTGTTTCTTTGAGGACCTGGCCTAATGGAAAATTGACTTTTTTCACAGGGAGAATTTGCTGGACACTAGTTTTACTTGTGCACAGTAGGATAGAATCAAGCTCAACCCTTCAGTGTGTGTGTTTTGTTTTACAGATGTGCAAGTGTTCTTTTAAGGTTTCCGTAAAATATTAGGGCCCTATTTAACAAGTTAAGTCAAACAGTGAACCAGAGAGAACATTTGTAATGCTAGCATATTTCTAAAATTAACTGGAGATCCCCATACAGGTACCAGCAAAATGTATCCAAGTGATTTTGCATTTGAAAGGTAGCCCGTCTCTGAAAACTGAGTTCCTGATGGCTTACTGGCCTCAAATACTGTATCTTGATTGGGGCACTAATAGTCCTTATTTCACTCATAAAAGAGCAGCAGTTTTTAAGTGCTGGGGATTCATGAAGTAATTGTAAGTTATCTGCGTGAAATGAAACTAAGAAAAGCAGATGTATAATTAGCTAAAATACTGCTTTATAGACCAACGCTGAAGGTGTTCTGCTCTTGTATTGGAAACATGTAAGGGTCCACATGCCTCCACTCTTCCCCCCCCCAAAGAAAACTTGAAAATTGCTTTCAAAATGCAGTAAAATTAATAGTTTTAAGTGAATGCTCATAGCAGGAGAAGGCAAGTTTTAATGAAACCGAGCTCCTTGAACACATGATAAATAATGTGTTTAATTAAAAGAGGAAAAAAATAACCCTAAGAAACCCCGAACGACCAAAAGCCTTGAAAGGGTTTAACGATCTGAAGTGTTTTTCCTGTGCCAAACTCAAAGCAAGCCAGTAGTGGTTTCACTTTCAGGCTCTCCTGCACTACTATAAGGATGCACTGTTTGGGTTGCAGGCACCTGGGGGGATATCTTTTACGAAAGCCCTTGTTCCATAATTTATTTAATTCTAGTGAGAGCACTTCTATTGATCTTTTCCAAACCCGGAACTTGACTCCAAATTGTCAAGACACATGGCCTGACTCTTGGCCTGCACTTCGCTGTCACTTGCACCGAAGGGAGGTGAGGACGTGACACTACTACTCTGTTCTAGGGAGCTTTTTACATCACTTCGCTGTGGTGTAAATGGCTGCATATGCTGCAGAGGAATGCGAAATCATTCCTGTCGTCTTGATGACAGAAGTAGGGTGGTCAGCACTCCTATGGGGCCTGGTAGCACTCTTAAAGCCTTGCAACTAGCACCTAAATATACCAAAGATTGGAATCTTTTATTCATCACACTTTACCCTGCAGACGTGCAGCAGCAATCAAGAGTGTGGTGATCCTGTCTGCGTAGGTTTCTCTCTACCCTTGGCTTGTCCTCACTGTATTGAGACCTTTTTTCCTTGCTATCCCACACGTTGTGCTTTGGGAGAGAATAGGGCATGAGGAAATGGTGTAACTTTTAATGTTTCAAAGCAACTAAATCCTCAGGATCCGTTGTGGCTTTTACCTCATATGCATCATGGAAGGCTGTTCCAGAGCAGAGCAAAGAGCATCGTGGACTGATGGGCTCAGTCCTCTCCCCTCCAGAGCTTCTGGTCCTTCCCACCACCTATGCTGAAATGTGCCTACTCTGTGTATACACTTGTATTCCAGTCTGTATTAATGAAAGTAAATAGCAATTGTACAGTGACAGAGAACATGGGGTGCCAGCTTGGACTTCTTGTATTCCAGTACCTGACCCAATGCCACCCGTTCGGCACAGGAACAAGCCAAAGCATTACTTGTATGTTTGGAGATGCACTTTTATGAATGTAGTTTATATCGCTCTTTTTTAGCTCTTTTTACATCATGTAAACGGTGATGCCTCATACTTTTTTTTTATTTATATCGTAAAAGATCATATTTGGTGATTTTTATATATATCGACTCGACTGTTACGGGGTAGGGGGGAGGATGGGAAATAAATTTGACGCCTTTATGAATTTAAAAAGGAAAAAAAGCAGCTGGTTTTGCAGAGAATTTGCTGATGGTTTTTAACAAGTAGAGCCAAGCCAAAATGCGTTCTTTGTTTCCTCACAGCCCTCTTGATTATGGAAAAGGAAGATCTGGATTCCTAAGTCCACTGCTACAGTGAATAAACTTGGGGCCCTGGCAGCGAAAAAGTTTCAAGTGGACATAAATGTAATTATACCTCTAAATTGAATTACGTCTGGCCTCTTTATCCTGGCAGAATTTGAAAAAAAATGGGAATAAACTCATTTAGGGGAGAGTGGAGGAGGGAGTGCCAGGCTAACAATAAGCTATTGTGTCCATTCCAAATGTCACTTTGTGTTTTCTGCTGCTCCTTCCAGGGAGGGATATATAGTGAATATTTGAGTATTGGGATCCTTGATGGAAGGTGCGGCAGAAATGGAGAATATTCTATATGAAGAGAAATACCTTGTAGGAGTCTCATTATCCTGAAACAGTTGAGACTGTGAGCAGGAAAATGTCCGAGATTCCCATCAGAGAGGAACTTGGGGGAATGGGGGATTTGGCTGTCCCTAAGCTTGTTAGGAAACAAACTGCTGGCATTTTGGTCGTGGTGTGACGATTCTGTGCATTCCAGGTTATTTGCTTGTTCTCCAGTAAATCTGATCTTTGCCTATTCTACCAGCAGTAGGTTTTGGATTTTTTTTTTTTTCATATTTTTGGAGTAGTATTCCAAAGGATTTGAAGATGCTCTGAACAGTTCCCGTTGCCATTAATTACCAAAACAAATTGACCAAGAGGGAGATTGGTAGCTGCTCAGGTGACACACGTTATTTCCAAGTGCCCAGAGAGCCAGGACAATTTGTGAAACCTCAGTAAATACATATCCCTGCTGTACATGCTTTCTCTGGTAGGCAAAGGCCAGATTAGATCTTAGGGCTGTACAGGGGAGTTGAATGAGATCCCAGCACTTGGTGCTTAGGTTAATAGCTGCTGGATGGAAAGGTTTTATATATTTGAATATGTACAGTCCTGTGGCTGTCACCTCGGTACCTGCCCTTGGAGCTGGGAGTATTCAGTCTGTCTTTAATTTTCAGAAAAAAATAGGTGCCCTCTGTAGTTTAATGGCATTTGGGCTTCAGGTCTTTAAACCCCAGCCTTGTTTAGGAGCAAATCTCACTGAGCAGCTCAGAACTTCCCGGTTAGAAAAGGTAGATGTGCCATGGGGCGGTTCAGAAATGAAGAAAAGAACTTTATCAATACCTGTCTGACATAAGCTGTGCAGAGCAGGGAGAAGTTGCTTTAACCTGGATTGTGCAGAAGACCTTGAACCAGTAGTCTATATATACCGACCGGGGGCTTGCAGTGCAAAGCCAGGCCAATGTATCATTTTATTTACAATAAAATTATCATTTATATGAAAGCCTTTTTGGTGGTTGTTTGCAATACAGTGTCTCTTCCTGTGTAAGTGATGCCTCAAGATAAATGAGTAAGACAGTTAACTAGTTTTCCTTCTAAACAAGAACTTTAACTGAAGGAGGACATTTTTCCTTTCAGGAATTTATTCCTTGGGACAGATGGAGAAGTGTCCTATTTGTGAAGCATTGCTTCCTGGATCAGGTAAGTGTGTATCCTCTACAAGGCTGCCTCTGAGGAAGGTCACATTCATCCATTTTCACTCTTCAAAGAGCGAGGTGGAATGGCTCCATCCCTCTTGTTGTGTGTAAAAATAGCAACGTCTTCATTTCACCTTGCAGGAGAGTAGCTGGACTGGTTTATTGGCTCTTCATGTGGAGATCCTACTGATGGAGAGCAGGAGCTGTGGTTTGCATTTGGATTTTGCTGTGGTGGTGAGTTCTTTACTTCAGGTCTTGGTCTGTAAGTGTTCTTGATTCATCACTGTCTAACAGGGTAGATTGTCATCAGGTGGGGAAAAGGTGGTTGGTAACAAGACCAGGAGGAGATGGTTAGTATGATAATGTCTGATTCCCTGCTTCAGCTGGGAACTCTGGGGAATACTGCAGAGTAGCTTGCTAAGAGGATACTTCCAGCTCTAGTTTGTGGAGCTCAGGCTGCTTGAAAATGTTTTTATTCTAAATATCTGCAAAGAGTTGAAGGTTCCTGAATTGTTTCTCCTTTGAATGTGTTGTCTAGTCAATTTAGAAAGTAAAAACTTGGAGAAGTAGGGCCTCTGGACTTCAGGCAAACTGGAGATACCATGAGCTCGCTTCCAGAACTGAAGGCTCCCAACAGAAGTGGAGGAATCTGGGTCGCCTTGCGTAGACCATACTCGGGATTTGGGACAGGATCAGCTTTGCTGCCCCAGAGTAGGGCAAGGGAATGGGTAACCACATTTCCAAATATCTTCAGGCTTTATTTTTTTTCCAGCATACTATCTTAGGAAAGGACAGAAATAGTGCTGCTATAAAATTTGTCTACACTACTTGCTGAAATGCTCATTTTTTCCTGGTACTGCTCTGTTTGTGCAGCTCCTGGTCTTTGGTGTCACAGTCACTTAAGCAGTGGTTTGAATGCTGCCCTGGTCCCTTGAGATGCTGGCCTCCCCGGGCCCTAACCACAGCCTTCCCTCTAGTCGCCTTTTCCCAGGCCATGGGATAGCTAGTTGTTATGTCAATTAAATACTGAAATATTTGTTAATGTAAAATACGAACAAGTAAGAATAAATGGGTTAACAAGCTGATGCAGTAGAAACCCCTGCACATGAAACAAGTACGTGTGTGGTGCTTGTGTGCCGTTCCAGAACAGATGAGAACCAGACAAATGAAGTTGTCCCAGGACAAAAATGTTGTGTGGAACCAGAAATAACCACCTCCCACTGCTTCTTGACACCCTCCTTATATGTTAGAACCTGAAAATCCTTCCTTTGTTGAAGGAGGAACTTAGAAACTCAGTTACCTTTACTTGAGGCGGTCCCTCCTGAAGCTGACGTGTTCATTCTCCTTTCCACTCAGTATGTTCAGCGGTAACATTTGCTTTATGAACATGAGATTCATGTCTTGGGCCTGTATGATGGCATGTTTTCTTCTGAACTCCCCTCCCACTCCCCCCTCGCAAAAAATAAGTAGCTCTATAGTAATTCTGCTTTCCGTAAGTAAAAATGATTCGTCACTGGTGAGGCCACACTTCGACTCCTGTGTTCAGTGTTGGGCCCCTCACGACAAGAAGGGTGTTGAGGTGCTGGAGCGTGTCCAGAGAAGGGCAACGGAGCTGGGGAGGGGTCTGGAGCACAAGTCTGGTGAGGAGCGGCTGAGGGAACTGGGAGTGTTCAGTCTGGAGAAGAGGAGGCTGAGGGGAGCCCTCATCGCTCTCTGCAACTGCCTGAAAGGGGGTTGTGGTGAGGTGGGAGTTGGTCTCTTCTCCCAAGTAACCAGCGACAGGATGAGAGGAAATGGCCTCAAGTTGCACCAGGGGAGGTTCAGATTGGAGATTAAGAAAAATGTCTTTACGGAGAGGGTGGTCAAGCATTGGCACAGGCTGCCCAGGGAGGTGGTGGAGTCACCATCACTGGAAGTGTTCAAAAAACGTGTAGATGTGGCACTTCAGGACATGGTTTAGTGGGCATGGGGGTGTTGGGTTGGTGGTTGGACTTTATGATCTTAAAGGTCTTTTCCAACCTTAATGATTCTGTGAATACAGCATGTGTGGTCCTGACTTGCAACTTCACCATGCCAGTCCGCAGCTGGTGGTTGAGCAGGGGCTGGGAGAGGGAAGTCTGGAGGCTTAGGTTGAAGGTGGAAATGGTCAGACATGAAACACTGACCAACACACAAAAGAAATGCAGCTGAAAACCTCTACTGCTTTTTTATTTCTGGTAACTAGTATGGCTGAGGGGAAGGTGACTTAAGGTATGTTTCCTCTTTAAATCCAGTTCTAAAGCAAGTGTAATTTAAAATCTCTAAAGAGATTGGCTATTCGACACTACTGTCGCTCTTTCTATTAGGACAGTAAAGTCTAAACTAGGAACAATGTCTTCTGGATTTAATATTGCTTGGGTGTGGGTGTATTGCATTATATCCAGGAAATGCTGGCATGGTTAGCAGTCATGTCACTTGCTCTTCTGGTGTTGATCTCTGCCTAGTGCTCTGTGTCTTGTCCAAAACTGGACATCTGGATGGTATGGATGTATCTGGATTCTCACCGATATTTTTTTTTCAAAAAAAAAACCCAGTTTTTATTACTTGAATCTGTTGGCTTGAATTTTTAGGGTCCGTAAAATATCCTTTCTTCAGCTAAAAGGCAGGTTGGTAACGGAAGCCTCGTGCGTGCGTGGAAAAGCAAAAGAAAGTTGTGGTGTGTGTAATGCAAATAAAGGTTATTTGTTGCCCCACAGCCGTACTGTTTCTTCGGCGGCAAGACCAGATCTGTGCTTTGGGGGAGAGGAAGCGCAGGTGGCAGCGTGCCATTTTCTATGCTTCGGCTTAAGGGCTGGTTTCAGTGTTGCAGCAGTCATCGATAGACCCTGGAACAGCCCTCGTGCTGCTATTAAAGACGCTCTTCTTGAGCGCTCGTTGCATCGCCTTGGAGCCCAAGCGAGCTGCAGCATCCTCTGCTTTGGCTGCAACTTTTCCTGCTTCTCTGGCTGCTCTGTGCTGCAGCAGCAGAAAGATGCCCCAGCAGGGACCAGGTCATGACCTGAAAAGAACTTTAAGTAGCTCATCTCAGCAGGACTGGGTGCAAGCTCTGTGCAGCATCCTCGAGGAGGTTGCAGGCAGTATCTATCTCCCTCGCTCTTGCTTCGCTTGCCAAGTGCTGCAGGCTTCTTTCTGAACCCAGCTGTCTGGACAGCTTCTGTCTCCACATCGCTCTGAACCATCTTTGTCGCAGGCTGGCGTGGGGTGCCGCGGTGCGGTGCCGCGGTGCAGCGCTGCGCAGCCTCACCAGGGGGAGCGCAGAATGCTTCCCCCCACCACGCCAAGTTGATGACTGGCTTCTGGCCGCTCAGAAATTTCAAATAAAAAGCTGTAATTATGTTTGGCAGCTATATACGCTGAGAACTTGTGGTCCTCCTTCTCTTCGTGGATATTTACACCGTTAAATCTGACCCTCAACCGTGGGGTCTGAACATCCTGAATCCTGGTAACTCCATACATACAGATTGCCAGTTTAGACTGCTGGTCAAGGGAGGCTGCTGGCAGCTGGAATGAGAAAAGGTGGCCCTTATGCTTAAAGATGGAGATCTGAAGCGAGGGTGTTGCAGTAAGAAGTCACTGTGTCCGCTCAGAAATGAGATTTTTTTGTGTGTTGTTCAAAAGGTATGCTAAGGTATGGGGGATTCAGAACGGAGGTTTCCAGTCCCAGTGGAGTAAGACTAGCTCTCATCATAAAAACAGCTGGATATTAGCTAAACATTAGGACAAAGAGACAATATTGGGGGCTTTTTCTTTTTTAATCTGTTTTACAGAAACCTCAGTCAGACATTTTAAGCCATTCTGTAGTGCTGCTTCTTCTGGTACACCCTGGGAAAGCGCGCGCTGTCATTCGTGCAGTGCACCACCTTTCAAATGTATCGGGCAGATAAGATAGGCTCAAGGTGTTCAAAAAAAATCTTCCCACGTGTGTTACCGCTAGGGTTTCCCTGTGTGCAGAGCCTGGCGTGTTAATCGGGGAAGCAGGAGTTCGCGTTCGCAGCTTTGTCTGCAGCAGCCATTCTGTGAAACGTAGCTGTGTCGAACGTCTCTCTCCCCCATGTGAATCTGATACTCATGAGATTCGCTTCCCTCCCCTGGTCTGTGGTGCCTGGGTCAGGTTGCTGCAGCCTGTTTCGATAATATATAGCCTGGTCATTGGTTTCTGCTTTTAAAATCAGAAAACGATCATACAGCAGGCTGGAGATCTCACACCTCTTGTGCCTGCACATGCTCCTTCCGTTTCTGCTGCACCAGCGTGAGTTTGCTGTGCCCGTATGAGAAGAGCTTATGGGAAAGTGGTAGCGAATGGTGAGGGCTACTGTCTTGAGACAAAATCCCACATTTAAATTTTTGGGTTGAAGGAGAGAAATGGAACATAATTGTTCTTGCTTAATGGTTTGGTTTGCTTTGTTTTAACTGAAAAGCCAACATTTAAAAGCTAGGGGTTTTTTCCTCCCCTCTCCTATCCCAAAATCTAGCCTAGTTAAAAAAGCTTTGTATCTGATTGCCCCGCTGCGCAGAAAAGGGCAGCAGCCTGCCGAGGTGAGGGAATCGGGAAGTGAGGCCAGCAAGAAACAGGATGCGAAACCGAGGAGTCTGCTTTCATTTTCTAAGCCAACCTTAGGAAGGAAGGGGCCGCAACCCGAACAGCATCACAAGACCCTCGCCGCAGAGCAGCGCCCGCTCGGTTTCTGTTCTATGACGGTGAATGTTGCAGGGCTGCTCAGGAAGCGGCTTTTGTTGTGGTGTAAATCTGTTGCCCGCGTGTTGGTGTGAGGAGGAGTAGGTGACACCTGCGTGGTGGGGACAGTTAAAGCACTTAGTGAGGCTGAAACTCTCCTGGAGCCTTGCCCAGGGTCTCTGTATACAGTCCCTGCTGTGCTGGCAGTGTAAATCCCCAGGTGGTTCGCGCCCAGAAGAGCTGACAGACCTGCCCTTTAGAAAGCCCTTAACTAAAATGGAGAAATAACTTGTCTAACAGGAGGGACATCAGGCTCCTGGAGTCATCCAACACGTATCTTCCCCGAGGTGAGGCATGACTGCAGCCAGCTTTGCCAGTGAAGGAGAGCTGTGGAGATGCTGCCCGGCTGTTGGTGCACACCCAGAGCCCCAGAAGGACTCGTTTTGGGGGAGCAGTACCGCAGTGACCCAAGTTAAGAACGCTTCTCTGTACATACCATCTGTTCCTCCTGGGACCCCTCTGTGGACTACCCATACCCATCTTTTTCCCTCTTCAATCCTTAGCTCCAGTTTTCCTGGCTGCGTCTGGATTCTCCCAGACAGGACGTGCTCAGTGGGAGCTGATGTCATCAGTTGGCGATGGAATTAGGGGCTCTTGCTGTTGATATCAAAGGCTGTTGCTCTGCTCGGTGGGCTCTGGAAAGCCCAATTCCTGTAGCATTTGAAAGACGGGAGGTTCCTGAACACTTACTCTTTCAAGCTAGTCTTACAAATTGTGTGTGGAGGAAGGAGGTAAATAATAATTAAAAACAGACTCACCTGGTTTTCACTGCGTTAGGCTCTCCAGCCCAGCAGGTCTTGTCAGGCTCATTAGTTTGTATGGACTATGCTATCCAAACATCACAGCTCAGCAGGTGGGGTTGATCCAAACCAGACCCTGTATTGCCCCAGTCAGCCCAGCTCTGATGCCCGTCCTGCCCGTTGCGCCGGCTGCAGAGTGAATTGAGCCAGCATCTGCTTGTGGAGGCAGGGCACAATGTTTATTGACACGGAGAGGGATGCAAGTAAAGCCACAACATGTATGCAGGGCAAAAGGGCTGGATCTAATTCACAGGACGGTGAATTCCCTTTGAGGGTGGTCTGAGCTCCACGTGGAAGCTGGTGTGCGGCTGCAGCTGGGGTGTGTAGCTCTCAGGGTAGTAATGCTGGTGTGCAGTTTGAAATCCCAGGTTCAGTCCCCAAAGGACCGGTCTGCCTCAGTCATAGCATTACACACGTGTATCCAGGAATACTTTCTTGATCCTGCATAGGCAGAGGCTCTTTTCTCAGTAACTGGGCAGTAAGACGCAGACCTGACCATGACTCCCACCTCCCCGGACCCCTGGGAACACAGGACAAGACAGGGAAGGCTCAGAAACCTTCTATTATAAAAATAAAAGAGCGCATGGCGCAGTGTCACGCGTGAAGCTGCTGTGCCAGGCTCCAGCGCAGAACGTACCGATCAAAGGCAAATATAAAAAAGACAGACCACTGTTAAACAGTCGCAGGGCAACATCCTTAAGGCTGAACAATCCCAGCTGAACTGAGCTGATGTAAACCAAGGACCCTCCTTATTCAGAGCCCCAGCAAGGCAGGACTGGTGTGGCAGGAGCTGGGAGCTCTGCTGTGACTTACAGGCTAGGTTAAGCCCCCAGATCATCTCCTTTTCCCTGGTGGCAGGCCTGAAATGTATGAACACGGCTGGGGTTCCCATGGGGGCAAGTGCTTCTGGTCTGATCTCATCAGTGAGAGGGCTTCAGGTCTGGGGGCTCTACCCCGGTCACCTCTGCCCTGACCTTATGGACCCCTCTAAGCATCCTCCAGAGAGCTGGGCCGCCTCCCTTCCCTTACTGCCCACAGGCTCTTGGGTCCCCTTTGCTTTACATCAGCTCAGTTAGCCCCCGGCTCAGCACTGCTCCATGCCGTCTCTGCTGGGCTCCAGGGAAGGGTGGGCTGGCCCCGCTCATGCCGACTTGGTCCCACTCTCCACCTCCTTGTGCACCCACAGCTCCTTGTGCTGCTTGCGCCCAAAGCCCTCGTCGTAGTTGCCTTTACTCTTGAAGAGCTGCTGGAAGTGGGGCTTGCAGTAGAATTCCCCGTGGAGCGCCGCGTAGCTGCCCAGGCTGGGGAAGGAGGGCAGGGTTAGCTGGGCTCAGGGCAGTGGGACTTGGCTGCAGTCTGCGGGGGAGCGTGTGAGGCTCAGGGGCACCGGGACAGGGGAGGAAGGAGGAGGAGAACATGCAGAAGGGGACCCTTAGGTCAACTGCTTATTCCAGCCGGCTCAGGACATTGTGGGCTACAGTGAGCAGCACTAAAGGTGTGTAAAGAGGACGGTCCCACAGGGCAGCTCAGCTTTGGCTCTGCATTATCTAGGAGGAAACTCTGGCTCAGCTCCGAGTTACCGTGGGGTGCTCTCCCAGGGAAAAAACTCTTCTTCCATGCCAGGAGGGATTTAGCTGAGACTTGGGACCAGGGGGGCAGATAAAGGCCATTTTTTGCTGTAGCGAGTGGGCTGGGGGTCTCTAGCTACCCCACAAGAGGAGCAAGGGCTGTGATGGGTGGGTGGGTGCGCTATTTGGAAGGGGCATCCCCCACCCAGGCGAGGGAGCGCTGCGGTGACACCCATCCACATCGCCGTCAGCAAGCACCGCGGCAGCCTCCTGGCCCGGCTCACCTGAGCTTGGTGTGGCAGTGCTTGCAGCAGAAGCAGGCGTTGTGGAAGACAAATTTATCCGCCACCAGCCGCTCCATGGGGTAGACGGTTTTCTGGCAGGCCGTGCACATCTCCTTCACTTGCGCCTTCAGGCTGAAGGACTGGGCAAGGGGAGACCAACGGGAGAGAAGGTGAGGAAGGGGTTTGGGAGATCCTGCGCCTGGCTCCCACCACAACCCTCTTCCCTAACGTCTATGCTGCCATTTGGTGGAGCACTGGTTGGAGTGAAGCCCCATCTCCCCTCACCCTCCCTGTACTGATGCTGGGCTGGACTGGGGCTTCGGCCTTAGGCTTTCTGTCCTTCCCCCCTCGCCGTGAATCAGTAGAACGCGGTAAAATTGCAGGTACCTTGGAGCGCTGCACCGTGCTGCCTCCTGAGTTGTTCTTTGCCTCCTAAGACGGGAAGAAGAGAAATCAAAATGAGAGCCTGGACTGACAAACCTGGCGTTAAGGAGGAGCGAGGAAAAGACATTATGTGTTGCAGTGAGAGAACTAGGCACCAGGAGGCTGTGGGACTTCCCCGGCGCCGTGGGGGCAGAGCAGCCAGCTCTCATCCAGCACTGCGCACTGAGACCTCAACCTTGGACACTGGACCGTGTCATGGCTTTGTTTCTTCCATGGCCAAGGTACAGCTGACCTCTCTTGTGGTGGTTAGCACCCAGACACAGATCTAGGAGATGTCACAGCATAGACATTGCAGAGCACAGCCCTGGGGTGACAACCCTCCCTTGCTCCCAGCAACCACTGACGAGTAGCTCTCACCATCTGCAGGCGTCGACTACTGTCCTCGGCTACCCAGTGCCACTGCCACGCGTGTCTCAGGCCGCGGAGGGCTGGCACTAGCCGCTCGGGAATAACAGCAGCAAAGCAGAGGAGCCCTGCTTCCGCATGCCTGGGGGACAGCTGGGGCCTGTGGTGGGCAGAGCGGGGGACTGGGCTTTGCTGAGCTGCTGCGGCACAAGCCCCTGGCAAAGTTCCCGCTGTGACCTGCGCTGGCACATCGTCGCCTGCTGGCTTGTACATCTACCAGCAGCAGCTCTGCTTTGGTGCAAGATGCTGCTTGTGCTCCTTCTGGCCAACATTTATAGGGCTGGAGAGTGATAATTAACCCTTCTCTTGCTGGAGGTGTGCACAGGGCTCTAGCAACACTGCCAGTGTGGGTCTTTGCCTGCCGTCGAAGGGCGGTGGTCTGCCAGTTCCCCCAGGGCATAACTGGGGTGCCCCTCGCTCTCGTGGAGCATGTTGTGCTGGTTCCCCCCCAGCGGATGTTTTGTTTCTGAGTTCCTCAGACCGACAGTGGCCCGTCACGCCGCTGCACTGCGCAGGAAACGCCTGCGCCATAAGCGAGATCGAAAAGCCTTCTCAAGTCCCCGCAGGCTCTGTGTGTGTGTGTGTGTGTGTGTGTGTGGAGGGCAGGCGTGTGTGTGGGGCACGGCCAGAGCCGAAGACCTGCTCCGTGGGGTTCTGCAGCACGGTGGGGACGGATGTTACTCAGACCCTGCAGCTGCGGGAGGAGCAACAGGGCAGAGAGATCCAAACACCGAGGTGCCTGTACCTCTGCCCCCAGGATTTCAGAGCAGGGTCTCGGTGCACGCTCTCCCATCTGCAGCTGCAACAACTCTTCTCCCAAATCCAGCTCCCGCTCCTCCCCTTCACTTGCCCCACTCTGCAGCCCCACAGTCCTGCACCCGCCCCAAGCTGCCTGTTTGTGCAGGCACCCACTGGGTCCCCGTCAGCCACCTGCAAGTATTTTAGCCTGCTTTTGCACTGATGACAATGCTCCCTTCTTCTTTCAAACAGTCAGGATCAAAGGGGTGAACACACTTTCAGCAAGGTGGACCAGCCAGGACCGCTTTACAACAGACTGGCTCACCCTCTGCACTGTTTGTTCCCAAGGCTGGGGCAGTGCAGCCCCGGAACATCACCCCACTGCCTCCTTGTCCTTCCTCTTGCCGCTCGTTTGGCTCTCCCCCTTCTCTCTGCCTGCAGACTGAGCTTCCATCCCCATTCCTCCTGCTTTGTCCTTCCCCATCGTTTCGCCTTTGTATTTTTGGAAAGTTTGTCTAAGAGACGCACAGGAAACTCTCACTTTGCTGAGCTGCCTCTTCAGACGTTTCCCAGCTGCTCTCATTGACTGAGGTCAGGGACGTGATTTTCTTCTCACTCCCACAAGGCTGGAAGAGTAAGCCAAAGTCAACAGTGGGACATGGGCAGCGAGGAGACTCGGGCCGTGTAAAACCAGTTGCATCCCTCGGTACTGGTAAAACAACCGCAGGTGCTCTCCTGGGGTTAGGATTTAATATACTATTTCCAGGCTCAGCTGACCAGAGCTAAGGAAAATGCTGCCTCTTCGGAGCTGGAATATATCCATTCCCAAGGCTACAGGCAATCCACTGTTGCTCGTCACTTCTCGGCAGCCTTCTGGCTCCGATCAGGCACACTATCTATTTCATATCTGATATATCCTCCCTCGGGGAAGGGCCATATCCTGTCCCAGCAGGAGATGTTCTTGAGCCTTTATGTTTTTCCATCTCCAATCCTAAGCAACTTGCATGCTCTCAATTGTGATCACAGAAAGCCATGGAAACACAAACAAACAGACAGCAACTCAAGACGAGAGCAGGGTGAGCGGCTCTGTACGGACCGGAGCCTGGACACCGGCGTTGCAATGTGCTCAGCAAACAGCACCTTCTGCTGGAACATTCCTGCCCCCAATTTTGTTGTTTGAGTAGCAGTGACGGTGCCTTGGATCACCTAAAATATCAGGTGCAGAATATAGCTTCTGTACACAACCCTCCATCCCTGAGAACCAAAACCCAGTTTGAAATTCCCATACAAACCACAGGGGATGCTACGTACATGAGTTGGGGGTGGGCTGGCGGGTCCCGTGGCCTGGAACATGGTTCCTTCCCCTCCTCCGTCTCTATTTAATCCTGAGCTTGAAGTCTGTGGGCCGATGTTCCCTGGGGAGGCGTCTAAGACAGATCTCTTGCAACACCTGGAAAGGAAATGTCAACAGGAGCGTGGCTGGTTTCATCACCCCAAGCCCGGCAGCTGTGCAGCGCTGCAGGAGCTGGTGCGTGACAGCAGCGTGCTCAGAGCTTCCTTCGTTGGGTCAGTGCAGCCTCTCTGGTCTAGGTATTTCTTGAGAAGAGATTGAGATCCAAGAGATTTAGGCACACCGGACTGGACTGGCAGACAGGAGATGCAGGTCTGGAATACTGCTCAGTTTTAGGAAGCTGGCAAGTGATCTGAGGCACTGAGCTCTAGTCCCATATAAAGGTATTGGGCTAGGATGGGAGACAGCTGCTGGAAACATGAGCAGAAGGTGATGTGACAGCTTCTGCTCCAAGCCCACATGTGGAAGGCAATTGCCAGGCAATGGCCAAGCCATTAGCAGCAAGGCTACGACTCCCAGCCAGAGCTGCTGTCCTGCCGAGGCAGCGAAACCAGCACCCAGTGTTTCCCTAATGCAGCCACTAAAGGACTGGTGTTGCTGGAGCATGGACTGTGACTTTAGTCTAATTTTAGCCCAGAAAAGCCTTGCTGAACAGAGTGGATCACAGCTCAGCAGAGTGATTTTGTCTTCTCTGGGAAGCCCACGTCACCTTTAGGCTGAGACCCGTAAGCTGTGGCCTCTGTGTGACGTGCTGGGTGCCCAGGAGGACGCGTTTGACAGGTCTTGGACCAGTTTTAATGCAGCACAAAAAAACCCCACCAGCATCGCAAATCTTCCCTTTTGGTAAAAAATAGCTGAAAAGGCGCTGACAGATCCTCGGGGGTTTTTCCCCATTGCGCCTTACCTTCAAAACACCCATAAAAGGTCAGGCTTGATGAGCCCTGTTTTACGTATGCAAAACAAGAGATGTGAGGTTGAGCAAATGATGCCGAGGGAGGAGCGGAGCGGGGAATAGGAGGGAGAAGGGGTGGCTGTGCAGCTCTGCAATGACGGGGACGTGTTGGGGGCTGGCAAACCAGCACCCCCGCTCCTGTCTGGGGCTGCTTTCCTCTCCTACTGAAATCTCTCATCCTCATATTGTCACCCCAAAAACTTTCCTGCTGCCCAAGGGCTAGGGTAGAGCCTGAGAAAGCCCGAGGGCAGGAGATGTACCGGGGTGGAGGGCATGGGCCTGGGCATATCTCCACAATGCCAATCTCACGGTGACATTTGCAAACATGCCCTGGGTTTTGGGGGCTCTTTGGCTGCCTAAAAAATCCCAACACCCAGCAGCTAACCGGCTTGTGCGGTGCCCAGCAAAGCACCCAAAATTAGTGGCTGCTTTCAGAGTTGAGAGACCTTTGCTGCAGGTCCTGAGCAGTGGCTGGTGGGCTGGGCTCCCCTCGCAGCCCTGGGGGACTGGACAGCCCTGGTCACAAACATTTCACAGCCTCGTCTGAGAATACGGCTCCGATTTTACCTAAATCATTTCCCGTCTCCTCTGCGGTTTGCTTGTTATTTCCTGCTCGCCGAGCGGGGCGGATGGCAGCACGCAGGCGGCTGCTGCCGTACGGCGTGTGCCGGGAGCCGGGGCAGAGCTGTCCCCCTGCAGGGGCTCGTGGCCCAAGCCCACAGCCCCTCTCTGCCCACCGTTGCCTGGGACAGGACCTTCCCTCTCAACGTCGCCGGGGTCTGTACGGTGCATACAGCCCAGCGCAGACCCCGAGGGGAACTTGAGGAACCCGGAAAACCGCTCTGGTCCCTACCCCATGCACACCTCTAATGCGAACGCACAACCCTCCCCCTTCTCACCTGCCTTTCACCTTCTACCCTGCCTTTGCCACAAACGTTTCTCCAACCCCAGCTTCCTTTCCTCTTCCCTCACAGCTCTTCTTCCTCCCCTACCCCAGCCACCTTCTTCCCTTTGGTTTCTCCCATCTTCCCCTTGGTCATCCCCCTCTTGCCCTTCCCCATACACACATGCTCCCTGGCTTCTTCCATCTACTATTTGTTGCTTTGCTTCTCTTGCCCCCAAACCCTGTTCCCTTCAATGCCATCCCACTTACCCTACCCCATGGGCTTGATGTTCTCCATCCAGCCCCATTCTCCAGGTCTCCTTTCTCTTAACGTCTCTCTGCCCGCCTGTGCACATACCCTGCTCGCACTCCGTGCCCACACTCTCGCAGCCTTCGTTTCAAACGAGAGGTCCCCTCGGTGTAGCTGCCCTACAGGCATGTGAGTAGAAGTTGCTAAACGTCCTTCCTGCTGAAGGACAGGAGGCAAGAGCAGAAATCTCGAAGGGGAAGGGTGTGCTGAAGCGATAAGGGAAACAGAACAAGTTAGAAACCACAGGAGGGTTTCTAGGAGGCTCGCAGCTGCTGTCTTTGCCCTTCCAAGGAGACATTAGTCTGCGCAGGATGGGATTTGAGCCTGAGACAGTCAACATGAGCCTCCATGAGCAGAGGAACCCCACTGGCACAGGCTTTGCTTAAGGAGATGCTGCCACATTGACGTTATGAAGCCTTCACAATGGCTAGGGCAACCCTACAGCGCGCAGCGGGGGCTCGCTGATCTTCCGAGGAGCGCGGAGGGCATCTGTGACAAAGCAAAAAGCCAAGTCTAAGTCTCCATGGTGGAGGCCAGCACCGCAGCTGCTAGACCTGACTTCTCCAAACCTCTGTTCCCTAGGGCTCCTCGGCAGCCTGGGAAGGCCAAACTGAGGGCTGTCCTCTTCCAGTCATGCAGCCAGCAATTTCAGGTATTTGGCTCAGGACAAGGTGAAAACCCCTTTGCCTTACAGCCTCCATTGTTCCTCCCCCTCCTGGGAGCATCTGATGGCTGGTGTGGACAAAAAAAACCTTTCTCCAAGGAATCTGGGCGTGTGCCGTCTACCCAGGGAGACGGAGCAGCTTCTGATGGCAGCACTGGTGGCCACAGCACAGCAGACACAGAGGGAGGTGGATCTTAGTGTGCTCCAGAGACTCGGCGCCACAGCCAGTGGGATGCACTTGGTGCCCGAGCTGCCAGCTCTGCCTGCCCATGTCATCACCGGCAGCTGCCGGTCCTGCGCTGGGGGCTCTTCTGGTGATGCCAGCAAGCTGGTGTTCGACCTGGGACCGTGGCGTTGGAGCTTGTCTGGCATCCGCAGGGGACGTGCGCCTGATGCCGTGTGAGAGCAGCTAGAGAGGTGCTACGGCTCTGTCTTTTAGCACCAAATGGAGAGCAGTTTGGGGTGAGGAAGGCAACGTTCATCCCAGAAGCTGTGCGGTTGCAGAGCTTTTGCCCAGCAGCCTCTCCCGTCCCCTCTCGCCTTCCGGCCTGACCCTGGGGCAGACGTAGGGAGAGGGAAGCATCTGGGGTGGCCCCTCGAGGAAATTCCCCAATCCTCTTGGCAGCGACCTGTCTCCGAAGCATCGCGTTTCCCGCAGCCAGGACGGGTGCGGTGAGACTTTCCCCCTTCCCCTGACCAGTGGGGTCGCCCGGGCTGCCCTCACTGCCACGCCAGCCTGCTCCCAGCGGGCCCCAGCCCGGCGCAGGCTAATGGCCTCTCCGAAAGCCGATGGGTTTCCGGCACAGGAGAGCAGCATGACTGCGGAGGGCGAGAGGCCCCTTTCTGCCATATGGTTCCCATTAGCAGCCCTGTGGAGTGTATGTTTACTGCTGGGATCACTGCACCATTGCAAGAGGCTTTCCCAAAGGCAAAGCGTGGTGTGGGGGATCTGGGCCCCTTCCTCCTCCGTCCTGAGAGGATGTGGAGCATCCCCGGCAGCACGGCGAGGCACGGGCGGGGGCTCAACACGTCGGAGAGGCTGTCAAGCCTCTCCCCCAGGAAATCGTGGCCTATGCCAATTGCTATGGGGCCTGATGTCCCCGAGGTCACGCGCAGGATTAGTGCAGCCTACACACACGGGACAACTGCTGACCCTCCAGCTCCATGGCCTCTCTCAGCAGGACTGCACAGGGAGGAGGTGAAGAGGAGCTGGAAGAGCCCATCTCCTGAGCCTGGGAATCACCCAGCTCGCTGCCCAGCTGGCCCCTGTTTCTGCAGCCTCGGGGCCTCACACGGCCAGTCCACACCACGAAACAAAGCGTGGTGCAGAGTTGGCGTCAAACGGGCCGGCGCCAGAACTGGGCACAGCACTGCCAGCGTCCCCAGCGCTGCTTCATCTTCTCAAGCGTGGAAAGAGACAGCAAGATGCAGTTTGGGGAGGATGATGGAGCGAGCCCAATGGTCATGGCTCCAGCTTTAGCCACAGAAGACCTTAATTCAGCTTCAGATCTTGGCTCCTTTTGTGGCTCCAAGCCAACCACTTGTCCTCACCAGTATCTGGGACCCAGGGCAGGTCGCTGCTGGCTTGCCGCAGGGTGGAGGACTCCAGGCAGCAGTGGCTGGGCCACTTCTGCAGACACCGCTACCCTGTTCCTCGGGTTTCTGGAGAGCAGCCCCACCACACAGACCTGCGTCTGCCTGCACCCCATGGCACGGAGCTACCTTCCACCAGCCTGCCCCACTAATCCGCTTTCCGTCCACGTTCTGCGCCCAGATTGCCTCTTGAAAGGCTGCCAGCGGGCAGGAAATCTGCAGCCGAAATGCTGAGGGATGCTGACAAGGAGCAGTTGTGGGGAGGAACAGGCCTGCCTTTGTCAGGGCAACAATGGAGGACCCACACAAGAGAGGAGGGAGCCCGAGGGAAGCCCCTGCCCACCCGCTCTTGTCTCCTACCTTCATCCCTGCCTTGGCTTGCCTCCCCTGCGGAGGAGGTGCACGGCCCTGGAAGGACCAGGGCCAAGGGGGACAAGGCTGGTCCCCAGCCCCTGCCTCTCAGCGAGGGGGCAGATGGGGCAGGAGGATGCTGCTGGGATTCATCCATTTTCCAGATGCAGAAACTGAAGCACAGAGCAGCCCATTCCTGGACTATGGCAGTGTTTAATGGCATCCATCAAAAATCATGGTCTGAAGGGAATCCCTGCTCCCTGGGATCTCCTACCTTGCCTAGGAGCTCAGATAGAGCAGACAAATACAGCAGAAATCCTGCTGGAAGGATGAGAAGAGCCTCTTATTCCAGGCAGAGACAAATCCTTCTCAGATGACAGAGCAAGCGGCAATGGCCAAAAATTGGGACGTTCAGGTTGAACATTAGGCAAAACTGCTTCACTGGGAGAAAGACGTGGAAGCTCTGCAGCATGGTACTAATTAAGTGCAATATAAACGTGGTGCAAAAAAGCACAATAGGCAAATAGCAGTTCGTGCTCCTTCCCTCCCCTTTTGAGTTTTTCCATTGTCTCTTTCCTAAACCGTGTTCCACCTGGAAACCTCACCTTCTGGTTTCCTACATAAATGTATATCCGTTTACCGTTATACTGGCATTATGTTCCTAGTTCTTCTCCTACCATCACCTCTGCCTGTCAGAGGGATTCATAAAGAGTAACCACGTTTCTTATTAGTCTTATTCTAGCAGGAGAAGCCAATTCCTTTTAAACTGTTCTCATAAGGTGGGTTCTCTGTTCCTACAGCCATCTTGGTGCCCTGCTGCAAAGTAGGCGAGCTGGCCTGGATGCACCACACTGAAGGAGATCTCAGGCCTTTGTATTCCAGTATGAATGCTTCTCTGGAACTGAAAACATCTGGCCTGATGTGCTCTTCTTCTGTCACCTCTGCCAGAAATCCTAGATGCTTTTTCTTCTTCAGTGCCTTCCACATGCTGAGATCCCTCCAGGCTACAGCAGCGTCGTGTTGCAGCTCCACAAGGACCTGCTCTGGCACAACTTACTTTTGCCATTTCTAGGACTCCAATCCATCTTCCTGTTTCACTGATCTGTTTTTTCTCACCATGGGCAGATCTCCTGACTTCTAAAGGGACTGTTAACAAGTTCAGTCCCTAGATCTCTCCTTGTGGAAGGATCCAAGTGTCCTCCTTCCATTTTGCCATCTCTTCCCTATCCTCTTTCCTGTCTCCACCTAAAATAATCATTTCCTTAGGGTACTGTGTCAATCCAGATTCATGAGGCCCTGTTGTTTCAGACCTCAGTTGTCATACCCAGGGAAGATACTGAGCCAACTTGACATGATCTGTGTTAAAACCACACTGCATTTTATTCTGCTTCCCAACACCACGTCTTTGATTACTCTTCCAAAACCTGTTCTAGAAACTCACCTTTTATTGTACTCCAATTAATGGACCATTAATTGCCTGTAATTTCCTCTTTCCCCAGCCATAACCTGTGAATGTTATGTTGGTTAATCTCCTCTCATGGAATATGACCTGTAAAACACCAGACTTTGGACTGGTGGGTTAGCCCATCTCTTGAGCTCCCAGAGAGCCCCTGCTGAGAGCTTCTGCTGTTTCGCCATCTGCAGACGCAGCAAGAGCAGGAGTGAGTCCTGTTTCAGGCACCCCAAAACACAGCACAACCACTTTCCATGGTGCCTGCCTCCGCACCACCCCTGCGAGAGCTGCTGTCCTCCTGCGTTTGCTGTCCAAGTGCCGATTGTGTCAAAAAAAAAAAAAAAGCCACCAAAATCTTATTCACAGATTAAATCTCTGAAAAGATCGTTCTTTTTGAGCTGCCCTGTCTATTTTCAGCCTTCACCTCCATCCTCCCTTTTAGGATCCAAGATGCCATACAGGCCAGTATAGGATCTCGTGCCCTGCAAGGCCATGGGATTTCAGTGGAGCGGGTGTGCTGGGAAAAGCAAACCCCCGAGAGGCATGTCAGAGGTTGCTGAGGCTCCTTGTGTCTCAAAACCTTGAGCTGCCATATGGAGAGGGTTATGGGCACTCCAGAGGAGTGAGAAATATGTCTAAAGTGTGATTAATATTGATTGCAATAATCCCTTCACCCAGATTTAATGTTTTCCATCCCAGAGCTTTTGCTAACAGCTAGGTAAGCTCTGCAACACCCCCAGATGGCAGATAAAAATGACTTAACTGGAAAGTGAAAGGCAGACACCTCCGGGAGAACATGGCAGCTGCCTGACAATGGACAACAACCCTGCAAAAGGATGGCGAAAAGAAGAGAAAAACTCCATCGCCATGTAGGACCAGAGAGTGTAGTTGTGGGCTCACAGGACTGACTTGCTGAAAGAAACCAGAAGAGGAACTCCCTTCCCTAATGAGAACACTCGTGGGATTTTTGTTGACTAAAAAAGGTCAGGAACCTGGTTTTGAGCTGTAAGAAAAAGAAGATGCATCCAGTCACTTGGCAAAGCCCAAGAAGCTGGTTCTGACAGACCCTCACTTCTTAACTGGGAATTTGCTTCTTGCAAAGGGCTCCCATTTAAAAAGGATGTTAATGCTGGAGCCGTTTCGGACTAGGCTTAATCGGTTGCCCTGCAATTATTTTGTAATCTACATGAATAATGCTGCAGATGTGCTACTCCTGGCTTTAAATACACGACAGCTCAGCTGAGGCACCAGATGTCTTCCCTGTGAGAGCCCTCACACGATGCCTTCCGTGGACAAAGCCCAGTTTCCAAGGCATGATCCAGGCTGCTGAATTATCATGTTCTTTCAGAACTGATGCTCACCCATCCCGTGAACAAAAATCAGCAGAAAATTGATCAAAAATATGACCTAAAAGGTAGCTTAGCTGGTCTCAAGTGATCCAAGGGGATTAGACAGATCAGACTGGCTCAAAATGTGGTAGTTACAACACAGGGCTGGGACTCGGGAGACCTGGGCTTGATTCCCAGCTCTGCTGTTAATTTTTGGGTGACAGTGGGCAAATAATGTCATTTTTTCTGTTCCCTTTCTGCACACCCCCCATGAAAACAGAGCCACTCTCCTTTGTGAAGCCCTGGGAGATCCCTGGCTGTTAAGGGTTATGTCAGAGCTCAGGGTATTTGTGTTGTTATTAAATCTCACAGTCATGCAACAGCCTCCCCAGGGAAGTGATGAAAGACCTGTCGCTGGAAAGGTTTAAAGCCAGGCTGGATGAGGCGGTAGGAGACACACCATTGAGAATTAGCAGGCATTAATGAAAGGAAATAGGGAGTCAGGATCTAACAGGTTTTCTTCCACCTCTGCTTTTTCTGATCAGCTTAATAAAATGGATCTGTCCAGCCCCCCTCTGGCATGTCCTGCAGCACACAACAAAGGGCGAATTACAGCCCAAACGGGGTGCACAAGCCCCGAAACGCTTCCCCCCAAGATGCCCGCTGCAGAGGATCCAGCGAACACCGGCCTCCGCTTGCTCTTGTCCCCATGATACGCTGGGCGCAAGCCCCTCACCCCCCCAGCCCACGCAGGGCGCAGGGTGCTCGCCCCCCCCTTCAGCAGCATCGCTCCCCAGCAGGCTCCTGGAGCTCAGGCAGCATCTCCTTGCCCTCGCCTGACCCCGGCGAGGCCACCCAGGGCCGAGAACAGACCCCCTTGTGTTTCCCCCCACCCTGAATCTGCTTCCCGCGACCACCTCGGCTGAGCCTCCTCCCAAAGCAAAAAAGTTCCCGGTGCATCTGGGTGGGACCTCCTCTGGGGGGCTGTGGAGGGGAGGGTGAACCCCCCATCCGCTGCGTGGCCCCTGGCCAGCGGTGCTGCTTCCCGGGGCTCTCCCTGTCTTTGCATTCTTCCCTCCTCTCCATCCCTTTCTCCGCGGGCGCCTGCCTCTCTCCCTCCCCACTGCTTGGTCGTGCTCTCTTCCCCAGCCCTCCCACCGCTGAGCAGAGCCGCGATCCGCGGCAGTCCCTGGGGTGGGTGAACCTCCTCGCTCCCCACATCTCGGGGACCATCATTGTCTCCCGCCGAGCTGCCCGCCGCCTCTCAGCCCCGTTGTTCTCCACGAGCGGAGGCTCACCATATGCCTGGGCTCCTCACGGCGACGCCGAGCAGGAGGGTTTCACCCCAGGAGGGTGGGTCTGTCCAGCGGTGGGCCTGTCCAGCCGTCCCCGATGGCAGGGTGTTCTCGCTCCCTTTCTCCCCGCTGCAGAGGCTGGGGCTGTGGGAGCGGGAACCGTTTCCTGCGAGCTCCCACGGCTGCCTCACGAGCCCTTTTATCGCCGGGCTGCCGCGGTGATTGGCTCTCGGTGTCGAACCGTCTTCCAGCCGCTCGCTCCTTTGTGTGAAGCCACCCTCTAACCCCAAACCTTCCCCAGCCCCTCTCTTCCCGGGGGTCCCTCTCCCCAGCTACCCCCAGATCCCTGCAGCCTCCCCAACCCGGCCACCGACCCCAAGAACTCGCCTCCGTTTTCCTCCCCGCCGGCAGCGTGCATGCAATTACCGCACCGGCATAATTAGCTTTTGCCCAGCCTCTCCCCCCGCTCCTTGCCGTGTTCTGCACGTGCAGATGGGCTTCGCTTAAGACTTTGGACGTGGCCTCGGGCTCTCTCCGCATGGCACTACCCCACTCGTGTAAGGTTTCCTGCAAGCATCCTGGAGGATCCATCCCTCCAGGGTCTGCAAAGCTGAACTCCCCCCCGCCAGCCTCAGCAAACTATTTGCAGAGGAAGGATCTTATCAGGCAGCGGCAGGAAAGGGGGATCCCATTGCCCCCAGCTCCTCACCCCCCAGGGGAGCAAAACTGAGCCCTGATGGTTTCAGAAATCCGAGTTTTGCTCCACAGGAGGTTGAGGAGCCATGCGTGGGAGCCGTGCTGTGTGAGGTGGTAGGTAGATCTGCCAGGGTAGGTTCTCGTGGGACGAGCAAAATCACTGCCGGGACAATAAAGGCAGCTTCCCCCACACCGCCCCTGAGGTTTGGGACCGGGTGGCTGAAGTTTGGAGGGCTGGGATTTCCCCAGGAACAGGGCAAAATATTAGGAATAAATAGGTTAAATATTAATAGTTAAAACATGAAGGGAACTCAGGGGCAGTCTGAGACCAGCCAAGAAAGCGGGGATGGCCGGAGCTGTCAGAAAGGCAGAGGGACCCTGTGGTGCTGAGGACATCACCTTAACCTCCCAAAACCCTCCAGTGGGGGATAAATGGAGGCAAAATATGCAATGGAGCGGTGGGAAGAGCTTTGATGGTGATGATGCAGGAACAAACATTCTTGTTTGGGCTCCTCAACACAGCGTGGGGCTACTGGAAAGAGCCAAACGCCGGCTGGAGATGGCCCCGCGTCTGAGCCCAGCAGCAAAGGCAAGGTGATCTTTGCGTGCAGAGTTTGCCTGTAATTGCCCATACAAAAAATAGGGTTAAGGAACTTATGGCGGTGTTTACTGGACACAGAGACAGCGGTGATATGATTTATCACCTCTGTCACTCTGCATTGCCCAAATGGCATCTGTGATGAAAAGGCTCGCTGCCATCGGGAGCAAAGAAAAGAGGGATTTGACTCGATAGTAAAATTAGCTGTTGCCGAGCAGGCCCAGCGACAGGGATGGTCATACGTACCACACAGCAGGAGACTGGCAGGGCCGCGAGAGCCGGTGTCCATCTGGGCAGGGGGAAGAGCGGAAGCGCATCCAAGGCATCGCCACACTGACCCGAAACGAGGGCAGGCGCGTGGGAAGCCTGCAGCCAACCAGCCCCGCTGAGAGCGCAGCACCCGTGTGCCGCGTATGTATGTGGGCATACGCACACAAGCGTGCATGTGTATGCACATACGTGCATGCGCACAGCCAGGCGTGCACACACGCACGCACACATGCACACTGGCATGCTCACACATGCGTGCACACGCACGCCGATGCCCACGCCCACGCGTTTGTGCACATGTGCGCGCACGTGCAAACGTGTGCACGCACACGGATGCACGCACGTGTTCTCGCACCCGTGCACACACTCACGCCCGCGCAGACGGGGCTGCGGGCGATGCCGGGGCTGCACAGGCTGTGCAGGGGCTGGGGCCCGCCGGCCTGGACCACCTCGGGGTGAGCCCGGGTGCGGGGTGCCGGGGCTCGGCTCCTTTTCCCGTTGCTATGGCGACGTGGAAGGCCCCAGCAGCCCGCCAGGCCTGGAGGAGGTGGAGGGGGAACGGGGATGGGGGGGGGGGGGGGGGGCGGGGCGCGGCCCTCGCCCCTCACTGCACCCGCCCCGCTGCCGGGCTCAGAGGCCGGGAGCAGAAGCCAGGGTGCCAGAGGGGCCTGGCGGTGCCGGCCCCGGGGCGCCGGGGGGCACAGAAGGGAGCGAGGGGCGGCCCAGGGGGACGCGAGGGGCTTCAGCAGCCCGGGACCCCCCGGCCCACCTCGGCCCCCCCCCGCTCCCTCCCCCCGTCGGCAGGGGGCGCCCTCCCCTGGGGGCGCCGCTCTTACCGGGGCCCCGCCCCTCCGCTCGGGGCGCCCAATCCTCCTCTCCCGCAGAGGGCGCTGCGCTACACTGGGCCGTCTCCGGCGCCGCTCTAGCCGTCGACAGCGGTGGTCTGCGGTGCAAGATGGCGGACGAGGGATCTGTTTGCAGCTTCGTTTTCAAGAAGCGGGGTCTGGCGGCGGGCAGGGGTCGGCGCAAGCGGCCCAGTAGCGACCAGGAGCAGGGTGAGGGCTGACGAGGGGCTCGCGGAGGACCTCGAGAGGGTGCTGGGAGCCGGGTCGTTGCGATATCCTGGGGAGGCGAAGGAGGGCCTGGTGCCACCCCGGAGCTCAGCCCTCGCACGGAGCGGCCTCGCTGCCCTCCCCAGCTGTACTGATGTCCATGTGGTAGAGGGGGTGAAGGGCTCTTTCCCGGTCATGCTACAGCTCTTAGGGGTTCTGCCGCCCTCCCGCACTTTCTCGTGGTCGTCCCCAGCCCACAGAGAGGGGAGGCTACCAGCAGAGCTGGCACTTGGGCCGAAGGCCAGTCCCCAGACGCACCCTTACCTCTGGGCTTTACCCCTCAGAGAGCAGCGGTGAAGAGGGCAGCACGGTGGTGCGGAAGGAGCGGCGGCGGGAGACCCCCAACCCCATGATCCAAAAGGTAAGGGAGCCACAGCACGGCACTGCTCCATCCCGGGTGCATCTGCAGTGGCCTGCCAAGCTCAGGCTAGACGCAGTGTTGGAGCCTTACATCCTTCATAGCTGCTGTCTTCTTGCCCCTCAGACCAGGAGGTGCGCGAAGGAGAGGCCTGCGTACGCACTGAGCAGCAGTGACGATGAGGATCCATCACGGGAGATTGGAGTCACTTACAAATCAACAAGGTCGGCGGTAAGGACTGGGCAAGAATGTGGTTCTGGGGTGTCAGATCAGGTGGGACTGGCAGATCCCACAGAGATAGAATTTGCCCCTGCAAATGTGGGATCAGCCATTCCTTTTTTTTTTATCTGTAGATGCACCTCCCTGTCCCTTCCCTCTTAATAGACAACACACTGTGCTGTGTTCAGTTTTGGGCCCCTCACTACAAGAAGGATGCTGAGGTGCTTGAGCATGTCCAGAGAAGGGCAACGGAGCTGGGGAGGGGTCTGGAGCACAAGTCTTACAAGGAGCGACTGAGGGAACTGGGGTTGTTCAGTCTGGAGAAGAGGAGGCTGAGGGAAGACCTTATTGCCCTCTACAACTACCTGAAAGGGGGTTGTGGTAAGGTGGGGGTTGGTCTCTTTTCCCAAGTAGCTAGTGATAGTACAAGAGGAAATGGCCTCAAGTTACGCCAGGGGAGGTTTAGATTGGATATTAGGAAAAATTTCTTCACCGAGAGAGTGGTCAAGCATTGGAACTGGCTGCCCAGAGAGATGGTGGAGTCGCCATCTCTGGAAGTGTTCAAAAAACGTGTGGATGTGGTGCTTCAGGACATGGTTTAGGGAACATGGTGGTGCTGGATTAATGGGTGGATTTGATGATCTTGAAGGTCCTTTCCAACCTTAGTGATTCTGTTTATTCTCCTGATAACCCCTGCATCCTCAGGAGGCCATCAAAGGTTGGCCTTTTCCTCTTACGAGGTGGGCATTAAAACCCCAAGATGCCACTGGGCTTGCACAACATCACACAAAATTTTCAGGAGAGGGAGCACTTGAATCAGGTTTGTCTTACTGTTGGGTTGATGTTTTCAGTTTTAGGCCATCTTCCTTCACAAAGAATTCAAGGTGACTTAGAAGGTGCTCCCATCTCTATCCCTGTGACTAGTGATGGATTAAGAGCTACAGAGGTCGGTCATTGTTTTCTTGGGACTGGTGGGTGGAGTGTGCTGGGCGTCCTGTGTTAAAGGAGCAGCTGCTGCCCAAGCATTCACACACTAATCAAGGAGCCGCACACACATCACCTGAGACTTTAACTGCTAGGACCGGGGTCCCTTCGCAGCGAGCAACTCCAGTGAGCTGATGGGTGCCCCTTTCGACTCCACACACACACACTCACTCTTGGGCACTTCCTCTTCCCTCAGGCTCGACCCGAGGTTTCCCAAAGCAGAATCTCTGACATGACATACGCCAGACAAATTTATTAGGTGGTACAGCAATGCAGAACAGCTCAAGCTGGGTGCCTCTGGAGAGGGACACCAAACAAAAGAATCTCTGGGCAATTATACCCTTACAGTCCAAGTTCCTCTCCCCTCATGAGACGGTTCAGTCCAATTGGAGCATTTAGGTCTGGGGTTTCCTTGCTCCTCGTTGGATCCTTTCACTCTCTCCAGACGAGACATTCTTTTTCTTTTCTCGAGGAGGCAACTTCTGCTGATGGATGTGCCTGTCTTTCTTACCTTTCTAATTTACACCAGTTTCAGGGCCTTCCCTCATGTAACTAAGAGTTCAATATAAGTTCATCAGTATCTAGGTGAAAGTTCACAGCTTGCGACGTAAGGCTTTTAACTAATGCTATACAATGGATTCCGTTTGAACTAGGAGGTGACTCCTGTAACACCTGTTAACATCTGGAGTGGAGAGAAATCAGCTGTGAAGGTTTGGGCACAGCTCAAACTGCTTTTCCCACTAGATTTTTCTCTTAACTTCCCTCTTGATCCAGTGAAGTTTTGCCCATTAGTATGAGCCTGGGCAAGATATAAGTAGGATTAAAAGCAGGTATCAACACACGTTCCTCTTTGGACCTATTTCCTTATTTCCTGTGCCTCTGTATAAAATGGGAATAATACCTAACTGTCCGCAGTCGAAGCTGCAGGGTCAGACTGAGGTCTCCTTGTCACATTAGAGATTAATATGAATATAACCTTGTGCTGTAATTATTCACTGCTTTGGCTGCTGCCAAGGAGGGCAGCATTTATTAGCCATCTTTGCTGTAGGAGAATGGGAAGGCAACAGGAGGAGATGACAGTTTTGGGGCTCCAGAAGCTTTTTGGCACCTAAGTTGGATTAGGTTTTAATTAAGGCTGGCTGTAATTATTCTTCGGTTTCTGTGCAGCTGTTCCTGAAGATCTGATAAAACCTAGGAATAGGTATCTGTTCAGACCATTAAAGAGGAATCTAAACCAGATCACTGTATTAAAACTGAATGTAAGCCACCCACAGCTGGGTTAAAAGTTCAGATACAACATCCTACATGTAGGCGGGATGGTCTCATGATTGAAGTGTTGGACATAGGAGACCTGAGTTCAGCTTCCAGCTGAGCCGAGGCTGAGCATGAAGGAGTAAAGTATGGACAAGTGTTTCCTGCAAGCACTAGGCTGGATCTGGCCCATGGGGGATTCTCCCTGGCAGGTGCTAAGGGATGCTAGAAACTGGTGGGAGTAAAGCAGACCATGTCCAGTACTGGCTCTGTGACCAACCCTCCAGGTAGCCAAGGAGCTCTCTGTCCTATACAGGTTTTCTCTTCACTGTCATCACAAGCCCTCCTTGCTTTTCAGAAACCTGTTGGCCCAGAAGACATGGGAGCCACAGCAGTGTATGAACTGGACACAGAGAAGGAGAAAGATGCCCAGGCCATCTTCGAGCGCAGCCAGAAAATTCAGGAGGTGAGTCAGCCATGCTATGTAAGTTGCTCTGCAACAGGAGAACATGTGCTTTACTGATCCCCTTCTGCACACCAAGAAGAGTTTGAGTCTCTTCCTCCTTGGGAATTTGAGAAGCCAGGATTGTAACTCTTCTAAGCAGGGGAAGTTTCTGGCTTCATTGGCATCTTGGTATTATGGAAGGCAGGGCTGGGAAGGGAGGCTGGTGTCAGAGAGGTGAAAATTTAATCTGTGACGTGAAGCCCTCCTGACCCTTAATCACCTTTCTTTTTGCTTTCCAAGGAGCTGAGAGGAAAGGAGGATGATAAAATTTACCGTGGTATTAACAACTACCAGAAGTATGTGAAGCCCAAGGACACATCAATGGGAAATGCCTCTTCAGGAATGGTCAGGTAGGTCGTGATGTGCCTCAGAGGTCTGGAACCACAGAGGAGCTCAGGCACCTTCCCCAAAGGCACTTGTTTGGGGCTTGAACTTTGCTGTTACTGCCAGCTTCTTTCTGTCTGAGTGCGGTGTTTGGTTCTGACCAGGCCCCCAGAGGCCTTCTCCACTGCAGCTGCACAGCCGGCTTGAGCCTTCTCCCACCCTTTCAGAAAAGGACCCATCCGTGCTCCAGAGCACTTGCGGGCCACAGTGCGATGGGACTACCAGCCCGACATCTGCAAGGACTACAAAGAAACTGGCTTCTGCGGTTTTGGAGGTGAGTGGATCTTGCCTGCAGCTGAACATGTGCTGTGCCAGATTTGCGAAGGGATCCAGTCCAGCTTGTGAGCCTGGATTTGTGGTGCTAAGATATGCGCTGATTTACAAGCACGTGTCTGCAGAGCTGGTGTGTGATGCTGTTGCAAAGTTGTTTTATGCAACGTTCTTGTTATCTGTGTCAGCCCTTCTGAAAGCTGGTGGCCTCTAGTCAGTAAATGTAAGAATACTGGGAGGGACCCCTGGGATGTTCCAGTGACGCACATTCCCACAGGTATTCTGGCTGCCGAGGCCATGTGAGGGGCGGGATTTCCTGTTCCTTATCCCACTTCCCATGTGTGCAAATGCTGGAACTGTCGCTGTGGCACACAGAGCAGGATCCTCATGGCCTGTCAGCCCTGAGAGGGATCCTCTGCCTGCTCCAGGAGCTTGGCACTGCCCTGGAGCACAGGCGAGTGGGGAAGCAATCGGGTTTCACTGTCTGTGCACAAAGCGCAGGCTGCCCCTGAATGAAGTGTCCTGTTAACACTCTACCCCGCACGGCCTAGCTGTTAAATTTCTTCTTTCTTTGTGCTGTTCAGACAGCTGCAAATTCCTCCACGACCGCTCGGACTACAAACACGGCTGGCAGATCGAACGGGAACTGGATGAAGGCAGATACGGAGTCAATGGTACGGCATCACCCCTCTGCTCTCCAGCTCCCTAAGCTAATGGTGGACGAGGCTACCAGGTCCTGCCTTTTATCATGCCCTAAAGTGAATGTGACTTACTTAGGGATATTGGATCACTAAGAATGAAATGGGACCTTTGCTGTCTCAAACTACATGGGCCGTGGGTTGAATTAATATTAGACAGAAAGGATTCTTTATTCCAAAGCTGTGGAACTCCCTGCTGCAAGGGCCAATAACCACTGACAAGTGCTGAGGAAATCTGCTGCTTTCAGATAATCACTGACTGCCACCAGAGAGAATTATTTCCTCTGGCTTTCTGTAAAAGGACAGCACTGCTGTTGTCGGGTCCCAGCAGCGAGCTGCATGGAGCTGTGGAGATGTGACAGTCTCCTGCCTCCCATATGCCCAGGAGGCGGGATGCTTTCATGCTACGTCACGTCATTATTTCTCACTCGCAGCATCCGTAGCTGCGGCCCAAAGCTCATGAGTGTTGGTCGTGAACCACTTTGCAGCTGGGGGGAAGAGGGTATTCTATGTTCAGTTGGAGCCAAAGAGTTTGGTGGCAGCTGGTTTGGAAGAAAATCTAAGAAACAGGAGGGGGCTGGAGGATCTGTCTCTTTATAGTGGTGAGTGGGCGACGTAGAAAAGAATTTGCTCTTGTGGGATGAGCAACAAGCACACTGGCTCATTAGACCTAATTATATCTTAGTCCCACATGCGTTACTGACATCAGCAACACCCAGATGCCAGAGCTCTATTGTTTCCAGCACAGATTTAATCCCACCTGCTGTGGTCTCTCCATATTTAATATTTCATGCCCCACATATGGGCTGGTCTGGCTGCCTCTGCTCTTGCTCCAGTCTGGTTAACCTTCTCTTCTGCAGATGAGGAGAACTATGAGGTGAGCAGTGATGAGGAGGATATGCCTTTCAAATGCTTCATCTGCAGAAGTTCCTTCAAGAACCCTGTGGTCACCAAGTAAGTGGTTGTTTTGACATGAGGAGCCAAGTGGCTGCTGTTGATCCAGCTCACTACTTACTCACTGTTGAGGCAAATACAAACACTGCCCACAGGCTGGTGGGTGGAATCTGCTTGTTGTCTGGTGGGTGGGGAAATCCTCCAATAACCAGGTAGTCTTATAACTGTATCTATCTGGAACTTCCCCTTGGAAGGGATCTCAAGCCTTTGTTGTCCAGGCACCTTTTAGATTTCCACAGAGGCTGCCTCATTACATCATCTTTCCCCTTAATCTGGAGATTTTGTTTCCATGCCTTCATTCCTCCCGACACTGAGCAGCACACCACATTGCATTAGCAGAGAACAGAAGCATGGCAAGGATGAGGAGTAGGCTCGGCGGGCAGTGTGGACATCACACGCTGCCAGCCCTCTCCCACACTGCTGGCTGTGTTGCTGGGTACCTGCTGTCTGGATGAGCTCACTGGTGGTTCTGTGCCATCACTCCACATCAGTGAAGCAATGCTGAAACACCTTTCATGGGGACAGTGATGCAGAGGAAGCTCTGCATGCAGCTCACTTTTGCATCCCCCAGGGACCAGTAGGCAGTAATTTCTAACTCCTGGACACAGTGATTGTATCTGGTGACTTGCAGTGGCATCTGTGTCTGCACAGGTGTAGGCACTACTTCTGTGAGAGCTGTGCCCTCCAACAGTATCGCAAATCCCAGCGCTGCTACGTCTGTGACAAGCAAACCAATGGAGTCTTCAACCCAGCAAAAGGTAACGGGCACTTGTGGGAGAGAGGACTTTCAGTGGGAGAGCTTGGAGCAGCCTGGCACCAGCTCCTGATGTATCTTCTTGGCGTTGGGCCTGACTCTAAGCTGGAGCTCACAGCTCTTGGCTGCTGGCAGAGCTTCCTTTAGTGCAGGAGATACTAAATCATGGCCTCGGGGGCTCTGTAGGTGTGAAGGGAGCATCTGTGCCTATTCCCCAGCTGGGGAACTTGGAGAGTGTGACTTCTGGTGAGGGTAGGGGGGATGTGCCCCGGGGACTAGATGCTCTAGTTGGCATGTCAGTTACGCACTGATGGGCTCTGTCACTGCAACATCTGACGCTCTGGACTCCGCAAGCGCTGATGGCTCCTAGCTGAGCCTGTGTGTAGCAAGTGATTTTTGGTAGCTGCCCTGGTTTTTGCAGAGATGGGTGTTTACAGGACGTGGGCACCTGGCATCTCATCCTGCCTATTGCCATTTTTCAGAGCTCATGGCAAAATTGGAAAAACACAAAGGGGAGGAAGGGGAGGAAGAGGAGGAAGAAGAGCAGCAGCATTCAGACCATGGAGAGGATCCGCAATAGCAGAAAATCGTGTTTTCTATCTAGCTGAATAAAGCTTTCATGGGGGAAAAAAAAGGCTCACAGCAGTTACCTTGGGGCCAGCAGCTGTAGCCAGTGCGTGTGTATCCAGCCAGCAGCTACTAAAACAGTGTCCTGAGTGTGCCGGGCTCCTTGTTTGCTGCTCTGTGAAGGCACAAGATGGAACAGGTAAGGTGAGACTCAAGACTTGTGCCCGAATATGGCTGCCTGCTACTGCCGTGCTGCTGGCAGGCCCCCAGCAGTTGTCTGAGTGCAGCAGTGCACCTGGGGAAGGAGGTGTTGAAGGCTGTGCACTCAGTTACTTCCCAACTTCTTTTTTTGATCAAGGTGCTGCTGTTTCACTCCTAACTCCAAACACAACACCTGCAGTATGTCACTAGCTCAGTCCCCAGGGTTTTATGCTGAGAGGTACTGTGCTTTTTCTTGCTCTAAGTACCAGCAATCCAGTCCCTGTCCAGGCTTATGGGAGATGGCTAAGGATTTTCACAGACTGCAGCCTTCATGACAAGCTAGGAAACCAAGATCTACTTGCTGTAATAAAATTCAATCAGGAGCCAAACATGATCCTAGAGAGGAAGAAGTGTAGCCTGCCCTTACAAACACTCCTGCTCTGGGAGGATGAGTGCATTCTACTGAAACTTCCAGAGAAGAACAAGAAAGAAATAGGGTTTTGAAAAGTGAAGACAGTTGCAACTAAAACAGTGCTGTGAGCTGTACAACAGCAACTGCTGTTGTATGTTCTAATGCCAGCTGGGTAAAAGCAGCAGCCTTTTAAGTAAGGAAAGGAGAAGAGAGTTAAATGTGTACAGACAGCCTGTGTCATCACCTTGCAACAACAGCAGCCTTTAAAAAAAGCAAACTTCAGAAATATTTTATTTGTTTTGGCAAAAAAACTAGAGTAACAAACTTATCTGGGTTCAAGTACAGTTTATAAACACAAGAAGGACCTGTTGCCAGCACCACTACTCCCATCAACCACACAGGACTGGATTGTTGGTGCTTCATTAAAGAGTAGAAAGACATCCCGCACCCGTGGTCCTTGGCAGGGTCAAAGTAAAAGCCTTAAATACACCTCCAAAAAACAAATACCATGGAATGGGGGAGAGCTGCCACAGCAGCAGGGCAGGGTCACACAGCCATGAATCAAGGGGAGCCATGTGAGAAGCAACATCTTACCTGTCATTCAGTCAGGGAAGGCAGAACAGCAATGGTAATGGAAGGCTTAAGATCAATTCTGTACATGATGTTCAGAAGAGGAGTCATGAGCAAGAGGATTTAGCATGAAAATTAGCTTATTTTTCCTCTGTGCCAGGGTAAGTCACCAAGAACAAGCTGGTTTGAGTGTTACATGCTGTGAAACCAGCCCAGCTAATGAGAGGCTGAACTAGATGTGCTGTGGGGGATAAAAAAAGCTGGTACAGTGCACAGGTGTACACACTCGCTTTAGTGACCCAGGCAGCCACGGGAGGAGAGGCTGGAATGCCCTGTCTGACCTGGAGTTCAGAATGCTCAGCACCAAGTGAGAGGAATCTTCTCAAAAGCTCTCTATGGAAGAGAAGAATCCAGTGCTGCCGAGGAATGCCCAATGCCGTGAGTGTGCCTGGAATGGAAGCAGGTTGTCTTCCATCTCCCATTTTCCATCACAAAGCAGAGAATAAATTTAAGAACATAATCCCTCCCCCACCCCCCCAAACCTTCCCCTGTGACAAGACTGTAACAGTAATCCAACTAGCTCTAAAAGAATGCCCAAAACTAAGAGCTGCCTGCCTCCCCTTAACTCTAAGGCACCCTTAGAAGAGAAAAAACAAAAGAGGGTAGGGACATGCAGTCTTCAACTATGATACAAGGAAGCCAGTGATTTTTAGAAAAACATAAATAGAGACTAAACACACTCACACAACCCATTTGAGTGATCTACCAGTGCTCCGTTGCAAGAACTGGGGCTCTGGGCACTGCACCATCTGGAATACTCCACAGTTCCTTGGGGTCAATGCTTTTCCAGCTCAGGTCTGTCCATTTGTTTCCTGGCTACTTCTTAAGTAAACGGGCAGTTGAAGTTCCTTCCCAAGGACCTATAAACTCTTCTATGTGTAACATTCATCACCTTTTATGAAGAGGACGAATAAATTACAATGTCCATAAAGCTCCTCCAGAGGCAGATACAGTCCCCATTTTTCTAGAATTCCCAGTCATCCACATCCAGCTGCTCCAGGTTTGACACCAGCCCAAAAATGCCGCTGGGATCCTGGGGCCGCGTTCCTTCAAAACTGGTGATTGGGGTGACGGGGCGCAGAAGTTCAGGAAGTGCTTCAGAAGCACGGCGCTTGATCTGCACAGAAAGGAGAGAACTCAGCTGCTGAAATGCTTCCCCACAGCTGTGCATCACAGGTGAGCAGAATAACGTGTGGTTACAGGTAGAAAGAACACGGTATTATCCTCCCGCCTGCACCCAGAGGCATGCAGGGCTTTCGCGCTGCATCTTGTAACAAGAAAGTGCTTTGCAGGCAGTCTTTTCAGCAGCACTTGGGCGCTACAGTCCTGATGCTCCCCTCAGTGAAGCATCACCCTAACCCTCAGCTCACAGCAAGCGAGACAGATCGCTGCAGGGGCAGCAGAGCCTCTGCCTCTTCCCAGGCCAGGGCTGGAACTCACCAACCTGCCACTCAGGTCACCTCAGTTTGGTCTCTGTAAGACCAGGCCAGGCTAGGACTGCCTTGCCCCAGCACTCTACAGTCTGCGAGTGAAAAACTTCTGGCATACAGGCCCAGCAGATTCACATCCTCTCTTTAGATAAGAGATGCACAGAGAGCAGCCTGTCCATCTGCCAGGGGAATGTGAGGATCACCAAGCTGCACTACAATTAGTCAAACTAACTTAATCCTTTCAGATCACACAAAATTGAGCAACTCGACATTCCCACCCTCTAGTTGTGACACAGCAAGACAACAACAACAGAAAAGCCACCGATTCTTTATCTGCAGATTGAATGAGTTCCTTACCTGCTTGAAAAAGGGATGATTAAGTAGAGTGCCCGCGCTTGGTCTGTAAGAAGGGAGTTAGAATAAAGTAAGCACACAAGAAAATGCATCTGTGTTTGAAGTCAGGTAGTGGAAGAAAGAAGAGACGTGGGTCCTTCCACCCTCTCTCATTTCTCAGCTATAGGGTATCTCCCTTCTGTAACCAGCAGCGCTGTTTATTATGTTCATGTGACGTTTTATGCAAGCAGTTCAGCCTTCTGCGCAAGTTACCTACTTGCACATGCCAGCGTTTGGTCAAGGGAAAGTGCCTGAAGAAGGTGGATGCTGGAGAAGTTTGTCATGGCTAAGGACGACCTTACGCTCTCTACAGAGGAAAATACAGTTCTTGATCACTTCCCATCGCTACTCTCTGCTGGCTGAACAGCAGACATTCAGAGTGATGGAAACTGGATAAACAGTCTCAGGGCCCAGAAACTCAAGTTGTTCAGTTTCTTTTCTTGACATGTAGCACCACTCTACCCCCCAAAGAAGGCTGCAAAGTAATTCTTCAGCATTTCTTACAAAAAGTGCTCAAACTGTTAACACTGCTCTTGTTTTACATACATGGACTGCTCTTCTCAGTGTATGGAGCACATCTTCACTCCGCTATGCTTTCAGAAAGAAAACTTAGAACCACCTCTGCTGGCTCTCACAGTTTAATCAGCCCTAGAATAGTGCAGGTCTGTGAAGAGCAGCTTTCACCTGGCTTTACCTGAAATCAGGGTTCCTTTGGAGGCACTGCTCTACAAAGTTATGGAAGTAGGTGGAGAAGGTCCGAAGATAAGGGTGCAGGGTTGGCTCTCCGTTGGCCGCTCTCGCATTGCTAATAGCCATGCTCTCACCCATCCCGTAGTTAGCACTTGAACGGGAGCTCTTCATAGTCAGCTCATCAGCAGGAATCGTGGTGGTGTCTAGCAGGCAGGGAACAGTTCCATTCAGCTTCTCCAAGAGCATCTGGAAGAGAGGGGCAGAAGCAACATCACACACAGAAAGACTAGACAGTTAAGATTTCCCATTCAGGTAGGCATGGCACCCTTCAGTCTTCACAGCCCAGTGCAGCAAAGCAGTTCCGTGTGCCAGGATCAAGGATGAGAAAAGAACAGCTTTTAAACCTTACCTGAGTAGAAGGCATGTCTTTAAATGGTACGTGTCCATTTGCCAGCTCACAGGCTGTTATTCCTACACTGTAAATGTCAGATTTTGCATCATAACCCTGGAGATTCTAGATGAAAGGAAAATAAAAATTAGCCTTGTGGACTTACATGGGATTGCGTGGGCAATACCCGTGATTCGATATGCAGAACAGCAAACCCAGATGGTTAGAGCAGAAACAGTACAACCCACATATAGGCTGGTTTATTGTGGTGGTGATTTTTTTGTTTGTTAAAACCCACAGTTAAGGGCAACATTTATTTAACTGAAATCAACTAACTAGTAGGGATGGCATCTAATATAACACTTTGCTAACGGGAAGAGTCTGTTAGAGGTACCTGCAAGAAAACTGTTTAGTCAAATAGATCAGACCAAATTCTATGCACTTGCCCTGCACCTGCCCCAAATCTGTTTCCTCTAGCCTCTCCCCTTCCTTTTCCTTGCATTCGCACACCTTCCTCTGGAGGGAAAGAAAAGACAATGTTGTAACATGGGATTCTCAGCAATTGCCCCTGTTTACAGGAATACAGGTTTCCCCTTGCTAGGGGTCAGTGATTTTAACATAAAAAGAATAGAGTTCAACACAAGAAAAAGTAACCCTGTGGCTTCCGTTGTGGCCCCCAACCCTCCCCCCCCGCCAAGAACTCAGAAAATCATAAAGAGATACCATATATCATTAAAAACTAGCAGTTTTGGTGGTTTTTTTAATTTGTTTTTTTTTTTAAACACACCTGCTGCAAGACTTCAGGACTGAGCCAGGGCAGGACCTTGATGCTGTATTTGGGAAAGTCATGAACAACTTTGAGTCGCTGCCCATGGTTGATCATACTTAGATTACTTCGCAGGCCAGAGAGGTACACCTTCCCATCTACAGAGATCAGGATATGGCTGGCTTTAACACTCCTAAAAAATAAAAAAAGTAAAAATAGTCAGGTTCTCTGTGCTCGAAAGAGTTATGTTCCTTGCAGTTTTCCCAGGAAAACTTAGTGCGGAAGGGCACTGCAAAGGATTTAAGGCTGAATTTCTCTTACAGTGCAGACAATGAAAGTAGTAACCACTAATAACCTAGAATTTTCAGCATTTGAAATTTACTCTCGCAACAGAAGGATGTCTCAGAGAAGAGGAAAAATATGCTAAGGGGTGGAAACAGTGATTTAGAAAGATTAAGAGAAGCTGTAGTACTAAACAGAAATTCATCCTTAGTGAGCACCTACGGAAAAGATAAAAGCCTACTTCAGACAGCTCAATGCACAGGACAATACTTGATCAGCCTCCTCAGGAGGCTGAGACTCCTACCGACGGTCTTGACTGCTGTGCAAAACCACTTCTACAAAAATTAACAGGACTCTATTCACCCACTTTGCAGGTTCCCAAAGAATGTGTCTGTGGCAAGGAGAAATGCAAGACTAAAGGTTATGGATCCAGGACTTTCAACAGCAACAGGGCAAATCCCTACCACCACCATCAGTCTCAATTTGGATACTACTGCAGAATCATTAAGGTTGGAAAAGACCTTAAAGATCATCAAGTCCAACCATCAACCCAACACCACTATGCCCACTAAAATAATCAATAATCAACTGAAAAAAAAAAAAAATCAATAGCATCTGAACAGAGCCTTAACAAGTCAGCCTGTCAACATGAGCTGCAGTTGTGATTTTAGATACACAGTGGTCTTTGGGAAAAGTTTGTTCCACAGTGACACTTTCATGCAGTTTACCAAGATCAGTGATAACTTCCCATTACTATCAAACTGACTGGCTCTAACAGCAAAGTAATACAAAACTTGATAATGCATTCCACATCTCTTGAACTACCCACGCTGCTCTAATGATGAGCAGTATTTCTGAGAACTTGTGACAGAAGGAAAACAGATCACCCTGTTTTTTTTTTTTTTAATACCTATGTACATAGCCCATATGGTGGATGTAGTCAAGTGCTTTCAATATGCCTTGGAGGATATATGCAATAGCCAGTTCACTCATCCCATCCATAAAATGGGTACAGATTAAATCCTTTGCAGAACCTAAAAAGAAACAAAACACCTCTTAATTGGTCAGGGAAAAAAAATGCCAAGGACAGTTCACCTCTTAAATTTCATTTCACAGAATATGATGGCCAAAGGTATTCGCTCTCCACCTACCATAGGCCATGAAAGATGTCACTACCCATAGCTCATTGTCAGCAATGAAAGTTGCTTTGTACGGCACAATGTTAGGGTGGTTGAAGAGCTTGGAAACATGAAGTTCCCCCTAAAATTAAAAAAGAGAGATATTTTGATTCAAATTTAGTAAATGCAGAAATATGAATACAGTATTGATAAGCACCGCTCTTGCTGTCTGTCCCCTCCTAAATTTGCATTACAGTATTGGTGGATTCGTGTTACCTGCAAGAATGTGACCATTTCATTTGTGCAGGCCTCCAAGTTCACTCTTCTGACGGTGACATACTCTCCTGTGGGTTTATACCTTGCCAAGTTCACAACCATCAAGTCTTCAAAGCCTCTGCCTGAAAGAAAAGCCATTAACGCTTCAGCAATATTTCTGGAACCACACACTTCTAGAGCACGCCTCCAGTCCTTGACCCTTAAATAATCTTTACACTCATTTACCGAAACTATTTTTGGCCTTATGAAAAGGAGTAATTGTTCCATCAGATACCACCTTCCTTGGCACGTATCCCAAGAGAAATCCTCCTAGCCAGTAATATTATCCTGTCTTTCAAGTTCAGAACTGAGGTAGAAATAAAATTGTTAGGCCACAGCCCCGCCAAGGACAGGGACAGGTTTCAGGCTGTTTCTGCTGACTTTGTATTTCACATTCAGTATCATTAACCCACCACGTGCCCCTTTCAGTGGAAAGCCTTTAGGACTGGCATCTCATTTTTTATTAAAGTGATTTTAAAATCAAAGAGGACAGGCATCTAATGTCAAAAATAAGTAATCAATCAAGAAAAGGCCAACAAATTTGCAGAAGTTATTTTCTTTGCAAAGCAGACTTCTGATCCTCCAGCCCACCATTACCTATGATAGTGAGCAACTCATAACAGCCGCTGTCTGGTAGGAAGTTGCTCATGGTGTCCCTTTTAGGGGAAGAAGCTATCGACTCGGAGCTCGCCTCATTTGTCTGGGGAAAAAAAAAATATGAAGTCAGGTCAAAAGAAATAAAGATCACGTGCTGGAAAAATCACCTGCTCCTTATATTATCATACACCTCAAAATAATATGACAGTACTGAATACAGAAGAGAGAATTTAATTGCTGTTAAAATAATTTTAAGTAGTTATTTATCAATCGATATCCAGGAGATGCCTCATTTCAGAAGATCCAGACATCTGTATTTCAAAACATGTAACTCTAACAGGTAGGTTCTTAATTACTGTAAGCTAGAATTTCTTTAGGAATATTTGGATAAAGCCAATTACTATTCCCCAGGACAAATTAAGCACTGCTTTATAATAACTACCTTTCTCCCATTAATTACAAAAACTTCTGTGCCACCATCCTGTTGTCTGAGCAGGGGCCAAAGAAAAGCTTGGTTATATATAGCACTTCTCTGCACTGTGGCAGTCAGCATTCCTGTCTGATGCTGGGGCTTCTGGTTTTCAGCTGCTCGTCTGTGATGAGACCAGCGCAACTGAAGCTGCTTGGCTGAATGGTACAAGTGATGAACCAACTTAGGCCAAGATATGAAGATCAGACACACATGAAAAGAGAAGCTCCAAATGAAAGCAAAAACTGAAATGCAAAGCATTAGTGCTTACAGGGGGGAAAAAAAAAGAAAACAAAGAAAAAATAAAAATAAAAAAAAAGAACCCACACCACACAGGGAAGGCAGCACTCCCAAGCCTGTCAGCTCTTCTTCACTACACCTGACATAAAGCCATCTGCTTTATTTACACACACATAAATCCTTCCAAGCAGGATTTCACAGAAGACAAACTTCAATATTCTTGCAAGTTCCATTATACCTTCGAACTCCCTCAAACTTCAAAGTCACAATGAGCATCCTAATGGGGAACCAAATTTATTTGGTGTCTAAGATCAAATTGAGTTACCTGAAATTTCCAGCACATTAACTCCTCCTGACATTTGGAACTCCAGCTCATTTTTTCCACCTCATTCTTCATCAACTGCAACTGCCCTTTATCAGACCTTTTCTCATGGTACATGAAGCAGAAAAGGCTCGTGCATTTTCCTAGACAGCACATACTCTTTTTTTTTTTTTTTTTCCATCACTGAAAGATGGAAACAGCACAGTGACAGCTGAAAAACAAGGAACTTGCTGTTGTACAGTCAGCCCAGGGTAAACATAGTGCAATGAGCACAGACATGAATTTGCCATAAATTACCTTTGGGTCCCTAGGTATACTTTTGGGAGTAAGCTAACAGTCACACTTCCCAAGTTCCACCTTTCAACTGACTTTGAACAGCACACATTTTACCTCTCTCTGCCTACCTTTAAAATAGGTGTATTCTTCAGTTAAGGGAAAAGGCAAAACTTAAGATTTGTAACAGTGCTACGGTATAATTTCAGCTCAAACAACTCCAGCACAGCAACTCAGTCCTCTTTCAGGATAGCTAACCCCCGAGATCTCAGCAGTCCCAAATCCTTTATTCTAGTAACGCTACACAGTGCTGTTCCTTGGCTGAGAACAGGCAGCAACTTTCCATGCACAATTTCAAACTTCTGTTAAAGATGCCTGTCAATTCTGATCTCAATTGTATCGTTTATTACTTCTTCCAGCAATTTCACACAGTCCCGTCAACTGCAAGATTGCCAGGATAGACACACAGGCAGATGGAAACCTCTGAAGCAGAAAGGCACCACCAAGGAAATGAAAGCAGGAGGCTCTGATAAGCAGCGTTATGGAGCAATGACAGCTGGTGAAACACTGAGCAATGTAAGTAGTTTGCTTTATTAAAGTCCACTCCAGATATAGCATAAGCCAACAAAACAGATGCAAAAAAATAAATTTAATCTTATTAATGGTGTAGGCTATTTCAACACTAATGGAAAAATACTGTAAATTCCCTTTTTTAAAGTCTTCCAGTACATCAGACGTCTTCACTCACCTCTCTTCATGTTAGCAGTGACCAATAACTGAGAGTTAATGCAAAAGGAGCTCTACCAGAATTTTATCAACATCATACAAGAGTTTAAAAAAAAAAAAGTTAAACTGAAATGTCATTTATGAAATACTGAAAAAAAGCTCCTCGGTGGTTTCACACAGGACAACTTTTGGTGTATGGTCAAAAGCAAAAGCAGCTGCAAAATGAAGTCACATATGACTAGCTTTATGGCATGACATTAAGAGCTAGCTCTCTGGCTTATTGATCTGATTTTAATTTGAGATAAATTTAAGGAAATTAATCTTTGAAAGGCAACTACTGTTATAAATGCCATAAGAAAATCAGTTATGTGATGCTAGCAAGGATCTGCATCTGACAAATGATGTTCATCTGAACTAGGACGAGGGAATGTCATTTTTCTTCTGTCTTCCTCTCCACCTCCTCATTCCCTCATTCATTTTCACCATGAGCAACAAAAATTTTCCTCCCATCCCTCTCCCCAAATTATTTACCTTCTTCTATAGCCCTGCTGGAAATAGTAAGCTTTTATTTAGATGTAAAAATCAAAATAAGAGTCAGCAATACCACTGCAGAGGTGACCAAACCCCAAGTGAATAATGTAACAAAAACAAAACAGATGCTAATCTCAATTTGCTTCCAGTCCAGCATATGCGTAATACTCAGCAATTTAAAAAAGGGTGTGAATTTACTTGACTTTATACAAAACATTCTATGTACATCTCCTATTTTCAGCTTTTTTTGTGCCCATAAATTACAGACACTGGCACAAAAATCGATTATAAGCAGCTTGAACTGACACACTTAAAATCAAATCACACTTAAATTGCTTTTGTAATTAGCTTAAACTAGAGCAACACCTGCACACAGAAATGTTTCAATATAGTGTGGGTAGGTGGGAAATAATTAAGACAAATATATTCTATCGCAAGTTGTGTTGTTCTATGAGCATTGTTCATTATGAACCAGATAGTGTGCAAGCAAGGCCTGCAGAACAAAAAGCATCAAGGTGAAGTTTTCAACTGCCACACCTTGGCTGTACATTTTTTAACAGACATTCCACATTTGCTAGTGATTAGTTTTTAAGAGGCAAAGCTCTCTAAGCATGTGCGGAATTGGGTCTGAAGACAACCAGACAACAAGAGGCAAAGTCACCTCAAACTGAAAATTACACAATGTTTGGGTTTGATGTTGGAGCCTCTGTTGTGGTTGCTCTACAGGGAAGAGAAAGGAAATCGGAATCGATGTGTTCAGAAGGGAACGCTGGTTTTGAATGGTCAACATAAAATTTTTTGGGCCTAGTTTTCAGAAGTCCTATAAACTAACCTATTCCTTTTAGAATAAAAGAGAGTTATAAGAGATCAGCATCTCTGAAGAATCAGATCTAAATCATGTCAAAAAAGAAATCCTTGGGGGGCTGGGGGAAGGGACAATGATGACACAAATACAAATCCAAGAGATTAAGTTTAAAGTTTTGACTTATCACATATAGTTTGAAAACCACACACCAAAATCTCTACTCCAGGGTGAAACCTGTTTCCACACTTGTAGAGCTAAATATAGAGATGAAATATATAACTAAGATAAAAAGAAAAATCAAACTTCCACAAGGAATAATCTCCATGCAATGAACCACAGCACCACAGCCTGCAAAAGTCACTTACTTTTCTCCGAGAGTCACCCGGAGGCTGCTCTGGAGTAAAGAAATTAATTGTTCACCATGTTGTGTTCAGCAGATACCCATTAAAAATATACTTGGAAAACTGAGTAAATAACCCTGCATGATACTTTTTGATACCAAATATATACAATATTTTTAATAGACAAAAGCATTCAATTTACACATAAGGTTGCGGCACTAAAAATAATCAAATTGTAGTACCAGTATAGGAATTAAATAGATTCAAATAGTGCTACTGTTCATATACTCAACATTAATATAAGGCAACAATTTTTTTTATTATACCTCTAAACACATTACAAAATGACATCTCTACTTTGCTTAAGAGAGAAGAAACTATCAAAGGTTCATTTAGAGTAGTGAAAATCCTTCCACTCCACCTGGAAGCTCAAGATCTAGACATCTTTCCTACGCTTTAGTTGCTTTCCATGTCACTGATCAGGAATTCCGCATCCTAGTGGGCAATTTTGTTCGTGACTGCACAAAGCAGAACAGAAGCCAATCAGCTCTCCTGCAAGCACAACTGGGAGCTACCATCAGAGTTTTAAAATCCACTTTTACTCGGAAAATTATAATCAACCTTCCCAAATCTATCTTTTGCATAGGAAAAAAGCAGTTATGCTAAGAAATAGAGAACACAGGGTGTGAAAATAGTACTGCCATCAACATGCCATTGATTTCTAAATAACTTGCTAGATCTTGGACACTTCCATATTAACTTTATGTGGCTAGCCAGCTTGAAAAACCATATGAAATAACCAGATCTGGTGCTACAACCAGATTTATTCATCTCTTTTACTGTTAAGATACGTATTTACAACCAAATCAACAGACCTTGCGGTTAAAATAAAACATTTCTAACAAGATCGCCTCACAAGAAGAGAACTTACCTCCGAACAGTTCGAACTCTCTTAAGCCCTCAACAATGAACTTTTCAGACACCCACCGCTGAAAGAAAAAAAAACCACACCCAGATAATTAGTTATTCCATCTAGAAACAAGGTTCTTTTCCCCCTCCCCCACAAAAAACATAAAAGAATCATAACACTTCAAGGATTCTGCTATGGCCTGAGACTCATTAGCTGCAACATCAGAGTTACAGCCTTCCTTTGGACAAGGATATTCTTTTCTTGTGCCACTACGATGGCATGCACCCAGCAACCACACAGGTGCTACTGCTTTTCCTGACCAGTATGCATTTGCAATAAAGTTGACATAGTTTTAGATCATTCAGACAAGAACCTTTATCCATGCACATACAGCAAAAATAATAATCATGCTACAACTCCCATACATAGGCAAATAAAAGTTGTTGGTTTGGGTGTAATAGGTGTAAAAAAAGCCTCAACTATTTACAATGAAGTGATGTCTTGGAGAACTTAAGTATTTTGGTTACATATCTATTGACAGAATGCAAAATTAGAACATAAATATTTTAAAGCTGTTGTTCTCTTCCAGAATTCATGCTTAAAATTCACAGAAAGCATTAGGCTGTGCAGAGAAATGCTTTCTACCATTCTATTCAACTCTGTGATTCAAAGAAAAAAAATACATATACACACACACACACATAACATGCAAGTGAATATGCAATGTTAGGCTTGCAGAGTGTGGATCATGAAGTTAGCATTAAATAAACAATCACAAACACTCCCACATTAGCATTTGCCTACTCGGCAAAGTAACTAAAATAGTAGCTTATGTTCTTTAGTGCGAGAGAAGCCAGTCCTAGAAAGCACCAACGAGTCTTCAGCTGGTAACGATGCAAAACTTGTATATAGTAATACCATTTTAAGGCACTGAAAGTGGTTTACTAGCATGAAACTTCCTCACTTAAAAATGCAGAATTGAAAAAAGCTGTTACGTTCAGCTTTCCAAGCTAATTTACGTTTACAAAAAAAAAAAAACAAACAACAAATCACAAAGTGAACCTGTGCGACAAAGGTTGGAATCAGCATTACTGCACTTTTTCTTAATTGCGACGCGCATTACAAACTCCTTGCATCGCACACAGAGGAGACGCAGGTGTGCGAGCAATAAATACTTCAGCGCAGAGAGTTTTTTATCTAGCACCTAGCTTGCACATCGACACCCTGCCCTATAATTAGCACGTTTTAACGTGACTTTAAGGTGCTTTGCAGGAGGCCGGCCCCGCCGCAGCTCCTCTGCACAAGCGCAAGGCAGGCTCTACCGACACGCCGGCGTCTGAGGGAAGCTGGAAGGTGTTCAGCACTCACCCTAATCCGTTCGGGTTTACTTACAAGAAAAGACATGGACTCCGCGTTTGTGTTACCACACGCAGCTCGTGAAAGGACGGGCAACCTGCAGGCACAAGAGCGGGTCACCCCCTCACGCCTCACCCCAGGACCGTGCGCAGCGCCGGGCAGCGCTCACCCGCCCTCGCCCGCCCGGGGCCCAGCGGCCCCAGGCCGGGAGGGCCTTACCGGAGCGCGGCCGGCGGTGCAAGCACCGGCCGGGCCCCGCGGGACAACGACACACACCCCCCGCACCCCTCACCCGCTCCTCAGGCTGCGGCCGCCGCTTGCCGGCAGGAGACTCTGTGCGTGTGACGCCAGCACGCTGCCACGTGATGCGGGCGCGCGCACAGGTCTGGCGGCGCGTGCGTGACGCCGCCTGTGAAGCTCCCGCGCGCAGGAACGGCGGGAAGCAGCAGGCGCCATGTTGGTTACCTCAGACAAGCGGCCGAGGCTTCTCACCCGCCGCCCGCCCAGCCGCTCCTCAGGCACAGGGGAACGCGGCCTCGGTGCTACCGCAGTGCCTGCACGGGCCCGTCCGTAAACGCAGGAGGCGAATCTTCCCTCTCCACCCACCCCGGCCCGCAGAGGGGAGAGCCACCTTCCTCCAGCTACAGGCACTCCCCCAGCAACCACTGCCCTCAGAGGAAGCAACTCCGGGTGAAATCACTTCCACCAACACGGCAGTGGAGATAACGCCAGCTACTGCATGTTTAAAAACCTACTCAGGACAAGCAAGGCTTCGAGATTCGAGTAGATGAAAGGAACATGGAGTCCAGCCAAGTAAAGTAGGCAAGTGGAGTGTTTCAATTATATTTTACTCTTCAGTAGGTTGTTCATTTGAATATTCATATTACAAAATTAGCTGCCATAGCCCACAAGGTATGGGACTTCAGGAAAGTTATCCACTTATTCAAAAGAGCACAAACTAGTATTTCCTTTCAAAGAGCTATGTGAAACAATACCTTGATTAATCTTTAAAGCTAAATAGTTCTAAAATTTCACATAATCTACATTAGTTTTGGTTTTAAGTAATTTTACCAACCATTATAAAATTAATGTATTTGCACATATCAGGTTACAGACATTTGCATTTAAAGTAGTGTGAAGTATCCCATGCTGGAACAAGAAGTTCAAGCAATTCAGCTCATTCTTATTGCCTCAGAACCAAGTGCGCACAAAGTATTGAACAAGAAAATGCAAGACATTGTTTCCCCACAAAACTGTTAAACGTGTTACAAGCAACAATAAAATGCCTTCTAGACAAGAAGCATTTATAAAATGCAGAGCTCTCAGCAAAGTGCTTGCACAGGCACATTCACTTCATTCTCCCCTTTTATATTCAAAAAACTGAAGTGATCATTTACCAGTTGAAGAGGATATATGTCCTCTGAAATGTTTTTACTTGCTTTGGGAAATTGGCAATTGCAGATACTTCACTAAATCTAGCTTCTGGCTGAAATGAATTAGGCAGCAGCTGCTGAGATCAGGAGAAAAGTTTTTGAGGCCAACTTGTACAGTAACAATATTCAAGGAAAGCTAGTTGAAGCTGCTTACTCACCATACACTCACTCCTGAAGAAAGACCACACTGACATTACAGACTTCACATTGTATTAAGCTTGCAGCACTCAAAACCACAAGTAGGAAACTGTTTGTGTATTCCATTCCCTTCTATCTAATCCACCTATGTTTTACACCTATGCCAATCATGCCGACAGGTGACCAAATACTGTTTCAGTCCCTTGCTTTTTTAAAAAAAAAAAAAAAAGAGAGAAAAGAAAAATCACTTCTATTCTACTGGGCTTAAATCCCTGAAGAATCCATACTGTGTATGGAAGGCTCTAAGTTTTGTGCCTTTACAAGCTTGATGCAAATAAATGCACAGTACATTTTTATTGTGCAGATTTCCTCCCATTAAGTTTTTCCCCCTTACCTCCCAATAGCTAAAACCAAAGTATGAATGTTACCAGTACACGTGGACAGGTTTACAATCTTCCGTTTTTAAAGAACAAATGACAAAGAGCATTCAAGAATATTGCAATTTTTTTTAAACAGACAAGTAGCAAAAATGTATACCACCTGGAATAAAACTGCCAAGACAAAGCTCTCTACACACACCTGCATGTTGCTGTAATACTTATTTAAGTAACACCAATGCAAGGAACATTTCTCTTAATGGCTACTAGTGTTAGGATTGTGGAAGAAGTGTAAGATTATGAGTTCAGTAGGTCTTTGTACCCTGTGAATTAGAATTCTGCAGGTGGCACCGAGACGCTTTTCACAATGGAGTCACATAGCTTTCACTTTGATTTGCTTCATCTTCATCTGCTTCTTCTCAAGTTTCTTCTGCTCACGCCGCAAAGCAGCTTCCTGTAGTCAACGACAGAGAGATCTGAATGAATATTGGTGATCTCTTCAAAGAGCAAGCTGATCCCTTCAGAAGAGCCAAAAGACCTCCAGTACTTGGGTTCACGGCTCTAACCACGTGAGCTGGCTCCTCACTGGGAGCCTCTGCACATTCAGAAAGCTACAGCATATGCCCTGGAAGTTGTCTGCCTTCCAGCAAATAAGAAGTGAATCAAAGCTGGCCATTGGTAGTATACCTACAAGCAGCCCTGGAGATATCGTAGGAGAAATTTGCCAGTAGCTTGTAGCAATTTGAAAAATCCATCTCACCTCCAGCCGACGCTGTTTTTCAGGATCCTCTTCATTCATGATTCGCTCCTTCTCTGCCCGTTTTTTCTCTTCTCGACGGGACTGGGCAGCCTCCTGTCTTTGCACATGAGTCAGTTTAAGGAAGTTCTCTTCCACGCGAGCCCTGTTCTTGTCAGCTTTTTGTTTACCCTTTTCACAGAGAAAAGCAAATGCAGTTAATATTCATCTCCCCATGAGCAGGATGCAGTATCTCGTATTAGAAACATAAGGCTCCCAATCTTAAGATTAAGGACACAATGTAATGGTTGCAATTTCATACAATATTCAGAAGACAGAAAAATATACACTACTTACTTCTCTGTTTAGACGGAACTTCTTTGCTTTGTCAATAGAGTAGATGACCATGCTCATCAGAGGCAGCAAAGACTCCATGTCCTTTGGGGAAGTGTTGCCTGAACCAGGCACTGAAATAAAGAGTTTCTTGTTAATTCAGAGAGGTTGGTAGGATTTTTCTATTTGCTATACCACTCTTTCCTTATTGCTTGCACCATTCATGAAAAAAAGATGTTCTTTCCTTCTTTAGGAAGGACATAATTAACTAAGAGGTGTTTAGCTTTGGAGATCACATTTAGAGTCCTCACACAATGACAGGCACATTTCCCCCCACAAAATCCTTCTTAGTTTTATTAGTGCGAAATACAAAGGTAAGGGTTGAATTCAAGCTCTGACATCAGCTCCACTTGGAGCTATGGCCTTGAATGTTGAACAGAACTATGGGCCGTTTCTAGAATAGACTCTCAAGAGGCTGTTTTTTATTTCAAAACAGGGTTAACCAAGTAACTCGGTGCAAGCTCAAACTGCAAGGCATGCAGCTTTAAAAACAAGCCATCTCCCAATACAACCACTAGTAGAGATACGAGTATGAACCGAGATCAATAATAGCAGGACTGAATATCCTATTATCATGACGATATGCCGCTCAGTCCCCAGCGTTACTACTGGCTTCTCTTTACTGGCTAATCAATCAATGATCCTGTTACATGCACTGGTGTCATTCATCACATATTGTCTTCTATAGACAAACAGAAATTGAGCACGTGACTCACACAAATGAAGTGCAACACTCCCCCAGATACACATACACACAGGTACACCACTTCTCTTACCGTTAAATGTAAACAAAAGTGTCTTTTTAGTTTCGGGCAGTTTTGTAAGCTGACCCTCCCTGGTAGGAAAGAAAAAAGTGGCTGGAATGTGTGAAGAAAAATACGGGCATACAAAATACCTAACATTGTTAAGGAAAACCTCATCGAGAACAGAGACGCTTGCAAACTACTAAAATAAAATAAACAAGATTAAAAGCCTGGCTGGAACCCAAATTTAAATTTCAAACAATTCAGATTCTTGAAGCGTTTTACTCAAAAGCATGCAGTGAAAAGGAATTAATGTAAACACATACTAACAGCACCATCCAGTCTGATTGTCGGAGGTCATCTGAGCCCCAAGAAGGCCTGTATATTTTTAATGACATTCAGTTTTACATATGCCCTGCTGTTTATACTACGACAGATCTTTTATAAATATCAGTTAGGAAAAAAAATATTTTCTAAAGAATTTAAGTCTTCGCTGCCCAAAAACCCACAGTATTCCAACATAAGAAAAAGTCAGACCTACATTTCACAGATCCTCCAAAGCCTAGCAATTTCAGTACAGGATACACGTACTGCTGTCTTACAATTAAATCAAAGTATGTTCCTTTTTTTTGGAGGACAGTTTCAAGTTTTGATATGGATCATTTTTATGCCTGTGAGCATAATACACCCTTTCAACAACCTACATGATAATTCAGATAAGATAAATCACCCACCACTTGGCAATTCTGAAACAGCAGCTAAAAGCACCTCAAGACTAGGAGGCTTAGAGAAACAGAAGAGATACTGCATCTGTGTATTTCTGAAGCACAGATGAGAATTGGCCTGAACAGAAGTACCCAAGCGATGGATTCAACAGCAGAACACTTAGCTGTTTCAGCAGCTATTTCAGCTAGGGAAGGACAAGCAGCCTTGGTGGTTTTTGTTGTTGGGGTTTTTGGGGTTTGGGGCGTGGGGGGGGGGGTGTTGGGTTTGTTGGTTTTGGGGGGGTTTTTTTGGTGGTGGTTTTTTGGGGGGGTTTTTTTGGTTTTTACACTGCAGACTTTGCTTAAACCTAGTTCTCAATGCATTCAAATAGCATCCTAGTTAGCATGTCAAGTTCTCCTCCTGCAGTATTACTTCTTGGCCATTAAAACTCTAACATGCCATATACCTTTAGTGGGATTACTCGGTTGTTTTCCATGCAGCTGTGTACACTGTAGCTGCTAGGTGTTATCTGAAATTTGTAGCTGCCCAAACTACAGCATAACCAGCACACAAATATTAAGGCAATAAAGCACTTTGATGTTCTAAACTAATAGAGCATTTGGAAGCATTGGGAGTGTATTTATTCACCTGTTTCACCTTTACTCCCAATTCCTCTTTGTGTGCATTCCAGCAGGCTTCACACTACAAACAAGTTTGTCAGCCTCTATTTTGCTTAGTGTTACAATAGCTACTGGGAGGAGAGATGTAGCTTTATACGTACTCTTGCATAAGTTTTGGACCAGAGAACTGGTCCGAGAATTGGACGGACTCAATCTTGTCAGCATAGTGCGTGAGGAAATGTATCATCTAAAAGAGAAACTGGGGTTAGTTTTTCCCAACACTGATCCATTTGCAGCCTACCCATATATTACTCAGCTATGCCATAATGACACTGAAATTTAAACTCTCAAATTTTTTTTAGCTTTTGCTAGAAGGGGCCTCAATACATGGAATTAATGTGACCAACTCAGATATTAGGTATCTAACTCCCATTTGGGATTTTCCAATTCATTTGATAACAGATGTGAACTCTGAGGACCTACAGACACACCAACACCCGCCTTCAAACTGTCTGTTGGAGGTAACTTCCAGGCTTTGAAAGGCAGTTTTAAGTCTGCAGTTCATGTCAGACTACCAGTTGTTATGTAAAAGGAATAAAGACATGAGAATTACATCCTTCTTCCAGCCCTTAAGCTTCCTTAGGGTCTTGATTTCTCTAGATCTCACTAGGGCCATTTGGCTCTCCTGTTGTGATATTTAGAGGAGATAAAGATTAGCACCTTTTTGCATAGGCTGCAATTCCCAGGGTTACCAAGGAAGGTTTGTACCAATTCATTCAAGATTACCTTAGCGTCCATCATTCCCTCTGTGACCTCCCCCATCTCCGACAAGATAGCCAGTGAATCTGGAAGCCCATATTTTGCACCAGACTTAGGTTTATCACTGCAGAACTCACTCTGAAACAGAACAAGAGGAAAGAAATAAAACACAAGCTTCGAAGTATCTTATCAGACTGAACTGCTGCAGCACAGTGAGACCCCTAAAAGTACCTGATAAGAAACAACAAAAATACACTAACTCGGTCACTCAGTTTGGCTGGGGACGTTTCAAGCATGAAGTAAAGCATGCAGTACCAGTAGCCTTTAAGTTAGTATTTCCCTTCAATTGTGAGTACTTTAAGGAAAAAGTTAAAACAATTGTAATATAGCCATGCTGGAATGCTCAAGTGGATTAAGGTATTTTGCTTATAGTGTTTGGTAACAGAACAAAAACAACTGGCATCCTATCAACCACAGTTTAGTGCTATCACTTGAGACAAGTTATGAGAGAAAAGATTTGCAAACCTCTGCTTGTTATCACTGGATTCTTTGCAAGCTTCAAGGCTTGAACGCATGGAAAGTTTTCATTTCAGATCACATAAAAGCAGGTAACAGACCCAAACTTTCTGTATCACTAATTAAATTTACTTTTCAATCCTTCAAAAAGTCATTTGTGCAAATTAAATGAGGTGAAGTGCCACTTGTGTGTATCCTGACAATATACTTCAGCCTCCTCCTAAATGAATTATATGCCAAAAGGAAGATGTAAGCTGCTTTCACTTGCCTCTTTTCCTGCAGTTCTGACAGCAGCTGGCTAGCACTTCACCTGTTTGATGGCATTAGACTTTCATCCATTAGATGAAAATGTCTTTTCCCCCACACACTAATTCCAACAAGTCAGTCATAAGTTTTCAATGGTTCCCCAAAAAATAAGAAATCTACAGAACAGACGTTCTTATACCCTGTTATTTATCATGTTAGAATTCCCAGTGTGAACATACATACCAGGTCCTGCATCTCTTTCTGAAGTCGCACCAGTGCTTTTCTTGTTCCAACAGCAAACACATAGGTGTCCATATCTTCATCATTCATTGTTACTTTTATTTGCTGTGAGACAGAATGTTATTAGCCTTGGTCAGATTTAGACGATGTACTCTGCCCTCAAATTACTGGCCAAATGGAGACCTATGTCTTCCACGACTTCAATGTTTGTCAGACTTTCATTCATAAGAACAAAGACTAAGTGAGGCCATATACAGCTAAGATAAAGGTAGTTGATTCGAGTTATAGGTACATGGAAAGAGTATTCACAGTGCACACGGCCACTCTTCTTCCAAAATGTAACCTCTCTTGGTATTTAGGCGGTTAGACATTCCCCTCATCAACAGCAAGGGCCAAGCAAAAAGTAACATTACAGGATATAATATCCAGGCCAGCATATGCCTTAAGCAGCTCTGTTCAGGCAGACTGAACAGATAGAAGAACAATCAGTAAGGATTTCAGATCGTAAAATCACTTTTTTATCAAGATGAGGTCTTAAAGCATGGTAAGACTGTGCACAAAACCACTCAAACAATAAAAGCCACAGACAAAACAATTTACAGTCATCAGCCTTTTGCATTTCACCGTCAGAAAAGAAACACGAATGATTCTTTCGGATTGTTTTAACAGCCACTGAACTGGAAGATATGGAATACTACAGAAAGACACCTAGCAATTCACTTGTGTGTTACAAGAATAATCAAAACCAGCACAGCAGAACCAAAGGAATGCAACCATTTATCACAGCTAATCTAAAGGGCTGAGTACATACCACTTGGTCAGAAGCTGGCCTCATCATGCGTGCAAGAACGTTCAGTAGGTCTTGTCTCTTGAGAAACTAAAAATACAAGTTTGTAAACACAGAAGATAGATGAATATACCTAGGGTGCAGCACTTCACTGGCAGATAGGAGTGGCGCACAAGGAAAAAGAGGGCAGTTATAAGTAGATTTTTCATAGAATAATTTAGCTTTGAAGGGCCCGTTGGAAGTCACCCATACTGCTGAAAAGCAGGCTGACTTTCTGCATTAGAGGAGTTTCTCAGGGCCTTGTACCCTCCAGTTATGTGCTGAACCAATGTGTGGGGCTGTTTCATCCCAGGTGCAGGACTCTGTATTTGTCTGTTATACTTCACTGGAATTCCTGTTGGTCCATTTCTCCAACAGGCTAGAGGACCTCTAAATGGCAGCTGGGCTCTTCATCATCCAGTTACGTCTCTTTACGCTATACTTCTGGTTTCTATACTCTTTCTGTAAGCATTCACTCTGTCGTGGTTTAGCCCCAGCCGGCAACTAAGCACCACACAGCCGCTCACTCACTCACTCACTCCCCCTCCCCCAGTGGGACGGAGGAGAGAATTAGAAAAAAAAAACCTCATGGGTTGAGATAAAAACAGTTTAATAGGACAGAAAGAGAGAGAGAAACAACAATGATAACAACAATAATAATACCGACAAAGGAGTGTACAAGAACAAGTGATGACCAATACAGCGATTGCTCACCACCCGGCGATCAATAGCCCATCCCTGACCAGCGATTTCCACCCCCCAGCCAACTCCAGTTTAGGTACTGGGCATGACATTGTATGGTAGGGAATATCTCTTTGGCCAGCCTGGGTCAGCTGTCCTGGCCGTGTCCCCTCCCAGCTTCCTGTGCAACCCCAGCCTTCTTGCTAGCAGGCCAGCACAAGAAGCTAGACTGTTCTTGACTACTTAGCGACAACCCAAAACATCAGCACATTATCAACAGTTTCTCATCCCAAATCCAAAACATAGTCTCACACTAGCTTCTGTGAAGAAAACCAGCTCCCTCCCGGCTGAAACCAGGACACACTCTTACCTACTTTGGTTGGCAGAATATAGGCCTGTATGGATCTTTAATTCAACCAGTCTTCCCTTCATGTGTGCATATTTAGAACCCTGTCTCTGAATGTGATCAAAAGAGTCAAGCTAGGACTTCTTGTTGTTCACACTGGAATGGAAAAGCCTCTAGAACCTGAAAACTGGTGACAGGTAAACAGTGCTACAAACTCACTCATCCTTACCTTTAGCTGGATGAGCATTCCTTCACAGCACACCCTTCCCGAGCACCACAAGTTATATATGTGCTCATTTTCTTGATTTAGTTTCCCAGTGCTTGTAGCTTCTTTATTAGTGCCATCATCCCCTGAAGAAAACAACAGTGAAAGAGAACTGCAGTCTAAAAATCACAAATTTAAAACACCGAAGTTCATCAGTAGACTTAGAGCTCAGTTGTTCCTGGATTACTTCAGTATCACTGTGATCTTTATGAATAATTTATACTACAACACCATAATTAATTTCAGCTCTGGAACACTGCCACACTATCTGTCTACACGCAGAGCTGTCATTAGTGCGATCGTGCATCTGCACAGAAAAGGTTAGTCTTCTCTACAGCCTACATGCAGGTCTAAAACCAGCTTCATTCACATAACTAAACCTGGATCCTAGTCATTATGGAACTCACCAACAAGAGCAAAGTTACTTTCTAGCAGGTCCCTGTGAGTATTGAACCATGCATGAGCCAGACGGTTGTTTTTGTTCTTCCCAATGATGTAATTCATGATGTAAGCAAGAAGACCTGTTACCATCAGGATCTCCATGTAATAACTTTCCCAGCTGTTTTGAAGGTGAGCAGGGACCTACGGTAAGTGAATAGAGACCGTCTTTTACATATTGATTGAACGGATTCCATATACACAAACAATTTGGAAAACACCGAGTACTGGAGAAGCTTGATCCCAAACACAGCAATAAGCTTTACAAAGGCAACAGGACAGAGCTAAGCCTACATAATGCATTTGGCTCTACTGGGATGCAGTAATCATACTTTGGGAATGCTATTATCAGGTGTTTCCTGTATCTGGCTAATACAAAGAAAATATTTCTCTCTCCCAAGTGAGCCTGTGCTAGCATGTATGCCTTAAGAGTAGTCAACAGCCCAGCATCTCAACCCACTGATTATTGGAGCCTGATGCCCTGCCCATCACAGCATTATCTGATCATCCGGTAACGTCTGGTGAAATCTAAATACCCAATGTCCAGGAGCATTTTCAGGATGATCACCAAAAGCCACTTGTGAGGGAGCAGGGAAGCCTGTCTGACCTTGCCATCTTCAGAGAATAATTAGCTGTTCTGCTATCACTGTATCACCCTTCAGTCATAAAAGTATCCAAACTTTAATTTTTACTACCAAGGTCAGCCATAATACTTAAAAAGAGATCTTAAGGATAATAAAAATGCAGGCCTCAAGCACCTGATCATTCTGTAAAAGACTCTCTTGGGAGGCGACAAGAAGGTGATGCAGGGTGGACAGAGAGATTGGCTTCAAACATCATCAGAGGAGTCAATTTCTAATCTGAAACTTTAGCCACACACAAGCTAAAAATACACTATGTTTATTGTAAGCATATCATCACTGCAACCTCTTATTTATGTGTTGACAAAGCACCCAGATATTCTGGGACGTATGTTTTTTCTTTGGATTACGTGAAGGTCAGCACTCTAGCTCCTCCACTTCTCCCCCATAGTCATACGGGTAAAAGAAGCCAAGTCACAAAATGCTTTGGTCAAAACTATGTCTCAAAAGGTCTGTTTTAATGAAGAATTTCCTGATCTATATTCCAATTCCAATTCTCAATTTTAATGCAGAATACAGCATTGATCCAAGGATGTGAGTTCTAGCAGCTTATAATAGCTATCAACTGACCAAGGGCATATGCCCTGAAGTTTTACTTCAAGAGTTGCTATTTAAAGTAGCATAAACCAATGCAGAAGAACATGGAGTTGGAAGCTGGCACACCTAGATCATATTCTGCTGCTATCCTGTTGCATTATTTCAGGTATTTCTTGTCTCCACTCTTCTTCCCATTTCTGAACTGTCTCTTGTTAATTCAAATAGCAAATTCTTTAGGACATATTCTCTCTTATGTTTGTACACCAATGACTTAAAAAATAAGTGATGAAACACCAAATAGAAAGCAGATCAGCATTTATACCTACATTAACTATTGTTATGGGGTCTTTATTTTTGCCAGGAGATGCATCTGGTTTCTCTTCGTAGCCTTCAAACTCCTCATCATCATATGGTTCACTCTCAGTATCACCTTCCTAAGGGACAAAATCACAAACAGCATGAAGATTCAAAGTCCAGTAAGCAAAATCCAAAAAGATAAGGTGAGAAAGAAAGGTGTAGAGATACTGTTAGGAAACACATAGAGGAAGGAGATGAGGCATTACCTGTGCATCTGCATCATCAAAGTCTTCCTGATTCTCATCCTGACCTTCAAGCTCTACAGTGGCTTCTTCTTCATCATCTTCTGTAGTGATAATCCTCTGAGGAGACTCTGTGACTGCATCTTCATTAACATCTTCAAATTCAGCAAAGTCATTATCATCGTATTCCATAATGTCATCTCCATCCTCAAATTCATCATACTTTGCCAAAGAAAAACTCCATGGGATGAACAGGACAGCAATAAAAATATATAAATTCCTCATTTTCACTGGGGGGAAAAAAAAGGAAACATTGCAAAAAATCCTTATTCTGTTAGACCACACCTCCAGTAAGGCCCAGCTTCCATGAACAACTTAAAAACACCATCAGGTCACACCAAAGAGAGAAATAAACCCCTGCCTGATCTTGCCATCTTCTGTATAAAGAAAGTGAATGCTCTTACAAGAAAAAAATAACTTTAAAGGTGAATGTTCTAGACTCTCTTGCTTGTAGCAGGAGCAGCTGAGGCAGCAGCAAGTTCACATCTGGCCAAGCTGTTCAGCAGAACACATTCTAGAAGCAGAGATGTTCCGCTATAAAACTGACTCTCCAATAGCATCTCAGTCAGTCAGTGCTGCCAGCTCATTTCAAAGACCACACACTGTGCCTACAGTTGTTATTAATTAGCAATTAGACACAGTCAGATCAATGAATGTGTAACAACAGCAGTAAATCTTAAAATGCACTTAATTTATTTACTTTAAACAGCAACGCTCAAAGCACTCATTTTTGATTTTCTAGACTGCATGCTCAGAATCGGGTCCCACAGCACCCCAGCACTATTTCTGTTTAGAGATAGAGACCTTTTGTTGTAAGCTCTACCACAAAATAGCAGGAAGAGATGAACATTGCACTGGTCCCCAAAACAACAGAGGAAACTGGTGTTCATGAGACTAAAGCTCTCTTCCCCAGATCTGCCAGAAACCTGTAGAGACAGTTTATGAGTTCACTTTTTTTTGCCCTCAGCTTCCTGTACCTTTTCTTCTTGATCTCAAAACAGTCCCAGTCTCCCACAGAGACTGTATATCACCGAGAATTATACATTACCAAGGTCCAAACTAAGAGCCTAAAAGGCAGTAGTAACCCTACTACTGCATTTCACAAATAGCTGCGGAGGATCAGCTGCATCAGACTTGGCAGCAAGACTCCTGTTACACCCTCCCGCAACCAGATCTGAGTGGGAACTTGAATGTTAATGAGATTGTTCTCTTAAAAACTTGAAATAGAAACAATTTGTTTCTAAATTAGACCAGCACTCCTCCGAGTACCACATGCAGGGAACCCAATGCTACGAATGACAAGGACAGCTAAAATAAATAACTTTGTCAATGACTTCTCATTCTGGCAAAAACCTGAACAGAACATGTTCCAAAGAACATTAAACAAGATGGGAAGTACAACAAGTCAGAGCCAAGGAATTTAGCACATCGTTCAGGTATGTCACAATTTTATGTGAATTTAAACAGAAAAACAAAACACTATTTACATATGACAGAATTTGCACTTGGAGGCTAAAAACACCAGGACAGCAGAGCCACCTGCTCAACCAAACCCCAACAGTTTCAGAATAAGAATTTTGAGACTACTGGAGTATATCCACTTTCAAAAGACCCCACAACTCCATAACGCCTTATGCAAAATAAACTTCTGTAGCCAATTCGGAAGAGACAGTTAAACTAGAGATGGGTGAAAACTAGAACACGCTCCTAACTTGGCTATCTCTGTTACAGGGATCTGTCACAACGGGTTCCAAGTACAAACAACTCCACAAAGCGCAATACATTCTGGCAGGCCCTCCACGATCCACATGCCACCGACTTGCCCTGGCAAGAGCGGCCGATTCGCCCACCGACCTCCAGACGGGCGAGAGGGAAGGGGGAGGCGCCGGGCCCCAGCGGCCTAAAGCAGGGACCCCCACCGCCGTGCCGCGGATCCCCTCGCTCCAGGCACACGGCTCCGCTCCTGGTTCCTTTCTAGGGACACAAGTCAAGGTTAGCGAGGCTAAAATGAGCTCCCTGCTTCCCCACCACCCCGGACCCCCCTCTCCTGCCCCACTCCCCCAGTCCCACTCTCACCCCCAGAGGGGTGCTGAGGATCCCGGGCTCCCCAGCCCCGCTGCCAGCGCCCCCTGCCCCAGCGGGGCACAGCACAGACCCCGCATGCCCGGTGCCCTCAGGGCCAGGCCGCCCCTCTCGGGGGCACTACGGGGCCGAGCGCAGCCGGTAACGGGCACTGGGAAAGGGGAGGAGAGGGAAGCTGGCCCGGTCGCTGCCGGGGAGGCGGGCGCGGGGTGCCCCATGCCCGGCAGAGCGCGGGGCAACCGCTGCGGGCCCGCGGAACCCGGCCCGGGGCCGCGTTACCTGAGTCACGCGGCGCCGCCACCGCTTAGGCCCGGCCCTCACCCTCCGCTCGGCGCCCGCCGCGGCGGCCGCAAGCGGCGCAGCCTAAGCGCTTTACGTAGCGAGAGGCATGCGCACTGCGGACTACATGTGCGCAGGGGTGGCTGTGTGCACGCGTGGGCAGAGGGCGGGGGAATCCCTAGGCTCCCGGCTGAGGAAGAAGCGGGGCCCCTGCGCGGCCCCGAGGCTGCCGGCAAGGGCGGCCCGCGACAGTTCACACCTTGCCCGACTCCACTGCCCTCCTCGCGCGGCTTCGCCTGCCGGAACGCGCATGCTCCAGGAGGCGAGCTGACCTCAGCACGTCACGCACGTACGCACGTTGGTGCGTAGGTACGTCACGTCTCCACCCCCCACTTCCCCCGCCCCGGTAACCGGGGAAGCGGCGGCCGGCGGCAGCGGTGTCCGAGGGGTGAGTGAGGGGGTGTGGGGCCAGGCGGGGTGGGACGGTGCAGCGGCTCTTCCCCCGCCGTTCGACGGTGGCCTCCGCGGGCGGGAACTGGCGGGACCGCGGCCTACTGCGGGTTCGGGCGGCCTCGGCCTGGCCTGCACAAAGGGCCCGCCCCCGTGCCGGGGCCCCGCGGGCGGGAAGGGCTGTGAGGGGCCCCGCTACCGGCCCCGGTGTGCCAGGAGGCCGCGCCGCCGAGAGAGTGAGCTGCGGCTCCCTTCGCTGCGCCTGCCCTGGGGCAGGAGCCTCTCCGCGGCGCCGGGCCCCCCGTCTCCTTTCCCTGCTGTGCCCGGGGGAAGAGCGATCTCGGCAGGCGAGGGGGGCTCCTCTTCTCTTCAGCAACCGCCAGAAACGGGAGCAGCTAAGCCATGTTGCTGCGTTTCCCTCAGATCCAGGGAATATATAGAAAGGGTCCGTGCCTTCGCGTTCCCTCCCTCGGAACGGCATTGGCAGGGAAGCAAAGGCTCGGCAGTTAGCCTACGGTCTCCCTTTGGGTTTCATCGCTGTCCTGTAGGAGCCCTCTTTCTGTACACTCACTAGTGGGCTCTGTGGGCAAACAGACCAAATTTCCTACTTTTCCAGTGGTATGACAGAGTAAAAGAATGATTCTTTTTATTTTCTGGGGTAGTGGGAGGGAGAAAAGTCGGTAGGTACAGCGAGGAAGAGCCCTGAAAATCAGATGCAGTAACAAGATTGCCTACTGTGCAGAAGTGCAAAGTTACCTATTTCATTCACTTGTGGTACATGTTGATCTCTTATCTGCCACGCATCTACAGGTGTGAAACTTGCAAGGTGTGTCAGGGCAAGTGGGAGAACAGCTGCTAGTATGGAGAACTGAACAGCAGAGTTTTCCCCAAAGTCTCCTAGTGAGCTCTGATCTGGTCTTGAGATTTATTGAGCAAGGTCCAAGCTGGTAAATATTCTGCACAGGGAGCAGTAGCAGTATTTACTCTCAGGTTATTTCTTTTGCAAGTGAATTCTTATGTTATTGGAGGATTCTTACTGAATGTGAGGATTTGTTTAATAAGACTTGTAGCCTTTGGGCCATCTAATTATAATGCTCTTGAAAGCAGTGGGTGTCATACTCTTTTTGGCTGCCTTAAAGGTATGACTTAATTGACCATGCAGATGAAATAATTCAATTACTTGTAATGGAACGTGTACATCTTAGTATATCAGATCAGTCTTCTCTTCATCTAACTTAGAAAACTGAGATCTGGGCAGGCATGTTATGTGGAGTATTGAAAATGTGGTTTGAAAAATGTAGATTGACAAACATATATGGCTAAAGATGCTTTCTTAAGAGGGAGTCAACTTTTTGGTAGAAGTATGCCTTGTCTCATAACAGAGTGGTGTGCTGTGTGCTACTTTGGGCCTGCTTTTCTAGAGATATCTGGATTTGTAGTGTGGTATTTACAAAACCATGAAACACTCAAGGATGGGATTGTTATGGACATGCAAAGTTCCAGCCTTGGGTTTGTTTGTCTTGGATTGCAAAACAGGCAAGACAGGCAATATCTTAAATATGCTTAAACAGTCATTGAGGGACATGGTCTGTTATGGAAGACAACCTTTTTGGTTTTTTTTTTTTTTTTCGATTTGTGGATACACTCATACTTAAAAGAGAAGAACAAGGCCTGAGTCTTTTTGGGTAACAGATCAAACTTTTGTCAGTCGCATTTCCACAAGTCTCTTTGTCATGACTGAAGTAATCCAGTTAAAAGAAAAATTGTGACACAGTTATATATTACTGCCTAAAGCAGACTGGGCATTAATTTGTCTTTTGTGATTTTTAACAGATATATTGAGGACATCATGAATTGGAATAAAGGTGGACCTGGTACTAAGAGAGGCTTTGGTTTTGGTGGATTTGCCATAACACCTGGAAAGAAAGAGGAGCCTAAGCTCTCTCAACAGTCTCATAGTGCTTTTGGAACAGCTGGTTCTTCTGCTGCATTTGCGAAATCAGGACCTCCTCAGCTGCCTTCTTTCTACAAAATTGGGTCAAAGCGAGCAAATTTTGATGAAGAGAATGCGTAAGTAGGGTTATTGCTTGTGTTTATCTAGCTCTAGATTTTAGTGTTTTAAAGTTTCCAAGGTCGGGGGAAGTATCGGTGACATTTATGAAGTTTAGTTATTTAGAAAAGCCTGCTCAGGGATAAGTACCCTAACATGGCATTAGGGTGCAAGAGAGCCCTGGTAGCTTTATCGCAATAGTGTCAAGAAAAACTGAGCTAGTCACCTGCAGGTACTCCCATCTTTGCTTTGCAGCAGACTTTTGATGTCGCTCTGGACTGAGTATTTACCCTTTCTCTGGGTGCCAGCCCATCATCTGTAAAATGAGAATGAGAATACATCCTTGCCTTTAAATATCTTTTAAGAACTGTGAGATGCTACAGCAGCCCATGGAGAGTGCTCCTCCTCTAGCTTTCCCCTCCCTAAGAACATATCTACCTCAGCTGAGCCTTGGGCAGCTCAGTGTCACTTATGCTGTGGTCTGAACAAGACTTTGCCTGCAGTGGTATGTTCAGAATTGGATCCAAGCAGGATAAATTTGTGTGTCTTTTGCGCAGGGAAACAGTCAACTCCACGTTTCTTTACTAACCCTTCTGTTAGCTGCATAAATGTGTTGAACAGAAGGGAGCTCGGAAAATAGTCCTATATTCATCAGCCTGGGAGAGCCGTTCAAGATCAGTTTCGTAACATCCATTTGCCCTACCGCCACTTTTAGCTTACAACATGAATAATTGTAAAGAAATAAATAAATCTCAACATCTTTTCCTGTGTACGTACTGACTTTTATTATCCATCTCTGTGCGGGAAACTTGACTCTACTCAGAAACGATGAAAGACAGCATGGTGCTGTAGACTATGTGCTGACCAGGCCATTGTTTCTTTCTTTTCAGGTACTTTGAGGATGAAGAGGAAGATTCCAGCAATGTCGAATTGCCATACATTCCCGCAGAGAATTCCCCCACTCGCCAGCAGTTTCATTCCAAATCAGCAGACTCTGACAGCGATGATGATCCTCTGGAGGCATTCATGGCTGAAGTGGAGGCAAGACCTGGCTCGTGAAACATTTATTAATTTATGTGGCCATACTTCTCTCCGTCAGGAGCACCAAATGTCACTCATGACTTTGGCAGCTGTATTCAGAATGTCACTTAGCTTTTGTTTTTTATGTAAGATGCTGTGTTAATTAGAACTCAAAGGTGGATTAGATGGGGACAGGGCAGATATGATTTACAGTAGTTTAACTGTTGAACTGTTTTGAGTATGTCGAGGCAACACAACAAGAGCTTTGTGTGTCTCTGAATATGAAATTAAGGTTTTGTGCATTTTACACTACCTGAATTGAAATTATTTGTGTTCATCATGAGCTGTTCCTTAGCTACAGTTCTGTTATTAGCTGGATTCTATCACAGTGTTTTCATGAGGGATGTGGAGAATATATTTTTTCAACAATATTGCCACAAAGTTACAGTATATAAATTTCAAAGGTATTAGTAGGCGAATTTATTTATCATAATAAGATATGGAACCAGAGAAGGTATAGTCCAAAAAGTGTTGCCTCTGTGGCATGATGGTCTAGCTATGTAGAAACATTTTTCCCTTCCATGTTTTATCATCTTGGTTTTTTTAACATGTCATAATTTTATGACCTGTTAGGATCAAGCTGCTCGAGACATGAAGAGACTTGAAGATAAAGACAAAGAAAAAAAGAATGTTAAGTAAGTTCTCTTTTATAATTCCCATACCTGCCTGTGTCTTGTATGGTGCTAAGAGAATTCCAATGCGTTTTGTTGATGATGATTTTCTGTAGGCAATATAATATATACCTAGTAAACAGCATTAACCAGCACATGATATCCTCCATGGGTAAAGTTCGGTGCAATAAAAATTGAATAAAAGGAAGGGAGAATCCATGGCAGCATCCATGGTAAAATGTAACCGCACTGAGAGTTGTCTCACACAAGAAGCCTTTCTAGGCCACGCAATTGGGGCAGCACATCTACTACCACCTTTCAGATCAGCCTGAATAATTTTTCTTCTTTCCACATCCTTGCAGTGATCAGGATGGTTTAGATTAAAATTGCATTTATGTGAGCAAAACAACTCAGTACTGCTGTAGCTGTAGTACTGGAGATTCTTCCAAACTTGAACCAGGTTTTAAGACATTCCCTGTAAAGCTGATGTATTAGGTAGCATGTGACAATTGGGATACTAAATTTGGAGTTTAAACAGTTTACATATTGCAGTTTATCTGTCAGTTTTGACCAAGGAAAGTAACGCTCTTGATTCTTGATCTAAATGTCAGAGACATTGGTAGAACTTGCATTGTATGGGGTTGACCAGATTATACATGGTCCTGAAACAGAACACTGGATCCAAATCACCACCCGGGGAAGCTCTGAACTGGATTTGCACTTCCTGGCTCATATTCCTCTTCAGTTATGGGACTTCTGTAGCATCGAGAGCTTAGACCAGGATGATCTTTGATGTGGCTTCTACTGGGAAGACGGAGTCCTAATCTTTCAGTCTCATTAATACAAGTAAATAGAATTCAGTAAACAGGGTCGCTGTTACGGTTGGCACCAAATATGGAAACTCCATGGGCTGGGATTATAAATGTTACTGAGTTGTTAGTGTTGTGTCTTCCACGAAATATGGAGCTCAGCACTAATCAAATGAAAGTATGGAGCTGAGTATGTGGAACACTTGCAGGGAAGTTTTTTTTCTCCGCTTGTTTTTCCAGGGGTATTCGAGATGACATTGAAGAGGAAGATGACCAAGTGAGTTCCTATGCAGTCTTTCTATTTTCTTTTTTTTTTCTTTTTTTTATCTTCCCTCCCCAAATACTTATACTACTAGGTACAAACAAAACTCCAGTATCATGTGCAGTATCCGGACAATTCAGCAGGAAGCTGTGGTGGTTACCCTGCTGCCTCTACCCTTCTAGGTGTTTCACTAGAAAAAGGAAGAATATTAGGAGACAATTTCATTCTTTTTTACTCCATTTAAGAAGATATTTTTCAGACAATTTGAATTTCAACTTCCTGTACAAGTTTTTCAGTATTTGAGGGTCTCATCAAATTTGAAATTAGCAGAAACAACTAACATGGAGCACCAGTGAGAGGCTGTTAAACTGTGGAGGCTATTTGCAGTGAAATTTCTGTTAAGGGCAAGAATCAGGCTTTTTGGTCTTTATTTTCAGAGGAGCTCCCGTTCTGATTGAGGATTATAAGCATCACTGTAACAGAAACAATAAACAAAGACTTCATTTTGAAATGTACCTTACTACTAAGTTTTAATTAATAACTATTGTGTTACTCGCAGTAATGCAGAGCGTGGCAGGGTTGTCTGGCCTTTAGGCTTTTGCTTCCAATTTGGTGAGTGTAGCTGTGCTAAAGTGTGAGCAAAGGTGACTTACGCTAGTAGATAGCTGTTGTTCAAGTGTATTGTATATGCATATCTATGTGACTAAGTGATAATTGGCCATGCAAATCAAAAAGCCACTTGAGTATATACATTTCTTTGTAAATGAACCTTGCTTTAAAAATCTATTCTTAAGTATTTGCCTGAAAGTCAACTGAGACTGGTGTTTTCTCTACAAGAATGTCTTGGTGTGCCAGTGAGATTCTGTAAGACACGTACATATTTGTGAGCTGTAAGGATGGCATGTTACAGTTGCTGACAGTGACTTCTAACCTGGGCTTGTGGTGAAGGATTCTTCTGAAATAGTTTCTTTCTTTCCCATTTGCTGTTGACTCTCTTAATGAAAAATAGATATATTTTATTTTCTTAGAGTCTAGTTAGGGAAAGTGGAGAAACTACCTTTGGCATAGTGTGTTTAAAAAAAATGTAAACATCACATGTTTAGTAACATTGTGTTCTTTGTTTAAAAACCTGCAGTGTTTGTACTTTGTTCATGTGATTCATAGATTCTTCTATTGTTAAAGCATAACATGTCTTGGTAGAAGGAGTTGTTAAGCAGACATGTAAGAGAAGAAGTTTGGTTTTTAAAAGCATCTTTGTGGTCTAACTGACACTGTAGTTGTTTTCTTCATTTGTATTTATTGTCCTTCTTCTGGACATAACTGTTGGTATTTATTAGAAGAACCAGTTCTAGTGGACTTTTTTTCTTCAATGGTGGGTGTGAAAGCAGCCATCTAGCATGTACACCATTTAAACAAATGTAGTAGTATTTTTGCATCCTCTTGTATGTGATTTTACTGATATGTTTTGCTGCAGGAAGCTTATTTTCGCTACATGGCTGAAAACCCCACTGCTGGTGTGGTCCAAGAAGAGGAAGAGGATAACCTGGAGTATGATAGTGATGGGAATCCAATTGCACCATCCAAAAAAATCATTGATCCTCTTCCACCTATTGACCATTCAGAGGTAAGAAGTTTATTCCATTCTGTTCTGTCCAATGTGTTCTAGAAAGCAGGTGCTAAGAAGTAGATTGAAACATGGTTCTGTCCCTGTACATCAATATTGGCAGATACTATTTCAGTGCTGTGCCACTTGAGTCATACTAAAGATCCTTCACATGACTTCATATTAAACTAATGTTCTTGCAGATAATTAAGAACACTTTCTCAAAAGGATCCTTTCTCTCCAAAACTAAGTGTACAGAGAGAGAATCTTGAGTCCTGGACTAACTGAGTAATTACCCCTTGCAGATTGAATATCCACCATTTGAGAAAAATTTCTATGATGAGCATGAGGAGATCACCAGTCTCACCCCACAGCAAGTGGTGGAGTTACGTCATAAGCTAAATCTCCGGGTAAGCTGGTCACAAAACTATCCTCCTAGGATCTTTTTTCTCCCATTTATTTGGACTGTCTCAGTAGTTTTAATGAAAACTTTCATAGGAAACTCCAGCTTTTGAATACCAAGCCTTTTGGATACCTTCAGTGACTTTGATTCAAGGGAGTTTGGTTTTGCTCAGCAGTTCTTGAAAGTCTTTTCTGGACTTGTCAAAGCGGGCACCCGGGATTGCCAGTTGCATGGTTGCACTTGGACTAAAGAACTAGGAATTGAAACTCGAAATATTATATGCAAGAATTACTTCTTTGCCATTTGTGACATATTAGTGTGTGCCTTTCTGTGAAGGGAATTATTTGGGGAAGAAGGAGACTAATTATAGAAGGAGGTAGATACGATGTTTAGTAGCTTATGTTGATTGCCAGTTTATCTAAATTTTTATACCTGAAAGTCCTATTTACACAGCACATCTGGAGTTTTCACCTAGTTAAACTTATGTCTATTCAAAAAATAAAAAGCCAGTTTTGGAGGTAGAGACACTTTTTTTCATTTTTGTACAGCGCTCTCTCTGTTTTTCTCTTACTGTTCATGAACAAAGGTATGTTTCTGTTTCTAAGGTCTCCGGTGCTGCTCCTCCAAGGCCTGGCAGTAGTTTTGCTCATTTTGGGTTTGATGAGCAACTTATGCATCAAATTAGGAAATCCGAGTATACCCAGCCCACTCCTATACAATGTCAGGTGAGTGTCATTACTTCTTTAACATCAAAATGGAACTAATAGAACATGTGCGAAGGTCCCTAATCCATGTGAGGATGTATACAATTCTAGTTTCCTATATAGAGCTGTCACAGAGAAGAATATTTTGTATTTTTCTAGGAAAGTAGCTTTGATTTTTTTTATATAGAAGTTTACCCACTTTTTTTCTTGTTAAATGACCACTGTAAATATATCCATATTCTTTTCTTCATTTGTCTCTTGGTGAAGACTGAAAAACATGCAAGTGGCATCTCTTGCTTATAGAAATGCATGAAAGATTGGTTTGTTTGGGTTTTTTTAGAAATTGTATTAAAAATAACCATAGCAGTAGCTGAGTAAAGAGACATATATTGACACCCTTGTTCCTTTAAACAGCTTATATTTGAAAGTCTTGTAACTAGAAGAGGTATGCAACAAGGCATTTTTTTTAATTTCTTTTGGGAGTTAGAATAAATACCCTATAAGCTGGACCATTTAACTGGTCATTCCTTGGAGAGCCATGCCTGCAAAAGGGATTCTACTGCATGTAAATTGATTATTATAAGTAATTAAGGTTATCATTAATGTGATTATAACCAAGAAAAGTATCTGAAGTGGTGTGAAGTATAAAAGATGACATGGTGCTGTGTCCAAGGGATGTGTATTAGGACCTTAGTCCATACTATTTGTAAAAACCTGTGGTTGAGAGGTCCTTACAGCAACAGTAGGGATGAACTGAGGACTTCAGCACTCAGAGTGGTTGCAGAAAGAATAGGCTCTGAGAATTTGTTTTTAGCATTCTTACAGCTGGACAAGATGTTCCACAAGATTTGTGGAACAGTAAATATATCCTTGGGATGTTGTACTGTGCCCAAACATTGACTTCATATAGGACACCAACAGTCATAAAATGGTCATTGCTTCCAGCCCTTAAACCAATTCAGATCTGAACTTGGCAATAAATGTGTAAGCATCGACATATGTTGCTATGAGTCCTCTGTAATGTGCTTTTCTCTTGTTATCTAAGTTTTTGTGTAACAATCTAGCACAAGAATATGCTAAGGTAGGCATAATATGGGTTTAGAATCTCCTTATTTTTAGGGTGTTCCAGTTGCACTAAGTGGCAGAGATATGATTGGGATAGCTAAGACGGGAAGCGGAAAAACAGCAGCCTTCATCTGGCCGATGTTGATTCACATCATGGATCAAAAGGAGCTTGAACCAGGGGATGGTCCCATTGCAGTGATTGTATGCCCAACCAGAGAGCTTTGCCAGCAGGTAAGTGTATAGTAAGCATATATGTGCCATACAGTGTTCTTATAGAAGATGACAAAATTCTGGGCAGAAATTATTTGAGAAACTATTTAAAAAAAAACCACTGTGCATTAGTAACATGCCTCCAATGTAAGCTCACAATTCTCTCTTATACCTCTTTTTGTTGAAGCATCATGACAAATCTGCAATTGTAAATTTTTGCACAGTGCTCCCATATTATTTCTAAGTATTAAGAATACTGTGGATGCCTTGCCACAAATTGTGTGTGTAAAAGGATAGAGCCTGCAGGTTAAATTATGGTGGATGCCTAAATAGGTTTCTCAAATTACTGGAAATTATCCACAGTATTGAAGTCTGCAGCCTTGAGGATTTCTGAATAATTTTATTAAGTTATTAGCAGAAAAGTGGATTTCAGGAGCTGGACTATATTTTCAAGGTAGGTATGTTTTCTCAGATCTGTCTAACGTGAACTGTGATGTGCTTTGTTTAAAATTCTCAGATCCATTCTGAATGTAAGCGCTTTGGTAAGGCATATAATCTGCGCTCTGTAGCTGTGTATGGAGGAGGAAGCATGTGGGAGCAAGCCAAAGCCCTCCAGGAGGGGGCAGAGATAGTTGTCTGCACACCAGTAAGTACCTGTATGCAAACAGTACAATTTCTTGTTGCTTAACTGAAGCCAAGACAGATTTTTAATACCATTGGTGATGCAGAATTTGTTCTCTTGATCTCTGAAATCTAGCTTCTTCACAGATTATCAGGTGTTGAGAGCAAATATGCTGGGGTTATTTGTGTTCCAAGAGAAATTGAAAGACATTAGGTGTGATTTCCAATAGAGACAGAGTAGCAAGTAAGATCTGCTTGAATCTGTGTCAGTTGTATGCAGCACCAGCTTCTGATTGCCAAGCCTTAAATTCATGAGGAGAATTCCCAGAATGTCATGAACTTGAGTGCCATCTTCCTGAATCAGTATAGAGCCCGTGGCAGTAATACTGAAAGGTTGAAACATTGAATCAGAATGGGTGTTGATGCTGAACCAGTGATGTAAATGAGCACCTTTGTCAACTGGCTCTGCTTATTGCAAAAACTGGTTAGGAACTGAAGCAAAACTGAGCAACTAATGGTTGGAGGAGATTTTATTGTGGCTATTTATTGGGGTACTAGGCAAGAAAACAAAGTGTGATGAACTCCCTTGCCAAAAACTGTGGGATTGAGTAGCCAGTTCATATTTAAAATGTAATTTTAATGAAGACTGGAGAATTTTAGGATTTCGGATATCTTAACGTTGGAAAAACAGTCCTAAAATTCAACTTGTCAAGCATGGTTGAGGAGAGTTTTAGGAATCTGTTTCTATGACTTGAATATTGACACTCGTTTCTAGGCTGAAGCGTTGAGATGTTTTCTGTTCTAAGTCTCTGGTAAGTGAGGCTAAAAAGCAGTTAAGTGCTTGAAGGTTGCATATATTAACATTTTTTAAAATATGCTTTAAAAACTTGGCCTTTTTTTCTTTTTTAATAGGGTCGTTTGATTGATCATGTGAAAAAGAAAGCTACAAACCTTCAAAGAGTCACTTACCTTGTGTTTGATGAAGCTGACAGAATGTTTGATATGGGTTTTGGTATGTAATGAACAAAGGTCACTGTTTTGGAAAGCAATGGTGTTCAGTTCCCAGCTTAGTAGGACTGTTTTTAAGCTCTGTAGCTTCATATACTTGGAAATACATTAAGGAAATATTTTATAGACAATATGGACATATTTAAAGGCCTAATATCTGGTGATATAAAGAGATCAATGACATCCTGTTGATGTTGAAGTCCAAAACCGCTGACTTTTCTCTTAGAATTGCTGAGTAACTTTTGGGCAAGTCACTTCAGTGCTTTGATTCTGTGTGTACAAACTAGTGATGTTAAAAGAACTTTCTACTTTATTGGAGGAGGTTTGATCATTCAGATCTGGATGATTTTCAATTTGTACTCAAGAATCATGGGACATAGCAAAGATTTGACAGTACTGTAATATTGGAAATGGAGGGAGACACTTGTAAGATGTACAGGGTATGCACAGACTTGGCTAGAATCTTTGTTTATGGAACTCCTTGCTGAAGGAACTTGCAGAAGTTTCTTTGTACAGCAAAGGAACTTCCATTGTGCAGCAAAGAGCAGCTGGAAGTCACATTATAATTAAATACTGAGTGAGAGGCACTCATTCACTCTATGGTTATTTGTTAAATGGAGCAGTGAACTTGTATTTTGAATTATTCTACTAAATAATGAGCATATGATGTTGATTAGAACATTTTCCCTCTCCTTTCCAGAATATCAGGTTAGATCAATTGCAAGCCATGTACGTCCAGACAGACAGAGTAAGTATAAGCATGTTTCAGACTAAACTGAGAGTTGAAGGAGGGTATACGGTGGGTATCATTAAGAGTCTGGAACAGAGCTTGGATTTCCTGTTCTTGATGCAGCTGCGCAATGAGACTTTTGCAGAAGTCCACTAGTGTTAATTCTCAGTGTGGGCTGTTGGGAGGGAGCGCTTGTGAAGTGCGGGCATTTAACCACGCTGTTCATCAGTCTGTAATCCCTCCACAGACTTTACTCAGGGAAAAGATGATGAGCTGAATTAATGTTCATATGCTTTGAGATCCTCTGTTCTAAACTGCCATGAAAGAAAGTTCTCAGCAGTGCCACATATTATCAACATGTTATTTCAGATACCATGAAATGTGTTTCCACTTCGAGGTATTCTACTTGTGGAATTGATAATTTTCATTAGAACTGGTAAAACAGACCGGTCATCACTGACATCTAATACAGTTGTACAGGTCCTCATTTACAAGATCTGTGCAATTTTCTGAAAGAAAGTTTATTTTTCAAGGAGTTCAAATACTGTTCTTCTTTTAGCCCTCTTGTTCAGTGCCACTTTCCGTAAGAAGATTGAGAAATTGGCCCGAGATATTCTGATCGACCCAATTCGAGTTGTGCAGGGAGACATTGGAGAGGTAATTCCACATTACTTCTGAGACAAGCAGAGAAATGAACCATTCTGTTTCTGTTGTCTGAAATTTATGGTAAAGTGCTGTAGTCATTTATATTTGAGAGTAACTACTTTGTGCTTAACAAAAATTGTAAGTGGTTTGGTTTTTTTCTTTTAATTTTATTGAGCTTTCTTTCTGCCAACAAATATGTAAGTGACGGGAGATTCCATCAAGGAGTGAAACAACATTAATGCAGTGCTTGATTTTATTATTTTTTTATTAAGCTGAATCAATGGGTATATTCTTCTGTTTTGTTTCAAAATTCTAAATTACAGCTTTGGCAATGAAGGACTTGAAATTTAGGGGGTAATGTCTTTCAGCTGGTTTATGTGGGAATGTTCATTCTACACTTGCTTGACAGTAGCAGCTGAACTGTTAGCAGACTAGGGATTTGGTAATAAGTCAATGAAGTGGGCAGATTATGTTTGCTGTGAAGAAATTTACTTATAATATATGAAAACTGTCAAGAAGTTTCACAAGATGCCTTCAGAACATTCTTCTTTTAACCAGTTCTCTTCATTTTTAATTTTTTTCAATCAGGAATGTGAGGTACCCCTTTATAACAAGAAATTAAACAGCGCTTAAGAAGCAGCTTTCCTAGCTCAATCACATGTTATCTTTTCTTTGATCTCAATTATTACTTTGAGAGCGTCATCCTTGAAATAATTAATACTTCAATGTGTAAAAATTAAATCTTTCAGAGAAACTTCCAGATAGTGGGAAGTAGTGCGGTAGTGCTGTGAGTTCTACTGCACTTTCATTACTTGCAATATGGAGTGTATAGGGAGTCTGTTTATGCCTCCCCTCTTCCTGACTCTGAGGACGAGTCACAGCCCACAGGAGTACTTTCTCTGATCGCCGTATGAGTAACTTTTACTGATGAGCATCCTCTCCATCTCAGGCCTGCTCTTGCACAGCCTATTTTAGACGTTAATAGCATCTGTTGCAAGAGCATCTAAATTGCAAGTACCCATCTTTAGATCAGTAGGGTGCTAAACTGCATCATGTCAAAGACTGCACTTTACCTCTCAGGTTTAGCAAAGAATAGTTCGTTTAACCCTTGCCTTTTCCACACTGTGAAAATGACGTGGTCAGCGTTTAGTTAGACAAGAGCTGAAATGTCTTTTAAAGGAGCATTTTGGTCCCCTGCTTTTTTTTTATTCTCACACCTAGTTTAAATTCCTGGGTTTATTCTGCCATCTGTGCATGTTTTCCATGCTGTCATTTCTAGCCTGTGCTATTGCTTGTCTTTATTCCTCCCCTTAGGCAAATGAAGACGTTACTCAAATTGTGGAGATTTTCCCCTCTGGCCCTAGCAAATGGAACTGGCTGACTCGACGCCTTGTGGAGTTCACATCTTCTGGGAGTGTTCTCCTGTTTGTCACCAAGAAGGCAAATGCAGAAGAGCTGGCCAATAACCTTAAGCAGGAGGATCATAATCTGGGACTGCTTCATGGTGACATGGACCAGAGTGAGAGGAATAAAGTCATTTCAGAATTTAAGAAAAAGGGGATCCCGATCCTAGTAGCTACTGATGTGGCAGGTATGTGATGTTCTAAGAAACAGCAGCTCATACAAGTTGTGGATATCAGTGGAAAGGCTAACACATTTCAGTGGAAGGCAGCAAGGTTGGCTTCCGTACCTGCTGAGCACTGTGTTCCAGATGTTTTTCAGAAGCACACAGTGTTAGCAAGGGATTTTATTTTAAAGTCTTCTGATGATGTTTAAATTACAGCCTGACAGATATTTTTTAATATACAGAAAAAAAAATCTATTTCTTAAGGAAGTAGTTGCTCTTTGTTAATCAGCTGACACATTATGCATGCTTAAATGAAGAGGAAATGGACACACTTGAAGCCTTGTCTAGAACAGCTTTCGTACCCAAATGTTTAACTGAACAAAGAATGAATTTCAGTGTCCTTTAATAAAGCCCTCTCTCTTCCTTGGAATTAACAATCATTTAGAAGAGATCTCTTCCATCTTCAATCCTGTGAACCTGGGGATCGGTATAACTTATACTACTCTTGGAGAAGATATTGCTAGACTTAAGGTAACAAAGAATTTTAGCCTATGAAGGGTGTCTTAACCGGGGTGTGGTCCTGTGGAAACTCCCTTCGTATGCTGGAGCAGAATGAAGTGATATGCTTGTATGAACAGGATTACTTTGAATTCATTCAGGATAATCATGCTTACCACTATATTGTTCTTTATTACAGCTCGTGGGTTAGATATTCCTTCCATTAAGACTGTCATCAATTATGATGTGGCTCGAGACATAGATACACACACCCATAGAATTGGTCGTACTGGCAGAGCAGGCGAGAAGGGAGTTGCCTACACTCTGCTGACTCCCAAAGACAGTAACTTCGCTGGTGATCTTGTCAGAAATCTGGAAGGTGCTAATCAACATGTTTCCAAAGAGCTGTTGGATCTAGCAATGCAGGTACAAAGAAGCAAAACTCCTTGAGTAGAGGAAGGTTCCTGCCATGATTAGCACAAAATCAGGAGCTCTAGGACTTGTTTCTGGCTCCATCATATGTTCGCAGTGACCTTTTGGCAACCTACACTGTTTTTAAGTAGGGTTTCTAGTGGTTTTTATGGCCTTGGAAAGAATCCAGGAAGACATGTAAATTGTGGAACACAGTGTGTAATCTGTTTTGGGGTAGGCACTGCCTAGGAAATTAGGAACTGTAATCTGTGTGATGGCAGCAGAATACTCCAGCTCCACTATCTCATTACAGTTGGATTTTTGATATGCATTTATGGCAGGCATCTGGGAAATACAGCTTAGCTGAAAGCTGAACTAGAAAACAATTACAGGGATATGCATTCTGTGGAACGGTTGTTGCGTGATCATTATACCTGCTTGGCAGTGCTGTCTGGCAGGCTTGCTATATATAGGTATGACAAATAGCTGAAGCAATTGTGCTTGTGCTCCTCAAGCACAATTGTGCTCCTGTGCACTGTGCTCCTCAGCTCTGTAAGTTCTTGTCTTTTGCTGCCCATGTAGCGGCAAGAGAGTAAAGGCTTTTTGGTAATTCCCAAATTCAGAGATGGATTAGCATGCTTCTGGCTTCATTGCCAAGCAGCTTGGGCACTAGAGGCACTTACTAGAAGTATTTTTTCCAAGGTACAGAGGCAACATTTTCAGAAGGGACACAATTTGTGAGGCAGAGCTCCACAGGCTGCCTTTGAGAGGAAGAGTATAGAAGCTAAATGGCTTGGCTTATTGGCTTCTTCGGGTTTGAAGAAACTATAGGGCATAAAAAGAGGTGCAAGCCAACCATTATTTAAAAACCTGGTAACAGGAGGATGTCTGGTTGGACTGCCCTTTCCTGGCCACTGCTTGTTGCAGGAAGTTTTGCTGACAGGACCTCATTTCTCCGTAGCTGGACAGTGGGCTAAGTCAATAAAACCCTAGTATGAGCAAGTGCAGAGCTCCCAAATGAATGGCATTAGAGATTGCATTTATTCCTGGGTTTATTAGAATGCAAACCCCAAAAATTTAACGTGGATGAAAGTTCAGGGGGAAAAAAATTAGTTTTCATAAAAAGCATTTGTTAAAAAAAGCTTCAGACCCACATGACAGAACTGTCTACAGTTTAGTTCCAAAGCGCTGTAGTCTGGCATGTCCCATCCCCTTGCAACAGCTGTGTTGTTGAATGGGAAACATTCTGTTTTCATTTTTCTTTTGAAATGCTGAAAATCCTCCTTTTCTGAGTCTTATTACATGCATTTATGAAGCTTCTTATTCCCTGTATTGAGAAGAATTTATCCTTCTTTTGTACAGAATCCGTGGTTCCGGAAATCACGTTTCAAAGGAGGAAAAGGCAAGAAGCTGAATATTGGTGGTGGTGGCTTAGGATACCGTGAACGTCCTGGTCTGGGATCAGAAAATTCTGTAAGTAGAGATGCTGAGGAAGTGGTTTACAGATGCTTGGAACCTTTAAACTTAGTATTGACCACTCTTTAATTTAGAAAATCTTCTTGGTTCTGGAGTATAGCCTCTTCTTTCAAAGGTTTTTATATCTCAGAATCTTTCAGCACTAGTATCAGAAATATCTCAAGTGAAACTGGCCCATGCTGTTATCCTCTTGTCAAGAGCTGCCGCCTTTAGAGCCAGAGTGATCCAGAAGGTTTGGACATTCTTCGCAAATTGACTGTCAATGCAAAATAAATACTAATAAATTGCTTGAAAAGCCATTTCCAGGCTGATGCTTGGCAACAAAAAAATCTTGCAGCATTGGGAATACTTACTAAGGTATGTCCATGCTAGGAAACAGCTTATTGCCAATGTGTATGGGGACAGAGTTTAACTGTAGACATTGAAAACACATCATGGTCAGCATCTTTGCAAAAGTCACAGCTGAAGCCTTTTTCACACTTGGTCCTGGCTGTGACCTCTGTAAAAATCTCCATTTGATTGCATTTTGCTTTTGCTTCTACTCTAAGGAGCTGGGAAACGTGGTTATACTGTTTCCTAGTGAGTTACTAGGACTTAATGCATTTTCACTTTTCTGTCGTCCTCAAGGTCATGGGGCAAACTGTTCTGCTGCTCAGTGCTCTCCAAAAGTTTGTCATCCTTAGTAGATGTCTTTCCAGGGCCAAGATAGGTTTGGCGAACAGTTGAATTGAAACTGTCTGTGTTGGATAAATCTCTCCAGTTGTCCTTTGTCTTTTTGCACAGGACCGTGGAAACAACAACAGTGTGATGAGTAACTATGAGGCATACAAGCCATCCACTGGGGCAATGGGAGACAGACTTACGGCAATGAAAGCAGCTTTTCAGGTTGGTTTGATCACTTGTACTCCAAGTTCTAACTCAAGAAGAAAGGACATAACATGGAAAAGCTTTACTGCTGATGATTCAAGACGATTTCCCTCCCCCCCCCCCCCCGCCCGCTTCAAATGCAGAAACCCTGTTGAGTTTGGTGGTTGTGGCCATGTCTTATCTACTTGGAGCACCCACTCAGCCTTGCAGTCCAAAGTGGTAGAATTAGTATGCAGGCTGGACTGAACATGTTTGCGCAAAGTTAATTTGCCAAACTTACTTTGTTTCCTGCTGCCTGTTTGCTCTCTCTCCCTTCTGGATTCTGCTTCTAGGCTTGATACTATTTAGGTTGCTTAGCAGCAATAGTGTAATTGCAACCCAAAGAAATGGGGAACAGAGTAAACCCTTTCTCTTCAGTGTAAAAATTAACCCCATAATATAGGAGTTCCCTTGTTTCTGTAGTCTGGTAGCAGATGTCCGTTACTAATTCTATGTTCGTAAGCACAGCAGGAACATAATCCCTCCAAGACTGACTTTTTATAGGAACTCTTTTTTCCTAGGGGTTCCCCAGAATTCAAGACAGGCTTGTGTATGCGTGACAACTGCATGTTTTGTGGGGCAGGGTAGAGCCAAACATGCTCTCTTTTTTTTTCTTTCTGTCTCTTTCCGGCAGTCCCAGTACAAGAGCCACTTTGTTGCTGCAAGCTTAAATAATCAAAAGACTGGTAGCTCTGCTGCTGGTGCCAGTGGCTGGACCAGCGCTGGGAGCTTGAACTCAGTACCGACAAGTTCAGCACAGCAAAATGCTGCAAATCCTGACAGCCCAATTGCAGCTGCCGCAGCAGCAAAGGGTGTTCCAGGCTTCACCAGCACGGGGAATTTGAGTAGCGTTCCCACCTTTCCAAGTGTTGGAGTACAGGGCTTCAACAACACAAATGCCAGCACCAACAGTCGAGAAGGCAGCAGCAGCACTAGCGTTGCCGCCACTGGCAGCGGCGGCGGTGGTGGTGGTGGCGGCAGTGGCAGCAGTGGTGGCGGCAGTAGCAGTGGTGGTGGCAGCATTGTCAGAGAACGGTACGACAACCGGAACAGTCGCCACAATGAGGTCCCACGCCGTGGAGAGGGTGGTGGTCGCTACAATGATGTGCAACGCCATGGAGAAGGAGGCGGTCGCCACAGTGACGCTTACCGCCACGGAGAAGGCCGACATAGCGACAACCATCGCCATGGTGAAAATCGGCACTTCGCTGATGTGGGCAGTGGCAATCGCAACATCAGTGATAGCAGGAATAGCAATGAAGGTAGGAACAACGAGAACAGGAATGGTGAGAACAGGAAGGATGCCAACAACCGAGACAACAAGACAGATGGTTTTGCTGTCCCAGAGCCCCCAAAACGTAAGAAGAGCCGGTGGGACAGTTAAAAGCTGGTGTTTCACAGCCTGGAATCTCTGCAGGTAGTGTTGTCTTTTTCCAGAGGATTTCTTGGGGTTTTTGGTAACTGGTTGTTGAGCACCTGGGGGAAGAGAAGGAAACCATGCAAACTCCCCGTGCAAGTCTGGGCCGGTACATCTACGGACAGATTTACTCTAATAATGTGTACACACAATGCTTAGTCAAAGAGAAATCATTTTGATAAAGCTCCCTGGGCTCTGCTTTTAAACATTCAGTGCTCAAGTGACTCTCTGCTGGATTTAAATGATCTTCTTGACAAGAAAGAAGATGTTTCACATCCTTGGAACATTAAGAAACTTATCCATAGAAATATAAAGTAGTCTTTTCTTAACCAGCGTTCACATTTAAAAAAGCAGTCAATCTAGAGTTGCTCAGGACCCACCAGTTAAACATCAGTCTTTCAGCAATTTGTTCAGTATGGCGAGTTCTTCCCCAATCTCTTCACATATTCTCTTATCCCCAAATGATTTGGCCTCCAGGTTGCCCCTTACATCTCTCCCCATCAACTAGGATTGTATCAGTTTGCATTGCTGAAGGTGGGATGAAGCAAGTTGATTTTTCTTTCTTTTTCTTTTTTTTTTTAAATGAAGCTGTTCAAGGGATCCTTCTCCAGCCCAGCTAACCACAGATTCACATGTTAGTGTAGGATGGGCTCCCTGGCTTGTTTGTGGTCAGTATATCAATCCCAATCCCATTGCCCAGGTGTTTTTTTTCTTTTAAAGAACGTCTTCTTTCCTAATAACCTTCATTTTGGTGGAAGCCTGCATAGCAAACTTGTATCTCTGCTGTGCCTATGCACCCACTGTTAAGAGAGGGTTGAGTGCTTTCTTCAAATTAAAAGCAAAAAAGGGAAAAAAATGTAGATACGCCACAGCAATCAAAGGCTGGTGCCCCCCCATGAAGCGTAGTTAAATGAAGAGGCTTCATTCAGAAATTCAGGGACCTGCTGCTCAGAAGCCTTTAGGGAGAACCTGAAAAGCGATTAAGTGGAACAGCTCAAATATCACCCCATAATGGACACACGTAGTTAAAACTGTAAAATCTTGCTTGACCATTTTTAACTAGTGTGTATTATCTGTTTTATAACTTTTTTTTTTTTTTTTTTTGCGCCATAAAGGTAAGGAAGAACTCTTTTGTTGAAACATGTCAGCACCCACCTCTGTCTTGTTTCTACTGAAAGAAGTATCAGAAACTGTCAGGGTTTTGTGACATTGTGATGTTTTCTTTATCAGCTGTGCATTTACTTTCTGCTTGCTCTAGTAAATGTTTTATTACTGGGACAAAAATACCTAGCATGTGCTTTTTATTCTCCACTTCTTCCTTTGGCTGTTCTGGTATGTGGATAGAGATTTGACTGTGTCCCTTTCTTCCATCAGAAGTTGTGGATTGTAGTTGATAAAAGACTTCTTGTGTTTTTTCTCAATATCTTTCATCCCAAACTGTTTTGCAAAACATATTTTAGCTTCAAAGTCTCCTGGGAAATAGATTTTTCTCTATTTTACATGTGGGAAGTACAGCCCCGGACATGTTGCTCATCCCAGCCTTTCATGGGGTCATTGGTTAACCTGGAAAGAAATTGTTGACTCAGCAACAGTCTTGTGATCTGACTTGCACATGTACTGGTTTCAGTTAAGACACCGACTTCATTTGGGCCCCCTCACTAAGTAGCTCTAATCTGTTGGGTTGCGTGTTTGTGTTTTTTTTAAAAACAGCTTCCACTTGAATTCTCTCATCACGATCTAGGAAGAAACCTCATTGCGCTGGTTTGAGCTCCACATTTTTAGTGTTAAGACATATATGTTCCAGGGCAGATGTGACAGGGGTGTAGAAGCTGTTGCATTCCCCTATCCTTAGCACACGTAAGGTTTATCACTCTGCACAATTAAAGATTTGAGTTAAAAAATAAAAATAGCTCCGTAGTCTGAAGCTGCCATCTGCTCCCTCCCTTGCTGGATCTCGGCTTGCTGCCACTGGCAACTGACCCTGTATGTGGCTTATTGCTTGGGTTTCTCCCCTTCTTTTTAATGCATCCCTTTGCTGTTCAGTAGGATTATTGAAATTCCTCACCCTTCTCTCAGCTGCCAGGAGCCTCTTGAGACCTGAATGAGTAAATATTGATTGCTGACAGAGCGCTATAAATGTCGGTTCACAGGTCTGTGTTAGATACCTAAGAGGGTTGATTCCATCTCCACAGAACAAGGTAGCAGTGTGAGCAGCGTGCCAACTACCCTGAAAGAGAATCTCTCTCCTTGCAGTGGCAGGCTGTGCTGCTTTCTTCTAAAGAGACTGGAGCACAACTCACAGCTGAGCAACTCAATTGCAGGAAGCTTGGGTTTGTAAAGTGCAGTCCTCGGATTCTGCTCCTGCCTCTGTGCCTGCCCATCGGTTACCCCCTCTGCCTTATCTACCCAAGGGAGACAAATGCTGCCACCAGCCAGCTGTGCCTCTTCCACATCCTACAGCACTTGCTTTCTTGGGTGGGAGGTGGTGCAGATCTGCCTGACTCTGCACCTTCTTCTGGACCATTTAAAGAATGTGAATCCTGGAGCCCTTCCCTTCCCTGAAGTGCTTCCTGGCCTTCTGACTGGCTGTCCCTCCAGTGCTTTCTAATCCTCGTGACTCCCTTTGTATCTTAGCTTCTCACTGGAAGATCTGTAAATGCACAGAATTATTTACCTGTTCACTGTCTTTATCATGAAATGTCTGCCTTGAGGGACTGTGTCTCATTAGAGCAGGTAGGAAAAAAAAAATTCTCCATGCTACCACCAACATGCTGTTTAATTTTAACTGGTGTATATACCCCCTCTCCCAACGACATGGTAATTCTCCCCTCCCCTGTGGTCTGGCTGAATTGTCTGGGCTGAGCATTGCAGGCTCTTTGGGAATGCCTTTTCCCATCAGGGTGATGAGCTTTCCCAGGCAGCGCACGTGTAGCAGAGCTGGCGGGGGAAGTCGGGGCTGCCTCGTCCTCAACAGCAAGCACCGAGAGTAGAGCTGGCATGAAGGTGACATGAAGGTGACATGAAGCCCTTCACAGCCTCTGCTACCCTCCAGCAACCCATCGCTGTGCGTAACACCACTGGGTCCACAACGGAGTTCAAGGATGGAAACGAGCTGTATAGACTGTCTCTTTATTCATTTTTTAGCCTGCAAAAAGATTACAGGGCCAAGGCTCGTGCATGCAGTGGCCTGTGCATTTATGAAAACTGCACTGTAAAGCATGGGGGACCCAGGCGTTTTGCTGCACCCTTGCCAAAGCTTGGCCTGCCTCCCTGAGCCCATCGTATCCCAGTGGCTCATGCTCCCTGTTTGTGGCTGGGCTTCGCAGTATCTGTGAGTTGCACAAGGATGCAAGGACGGGGTGAGCTGCAGAATAGCCCTGCACTCTGCCAGCCCCAGGCTGTACCACGTGGGAACTGGGCTTCAGGACTATGGGCTCATTGAATCGGCTTTATATACGCTGGAGCTGAAGTCATTTTCCAGACTGTTGAGGTAAGATGGAGCCTGTAGGATTGTTTCCTGGTGACGATTTGAGGCTTTGCATGCACAGACATGGCTTACATCGATCACTTGTGTGAGGAAGGAAATGAGGTTTTGAACTGGCCGCTCGTTTTCAGACCAGGCAGGTAGAAGCAGCGAGAGCATGTGGTCCCTTTGCACACTGGCTGTGAGGGAAAGGGAACTGTGTTGTTCCAGCTGCTATCCCCTACCCTGCCTCTCCGTGCAAGCGTAAAAGGAGCCCAAAGCGTGAGGATCAGCATCTTTCCAGGCACAGCTGGATGTCCAGATGGGAGAGACACAATCCAGTTCAGAGCATCGTCTCCAGCTCCTTGTTTAGGTTGGGGTGCTGCTGATTCAGGTCCATTACATCCACTATGTTTTCCCCACAGGCTTTCTGGCTCATCTCCTGGGTCGGACAAGGCAAAAAGTTATCCGAGGTGAAGGAGCTGGGGATGTAGCCCGGCAGGCTGGCACAGGCAGGGAGCAACAGCCCCCGTGGCTGCATGCTCCCTGCCCCTCGGCCCGTGAGGCTTGTGCTGAAGCTCGTGGTGGTATGGGAGACCAGCCCGCCATAGTAGCAGCTCCCAGCCGCGCTGGTGGCACGTGCTTTCTGCCTCAAGTCCAGCGCCAGGCTTCTCCGAAAATGAGCTTTCTTAATCTCTGCCTGCACCTGAAGGAGAGTTTGGAGTCGGCTGCTGGCGCCCAGAGATGGCAAAGCAGACATCCCTTCCCCATGGTTTTTGGTTTTCACTCCTACTGATGTTTCTTTTTCTCTTTCCAAATCCTACTGAGAGGGATGGATCCAAGTTTTCCCTCTGGTTATCCCAGCCTGGGGGCTGCAGGTTAACTTCCCCGACCCTAAAGGGGCTATAACAGGGAGCTCAGCTGCTCAACCCTTCTAACTTACCTCCCCATTGCAAAAGCAGTAGATAAAAGCCACAAAGAAACCCTGCCAAAAAGAGACAGAGGTGGAGTTTGAGTCCTGAGCCGGGACGCTGTATGTGTGTCTCCACCCTCCCCGGCCGAGCATCGCTCGGTGTCCAGAGCAGGGCCAGCAGCCCCATGGTGACGTACCTGAGAGGAGTTAAAGAGCATCTCGTAATGCATCTGGATCTGCCACAGGACGCCAGAGACTTCAGTGTAGGGCATGGCCATGAACACCACATAATGGACCCCGAAAAGCGGCATCAGCACCAGCGTGGACTTCAGCAGCTTCCTGAGAGGAGAAATGCTCCGAGCCGTTAGCCGGGCCCTGCCAGCCAGCCTGCAGCCCACTTGCAGATGTTGGAAAGCGTCCCAGCAAAGAGGGCAGCCACTTCAGCCGCCGCCGCAGCTGGTTTGTGTGTAGCTATTGCATGCTGTCCAGCTTGAGGAAGGGCACAGAAGTGTTCAGAGCTTGAACTCCTGAGCCTGCTCTTTCAGGCGAACTGGGCTGCCAGAAGTGCTGGCTGCCACTGTCCGGCCACCTTCCCTCGCTCCTGCAGCCGTTCCCGTGCCCCTGCTCTTTATTCACAACCTCTGGGGAGCTGTCTCAGCTAAACAGGCAGAAAACGAGCAGACCAAGGCTGGGGCATGGTTTTGGTGCTGCCAGCACTTGCCTGTACTGCTGTCGGGGGTCCAGCTTCCCCGTGTTTGTCTCCCAGAGCTTGGAGGCCAGCACCCGGACAATGTTGAGGAAGAGGAAGAAGTTCACCTGCCGACAGACACGTGCCGCAGTGTTGCTGCCCGCGGTGAACAGCCTGCCCAAGCAGGCCCCCAGGCCAAGGACAGGCAGTTCTGGGTGAGCTGCAGGCAGGGATATGGGGGTGATGCTGTGGTCAGAGCAGGGAGGGACCAGTGCCCCTGGATCCCTTTGCATCATGTAGGCCCTCCCTGGTGGCTGGGGACCAACCCCAGTGACCACAGGTGAACGGCTCTGGGTCTGTATCGATCTCCTTTAACCAAAACACGTTGGGATTCTTACCACGATGGCGGCCAAGATGGGGACCTGATAAATCCACTTCATGTTCCCTGCGCTGAGGTCCCAGCACCTGAAGAGACCAGTAAAGAAACACCTTGGAAAAGCCTGAAATCACTGGTAAGGAAAATTGCCGGCTGATGGCTCCCTGTGCCCCGAGCCACTGTCCCCATCCTCCCACCCCTCACCAACCCTGGGTGAGAAGTTTGTGGAGTTTGTGTAAACCTTGACCCAACAACAGCTGTGCTACAAGCATCCTTAACCATCATGGTGTTGCAAATCAGTTTTAAATTAGCATTAACCTTCCTGAGAGCTCCTTTGCCATCTAAAACTCTTGTTGTACATTATGTGGCTTTTCTCATTTTAAATGCTTAACTTTAGAACATGTCCTTTAGCATTTATCTTTGCACTGTTTATTGATCAATTTATGGTGTAAACCTGCATTTAGCTTCCTCCCAAATGCAGAACATCCACTATTGGTCTAGATTACTGACAATTTTAGGAACAAGCCTTGTAACATCTCTTGAAGCCTCTTGTTCTTTTTGGCAAATTTTCATTTTTGAAAGTTGTGGTGGCCACAGATTTTTTTTTGCTAGTATTTGCAACTAGTTTTTCCCTCCCCAAAGGACTGTCAGGGAAGGTGGACCTACGTACTGTGTATCTGCCAGGGAAGCCCTGACGCTGGCCCAGACAGACACAAACACAGCGGGGAGACCTGGAGGGACAGGATGGAGTGAGGAGCATGGGTGAAGCATCACGTTTGCAGACCAAACCAGTTCCTGGCAGCTCATCTGCCCTTATCTGGGCACTCAGAGCCGCTCAACCATGGCTGATGCCGCAGCTCCCAGCTGGCCTCAGCGGCTGCAGCATTGGCTTAGGGTCCATGCTTACCCCAGCCGATGATGATGAGGACCCACAAGTAGTTCTTGTTTGAGAGGAAGGCCATGAAGATCAGGCTGTGCAGGTAGAGACCTTCCACCAGGATCCAGTAGTGGTTGGTGGCCAGAAAATAGAGGAAAAGAGTCACCACCACCTTGCAGCCAACCTGTGGATATATAGTCAGAGAGGTGCCCATGTGAGGCTGTCCCCTGAAACCAAAACCCGGTGGCTTTTGCTCTCTGGCCAGCAAAAGCCAGGCTGTGCCTCACGCACGGCTCACATTCCTCCTCTTGCAGGGTGCTACATCTCCCCCGGGATGTTCCAGCATCAGACGTGGAGCGGGTGCTTAGGCATTTCCCATGGGAGAGGTATTTCCTGTACCCGGGCACTCTGAGCTCAGACAGGCTGCCAGACCCGTGTCCTCTGTGGCTCTGACCTCTACTGTGGGACCAGGATGGGGACCAGCTGGGCAGAGCTGTAGGTGGCCCTTCATCCCTCCCTGACTGCATCACCTGAGCAGCACAGCCCCGATCTGGGAGGGTCCCAAGCACATCACCTTGCACCAGGGCTCCTAAATCCCCTTTTCCCCTGATCCTGCCTCTGGTCTCGGCGCGCCACTTGCCAGGTGGCTCCGTTGTCCCGGCGTGTGAGCCATTTCTGCCTTGAAGTCGTCCTCCCGCATCTTCTCCGTGTCAGTGGCCAGTGTGCCTGAGTAGAGCACCATGTCCTTCACGAAGATGCTCACCGCCCGGCAGATGAAGGAGGTGAAGAGGTGGACATGGATGTAATTGCGTGTGCAGTGCAGGCGCCTACGGAGAAGGGGTGCGACACGAGCCCAGCCCCGGCTGCCCAAGCAGCTCATCACATGTGGGCTCAGGCAACGGGGGGGTCCCAGAGAAGGTGAGCTCCAAGGTGTCAGCCCTCCCATGGGCACAGAAGCCAGACTTGGGGGCACGTGGGGCATCAACCCCTTCAAGAGCAGGGTGGAGTGGATGGGGAGCTGGTCATACTGGGGGTGTTCTGGGGCTTTGGGAAATGGTCTGATGCTTGTGCTGGGGTTTGGCGCTCACTCCCGTTCCCTAAGGGGCTGCACCCCCTCAGGGGGTCGTGTGTGCAGCCGGTGGCGAGCAGACGGTTCTCCCACACACAGAGATGGGAATTCAGCTCCTTACTTGAAGTAGGAGAGGATGCAGACGGCGACGATGAGGGAGGCCAGGGAGATGGAGTAGCCAACAGTGTACATCAGGTGCAGGCGGTCAAACACCTCCTGGAAGAGAAGGGCTGTGCTCCACAACCCCTCTGCAGCCCAGGCCCCTTCCTCTGCCCCCGGCCTCTGGGCTGAGAGCACGGGAGGACCAGGGCTTGTTTGGGGAGCGGAGGGGGACGAGCAATTCCCCTGGCCTTTGCTGCGCTTCCCAGTCCCTCATCCCCACCCCTTTTACGCAGCTCCTCCGATGAGCAACGTCACCTTCTCACGGCTCCGGCTCTCGGAGGAGAAGAGCAGAGCACATTCAGTGTAATTGGCCCAGGTCTTGTTGATGCTGAGAGCCATGGCCCAATTCCCGTAGGCGCTGCAGTACCTGTAGGCACGACCTGGGAACGGCGACGGGTGCTGTGACAGTGGTGGGACCCGCGGGAGGCCCAGACGCATCCCTGCTCGGTGGAGGATTATCGCCAAGGTGAGGTCGCTCCCTGCCCGGGCGCAAGCGCTTACCTTGATGGTTGAAGTCGTAGATGTAGTCGGGGCAGGGCACCGACACCTCCTGGCTGGGGGAGCCCTTTGGCCAGCAGATAATCCCGTCCCACTCTGGAAGGCAACTGGTGTCTGGCCAAGGAGCAAAGACAGTTTGGCTCCAAACAGGGCCGCATCATAACCTCCGGCTTCCCGCAGCGTGTGCCGGACCGGGGCGAGGAAAACGCGCTGCTGCGCGATCGCCCCTGGCCTGCAGAGCAGGGGGAGCTGAGGGGGGTCTGGGGACATGACCCTGGGGCGGCCCCTCCACGTGCTCTCATTTGTGGTGTGCGCAGGGCAGCCGGCGGCTGGCTGAGCAGGGCGATGATTTAATGAGCACCTAATTGCGCCCAGAGCAGCCACGGTGCCAGGAGCTGCACAAACTCACACCGGGACCCTGCAGCACCCAGGAGCTGCACGTCTCCCTGGCCCCATCACACCCCCGTCGGAGGGGAGAGCGTTTCCCACAATGCGGCCGGCTCCGCTGGGCTGCCTGACCCACGCGCAGGGGAGGGACGCTACCTTTGGTCTTCTCCAGTTGGGCTTTTATGTCTCTCTGGCATTTCTCCTTCGCTTCCACCAGGAGATAGATCTGCTCTTCTTTTGTGAGAACATCATCGGGGTCAACCTGCCAAGACAAAACCAGTGACAAACCCCACCTCCCTGTGGCTTGGCTTGGGCCAGCAGTCTCAGACAGCAGCTCAGCTCAGGTCTTCTCTTTGTGCTCACAACTTAGAGATTAATCATCCCTGGTGATGCTCGACCCACCCTGGTGATCTCCATGTCCCCAGAGAGCTGCCACCGCCTGCTCAGTGACATGAGCCACCCACAGCTGGGATCCGGGATCCCATAGCTGGGAGCGAAGCTGCTCTGTCCCAGCAGCACCCCAAAGGTCGTTGAGGAGACCCACAAAGAATTCCCAACTCAGGGCAGGACCCACATCACTTCTGCTGCCAAAAACCACCCCATTGCTCCCTGCCACCAACCCCTGAATCCAACCAGCTAATTGACACCAAGCCCAAAATCACAAGGGGCTCAAGGGCTGTTATGGGAACATCATCTCCCGCCGTGGAAATGACGCTTTGCTGAACCCTGCAGGGTGGTGGTCTCACCCACAGACTCGTAGCATCAAGCAGGACCATCCTTGGGGCAAGAAATGAGAATCAAAGCCGGTGCAAGAGCCAGGCAGGGAAGGCAGGAGCACGCATGGAAAATGGATGTGCTGGTAGGCAAAGCTGACGGCACAGCCACGGCATGGCGGGGCTCTCCCAGCCCTCCCTGTGCAAGGCAGGTTTGCGCGGCTTCGGGTAGATCCAAACAATACGGGGGAAGAGAAGAGTGCTGCCTGCCTTCCCGCTCACGTTTTTCCCCCTTGCAAGTCTGAGGCTGACCATGAGCCCCCCTTCCACCCTGTCCACGGTCCACTGAGAAATGTCCATGTTTCTGTGCTAGAAATCAGTGGCACGTCGGGCTTCTGCCCGGCTCCCTCTCACCCACCCCAAGAGCGGTGCTGGATGCCCCCGTTGCCCACACGGAGCCCTTCAGAGCCGGCTCTGGCAGCCCCTGGTCAAAGTGGTCGTCCGGGCTCTGCAAACACGGGGGTGCCCAACACCGGGCGCAGCACAATGCAGCCGGGTGCAGCCGGTCACACGTGCAAACGGCTTTTGGGACGTTTTGGGCTGAGATGTTCAAAGGAGTTTGGAGCCGGGATGCAGGGGGTTCGCGTTGGCTCTCAGACTCCCCACTGGTGAGCACGGCCAAATCCTGCCCCAGAGAGGAGACCCCGAACTCCCATTCACACCCTTCCCAAAAGCAGCAGCCTGGGTGGGTAGACCGGAGGGGGGGCGGTGAGGGGCGTAGGGCAGGAGCGGGGGTCCTGGGGGTGCATCAGCAGGGTGGGGACCCGGCTTTGGGAGAGGCACTGGGTGCGCCCAGCTCTGCCCTCGCCAGGTCCCTCCAGCCTCGCCTGCGCTGACCACAAATCACCCCGCTCTTGGTGTTCCCCCGACGCCTCCGAGGCGGCGAACCCTGCCCTGGATGCCCCCAAGAAATGGAAAAACCATCAGGTCGCGGTGCCTCCAGGGCTGCTGGAAAGCCTTTAGCCAGAGCGAGAGGCTCTCCGCTCCCACCCGGCTCCCACACAGCAGCTCTGCGGAGCGGGACGTGCAGCTGGGGGGCACCCGGCCCCCGACCAGAGCCTGTCGCACGATTACCAATATTTAAAGCCAGGAGAGGAACCGGAGGAGCCCACGGGGCCACGCAGACTTACCAGAGCCCAGGCAGAGCTCAGGAGGCAGCAGCAGAGGAGAGCCGCCGGGATGCCTCCCACGGGGACGGGTGCCTCCATGCTCCCACCGCACCGCTCAGATGGGGACCTCGGGGACGGCGAGCTGGAGAAAGCAAAGCCTTCACCTGGGGACAGCCGAATTGCTGCTGGCCCAGGGCCGCAGGTGATGGAGAGGGCTGGCGCGTTCAGCAGGACAGAGCATCTTCTGCGAGCACCTTCCCGGCTGTGGTCGAGGCGAGGAGGCGGCAGGGGCGCAGCCCGAGCCTGGGTGCTCGGGGCTGGGGGAGCACCCCGAGGGGAGTCCCGTGCCCCGGCAGTGCTATACGGAGCCGCTCGCAGGCTTTCCAGGCAGGGGGGTTTCTGGCCCCACCATGCACCCCCACCAGTCTCCACGTCTCGCCTGCTTTAAGCAGCCCCTGGAGCATGTGCAAACAATTCCCGTTCGGATGGGGATGGCAGAGGTTTATTGGCTTAGCCCTAGGTGCTAAAATCCTCTTCATTCATGGCAGATTCCTCTTCGCTTTTCAGAAACTTCTCTCACTGGCTGGTGGCTCATTTTTCAGCTGTCACAGCATCTCCCCACTGCCCCCGCGCTGCTCGGTCCCCTCCAGCCCCAGGCTGGTCCCAAGGAGCCGAAGGACGGCGGGGAAAACCCCAGTGAACTGGCTGGAGGTACGGAGGCAGAGGGTGCAAGCACGTGAGCGTCACCTCGGCGAGCACCGATGCTCCGAGATGGGATGTCTTTCAGGCAAACACCGGTTTAACCCTTTTCCTTCTCTCGAGTTTGGGGCGTGTTTTGGGGAGATGTGCTGGGATCAGCCCCGCTCCCCGCTAGGACAAGCACCCCGCTTTGTGCGCTTGTTTGCAAAAGGACCTCACTGCACAGCTGCACTTCGCTCTCTGCGGGGGGAGGCTGACGGCTAAACCAGCCCTGCTCCTGCCTGTGGGAGCAGGCAGGACAGACAGACGGTCCTGGCAGCGGGGAGTTTCCACCCGGATGGGTGCTTCACGCAGCCCGCAAATGAGATGAGCCAAAACGGCAGGGCTGGTGGGTCAGAGCTTGTCCCGCCGCAGCTGACACCGTCCCCATCGGAGCAGTCCCTTGTCCCCTGTGTCCCCCCGGGGAAGCCCCAGGGCTGTCCCCTGTGTTTTGGGATGATGCAGATGCCCGGCTTGGTCCCACCACCCCGCCAGCTTGAACACCTTGTGTCCCCCGAGCAGCCCCCCGGGGAAATGGGGGCAGAAAGCAGGCAGCCTTTGTTCCCTGCGCAGCTTGTCATTAGTGGGATGAGGCTGAAATTCAAAAGCCCGGCGCCAAACCCCGGGAACAGCAGGCTTCCGACCCCGGTAACGTAATCCATGTAATCCGCGGCCGGGCGCAGCTATCGCTGCCTCCATGAGGGCAAAATCCTGCGCAGGGCAGAGCCCCCGGGGCCTCCCTCGCGGCTCTCCCGGCAGGGCGGCTCGTCCTGGCCCCAACCACAAGCCCCTGTAGCTGCTTGGAGGAGGGTCAGACTTTTGGCTCCTGCGGCGACAGCCGGGGTATCAGCCGGCTGAGAGAGCAAAGCAAACCCAAACTACAGCGCTCGGGAGCAGCTGCCGCTCCCGCCGGTTAAATCAGACAGGAAAACAAGCCTCTCGGTTGCTTTCCCTGCACGGCAACCAGCTGTACACCAAGGAGGGATTAGGGGCATCTTCGGCAGCTGCCCGTCTTCCCGGCCCAATTTAGCCACCACCCCGGCCCATCGCCTGGGTGCCGATACCAGCCCGGCGGCCACCGCAGCTCCCGCGCTCGCTCCTTGGGATGCTGCACGGGCGTGTAGGGCAGGAGAAGGGATAAGCAGTTAAATTGCAGGATTAATGTTTTCTAAAGGCTCTTCCGGGTACTGATTTCTGACCCAGAAGCTGCCGGGGAGTGAGGATGGAGTTACGGTGAGGTTATTTTGGAGTCGGATGGTGTGGACGGACGGATGCTGGCTGAGGGGGAGGCAGCAACGCTCACAGGAGCAATTTGATTCCCATTACAGGTGAAATCTGACCCAGGCTCTGAGTTTGCAGTTAGCAAAACGTATTGGGTTTGGGGTTTTTTTTTTAAATTACTTGCTGTAGATTGGGAAAGCAATCATCGCAAATGACACCCACCCAGCCCCATCATCCAGCCCCCTCAGCTCCCTGAACCCACGCCAGCAATCGTGACAGCAAATTTCCCAGCAGTTTGTGGCTGCTCCCTCCTCCTGTAAGACCCCTGTAACCCAGCAGGCGATGGCTCAGCCTCCGGCTTGAGCAGCGTTTCGGCAAGGAAGAGGCTGGGGGGCTCGGAGCACAGAGCTGTTCCCACCACTCCCAGCCCCGCAGCAGCTCCGAAACAGCAGGATTAGACCTGCCCAGCCACACCAAGCCTGAGCCGCCGCGGTACAACGTGACCTGAGCCACCCTGACTCGACCACCTGAAAATACAAATATAACCGCATTTTCTATATCTACGAGTAAACAAAACTTAAAAACATACATATATATATATAGACATGCAAATATAAGGGCTCAGACTCCCGCCAGCACCAAGACCTCAGAGCTTCGCACCAGGACTAAAGGCATCTCGCAGGATCCTGTTCCACCCAGCGGCTTGCAACCGTCCCTGCAGCCCAGCGTAAGCAAGCGCCGGCCAGAGAAATGAGGCTGAGCAGCATCTCCACAGCTGGGAGATGCTCTCATCTGTTGTAAATAATTTTTTATTCATTTATTTCCATTACCAAAATACCAGCTCTCGGACCCCAGTGCAAACTAGGGATGGGTTCTCCTCCTCCTGTTCTCTGTTGCAATCTGGCTATATTTAATTTGATGGTTTAGGATGTCTTGGTGTAACCCTCAAGCCCCATTTTCTAGGATGCTGAACCTCAATGACTTCTCCTGCCCCTCCTGCGGGTCTTCAAACAGTTGGGAGAGGAGGGTGAGAGCAGGAGCATCTCCCACCAGAGCCTGCCCAGGCTGGCGGGGAGCCGAACGGAGACCCTATCGCCCGCTCTGCCCCGTAGGATTTGGGGATGCATGGGTCGAGCGGTGCGGGGCTGTGAAAGATCCCGAGCTGATGAATTAAATGCCTGCCTTTAGCCATCGTTTGCATTACCCTCGTTAGCCACCCTTAGGGAGGTGAGCACAGCTCCTCACCCACAGCGTGGCCTTTTCCAGGGCACAAGCTCAGTCCTGGGGAGAGATTGAGGCAAAGCAGACCCCGAGCACGAGGCCGGGGGGATTGTTCAGAGAGGACTGAGCTCCTTTGAAGCAGCATTTCATAAATCCTGGTCTTAAAAAGGGCTCTGCAGCGTTCGCCCTTGCAGGCCTGCCTAAAAACAGACGCGCTTTTCCCGTGGGTATCGCGGCAGGTTTATCAGCCCTTGCGTCGCTATTTCCTTGCCAGGCGCCCGGGGCCGTTCGCGTTTAGGTTTGCAGTGGTCACTTAGCAAGCGGCCCCCGTGGAGCCCACCCGGTGCAGGTGCCGGAGGGGGAGACGTCCCCCCTTTTGTGGCTGGGGGGGAGCGGCTGGTGGCTTGGCCGTGCCGGGAGCCGATGACAATGGGCAATTGTCAAGTTGGGGCCCCTCTCGTTTGAGTTTTCTTCCTTTTATAGTAAGTAGCAGTTGCTGCAGCAGCCGGCCTGCCCCTCCGGGGTGAGGACAGGGCTCCGTATATAAGGGAAGGAGCAGGCTTTGCCTTTCATCCCTCCGGCCGGTCGCTTCGCTGGGCAGCAGGACTCATCCCTGCACCTCTGCAAAGACCCAGCGCGATGCCGCTCAAGAAACCCGACCCGAGGAAGGAAGCAGCCAAGCTGGCTCCAGCCCCGGAGCCACCCAGAGAGCCTGCCTTCGATCCCAAGAGCGTGAAGGTGAGCGAGGAGCGAAGAAGTCGCCGTCTTTCTTCGCGCCTGCCATCTGCCAGGCACGGGCGATGCAATGCCCCGCGCAAACGGCGTTAGCCAGGCTGAGAGCCAGGCTTGGGAGCGGGGAGTTCTCAGACTGCACTGATGCAGCGGGCTGGGAGCGACGCTCTCCGCGCTGGGGGGATGTTCCAGTCTTCCCCCATCCGGCCCCGCGCAGCGATCCCCCAGGGAAACGGCCTCGCGCTCGCACCGGGACGCTGCTGCCCGGAGCTCCGGCTGCGGAGTCGAACGCCCCACAGCTCCCGGCTGAGACGCTGTGTCGGGGCCCCGGCAGCTTTAAAAAGCTTTTCTGCCACCCACTCTATTCATCCTAAAATATTTTGCCACCTGCATTGTCTCCTCCATGTGGGAGCATCTTTTATCCAAGTCTTTACAATGGGAGCTTACTTTTTCTGTGATTCCCCAGGATATAGCTACATTTTTAAGCCAGAGCTGCGGCAGGAGAGTTGTTAATAGCAGGCTCAGCACGGAGGCTGTTTAATCACTTGAATTAGGTATCAAACCTTGAAATAACATCCTTTCCACCCAAAACAGCCCTGACTGTGGTCTGAGCATCCCGGCTTCCTGCCCACCCCTCGCCTGCTGCGCTGCTGCTTGGCTGCGCTTTCCGCAGGGACCCCGGCTCCGCAGCGAGGGCAGGAGCGCTCCTGGGCACGGCATGGCCGGGCACGGCATGGATATGGCCCCCCGCCCCGAGCAGGCTGTGGAGCCTGGGGAGGGAGATGCTCAAACGCATCGTTACCCCGGCAGTACCACAGCCCTCACACCCAGCTCTGTTCTCTTCCCCCGACAGATTGAATTCACTGCAGAGCAGACCGAGGGTAAGTGCAGACTTCAACTTCTCCCAGAGATGGCATCAGAAATGAGGAGACCTTTTTCCAGGCGTTTTTTTGCAGCAGACATGAGAGCCGAGGCCCCACACATCAAATCTGCTCCTGGGGAAAGCCCAGCAGGGTCCAGGCACCCCATTCCCAACACACTGCTCTCCTCCAGGGTGGGCTCATGGGGGTTCCTAGCAGGCAGGAAGGACATATGAACCAGAAAGTCGTGTCCCCAACCAGCATCGCGCTGGTCAGGAGATGGGGAAGAGCATTGGTGGGAAGGGAGGAGGGAGGAGATGGAGATGGGAGCAAGGCTGGAGGTGAGCGGGAGCCAGCACAGGGATTTAGCTGGGACTGCGACGCAGGGCTGTCAGGAGCAATAAACGGATCCTGGTTCTTTGCTCTGCGTGGAGGGTGCCCCAGTTGAAGAGGATAATCCCAGCTTCAGAGCCTGGCAGGAAAAAGGTACTTTTCCATTCATGGTGAGAGCTGCAGGCTGGTTCAAAGTCTGGGATTCACGCAGGAGGAGCAGCCTCTGGTGATGCAGGGACAGCCCCATACCAAGGGGCTGAGCTGGGACTGGGATTTCTCATCTCTCCACGGCCAGTTTTAACGCCTCTGTACAGACTAGGGAAGGGACAAGATGTGAGGGCAGATCCTGGTGGGAATACTGGGAGGAGGAGACCCAGTATCATGCAGGCTTGGCCCCCAAACCAGCTTTTGAAGGGAGAAAAGAAAGCCAGTGGAAATGTGAGCAAGTTAAAATGCAGAGATATTTGGATTTAACCTGCAGCAACGTCCCACGGCATATGATGTGCTCCCGCGGCTCCAGGCAGCCAGGAGTGGGCATCACTGAGCACCCTCACAGCAGTGCCTCTTGACCAGGGACTCGCAGGTGACAACGTCCCTCCCTGGATCCCCCCAGAGCAGCCCGAAGTGCTGGGGGGGGTCGTGGCAGGATTACAGGGACATGGCATGGACATCGTGGGGACAGGTCCATGGGATGGTGAGGCTCAGGAGAAGATATAAAGATGCCAAGAAGAAAATGGAGCAAATCCAAAGCTCTGGGCAAAGATCCCCACCAAACCCAAGGCAGTGTCTACCAGACCATGATGTCTCCATCACCACATGGAGACCGTGATCGTCTCATCCCACCCAACAGCAGGAGGAGAAGCGACTCCGCTTTGAGTGAACTATTGCTGGCTATCATGATGGACCAGAACCTGGAATTCATTAGTGCCATGGACAAGAAACACAGCTCTGAGTGCTCACGTGGACAGGCTGGAAAGGCTGGTTACTTGCTTGGCCAGTCAACTGCTCAGGTGGACTTGCTGGCCTGGAGGCAGCAGGGTGAAATCCAGAAGTGTGTGGAGCATCTGCTGCAGGAAAATCAGCGTCCTGCTGCCTGCACGGAGCAGCTGGAGAGGCAGGTGCCAGCCACCAGCCTCGGGGTCCTTGGCTTGCCGGCAGCAGAGGAGGGTAAGGACTTGGGGTGGGGGTTTCCTGGAGGACTGGTTTCCCACATTTTGCACCTCAACACCAGCGAGGAGCCTGCTGTAGTGGAGAAGACCTTCTGGTTTGAAACAAGAGGCAGAGACCAGGCTCTGAGCAGCGCAGGTGCATGGTTGTCCATGTAGCCAGCACTGGGATTAAAGAGAGAATCCAGCAGCAGGTCAGGAAGGTGAAAAGCATTCTACACAGAAGGAAAGCGATCCTTAGTTGTTCCTAATTTAGGCCTCCTTCCTCCAGGTAAAATGTAGCACTCAATGTCATGATAATTTATGGGAACGAGCTTAGAAATTAATCTCCCGTGTCCTTCCACGCAGGGCTGGCGTGACATGTGGTCTGCAGGGCCGGGGGGGACATGGTCACCCTTCCCCAAACACGAGCAATGCCGCGCTGTGTCTGCCTGGCTGGGGCTGGGGGGACGCCAGCAGAGCAGTCGGGGTGTTGCAGGGGTCATGGGGTCCCCGGGAGGCCAGAGTCAAGAAGGAGAAGAGCAAAGGGGATGTTCTGCCGGTGCTGCCAGCTCAAGGTGGCGCAGGAATCCCAGCGGGATTCGTCCAGCCAGCTCCGCACGGCTGGCAAAACCTGCTCAAGAAGCTGAGCGGCTCGTTGAAGGAGCCTGGCAAGCTTCGGTGGCTCCTCGCTGAGGCTAGCGCAGGGCTGCCCGCCCTGGGCAGCAGCGACGGCTGCGCAGGGAACTCACCACGTGCATGTCCATCCCTTCCCTGCCTGCCAGGCAGGACTCGCTCCCAGCGGGGTGGGAAATGGGGCCAGCATGGCAGAGGACATCCGAGCTCTTCTTCCCCGCAGAGTTCAAAGAAGCCTTCAGCCTCTTTGACCGGACACCCACGGGAGCCATGCAGATCACCTACGCGCAGTGCGGGGACGTCCTACGGGCACTCGGCCACAACCCCACCAATGCAGAGGTCCTGAAGGTGCTGGGCAAGCCCAAACCAGAAGGTGACAAAAACCTGGGACAGTGGGGACAGGGTGGGATAAGCAATCCCTGTGCTCCCTAGCAGCAAGTGAAGGATTACATCCCCTGGAGGAACAGTCCTGCAAGAGGAAGGAGTTGGGAAGGAAATGACACAGAGAGGCTTCATTCCTGCAAAATTCCTTCAATCTCCCTCCCCATACCATAGCTGACATAAGGGGTAGGCTGTCCTCAGCTGGGGATGGTGGTAACTGATGCTTAGCAGACCGTATCCTGAGCTGGTGCAAACTGGTGTAACCTGACCAGTCCCAGTGAGGCCGCATTGCCCTGGTGACAGAGGACCTACCTGTCCGCTGGTTTTAGTTTCTGGCTGCTATCAGCAGTCTGTGTGCAGTCCCCAGGTGGTGGTACCTCACGCCTCATACGGACCTTCCCATCTCAAGTATGATATACTAATAGTCCCATCACCTTGTGGGGTTTTTCCCCTGTACTCCGATGGAAATGAGACCAGGAAGGTTGAGTAGGAGGTCCTCAGAGGCTGTCTTCAGGCCAGTGAAGTTAATCTCTGACCCCATCTCCTCCTCCCCTTCCAGAAATGAACACAAAGATGCTGGACTTCGAGACCTTCCTCCCCATCCTGCAGCACTTCACCCGCAACAAGGAGCAGGGCACCTTCGAGGACTTTGTGGAAGGGCTGCGCGTCTTTGACAAGGAGGGCAATGGCATGGTGATGGGGGCCGAGCTGCGCCATGTGCTGGTCACACTGGGTACGGGCTGGACCTGGGGAGGGGAGCAGGCCACAGGCCACCCCTAAGCTCTTTCTGGGCAAATGACTCGGGTTAATTTGCTGGTCTCACGTGTCGGAGAGACTCTTTGCATTTTGCTGCTCTTAGGCTTTTGTAGGAGTGAATGGTTCTTGAATATGTGGCCTTTTCCATCTTCTGCCACAGCTTCATGCATGATCCAGGTGGGATGGGGAGTCCATAAAATCCTCAATTATCAGACAACCATTGCAGCTTGGTCTTCTCTCCACAATCTCCCACCAGTATTCTCCAGTCTGTAATGGCACACAGCTCCTTTTTAATCCCCTTTTCCTTCCTCTGGTGGCTTTGGCTCTCTGGAATACGGACAGGAGGGTCCTGGTGGGCTGAGAACCCTTCCCCTCACCTCTCCATCCTCCTCCTCCAGGGGAGAAGATGACAGAAAGCGAGGTGGAGCAGCTCATGGCAGGGCAAGAAGATGCTAATGGCTGTATCAACTATGAAGGTAGGAGCCAGAGATGCCCGTCGGGGGCCATCCCAGACATGGTCGTCTTGTCTTAGGGTGCAAACTGTGTCCTCTGTGAGGACATTGGCGATCACTAAGAGGGAGGTGTGGACCACCCTCCAAAGTCTCTCCAAGGAGAGCTGTGAGACATGACAGCTGGGGTGGGAAACAAGGCGGTTGTGCCAGTGATTTCCAGTAAAAGCAGGTGAAGACAGCATGTTTCCAAGGGTTTCAGGACTGTTTTATGCCCAGTTTTGGCACTGTTTTGTTGTAAGCTATCAAAAATAAACAAAGCCAGCATCTTTCACAGCAGAGGCTAATTGGTAACATTTGGAGACCCAGATCGCTCACGGCTCCAAGAGGGTGAAAATCTGGCACAGGGGGTGGTTAAATCTTGGAAACACTAAAATTGGAGAACGCTGAGGAAAATTTCCCATTTCCCTTGGCTTCAGAAAACTGCGGATAGCGGTACCGGCTCGTCTTCAAGAGGGGTTTGGTATCACTCTAACCAGGTTTGGGATGGCATGCAGAAGGTGGGGACAGAAGGAGAAACCTCAGTCCTGGCAGAGTACGTCCCCTTCGTCCCTGGGGTGCCCTGGGCTGGGGGTACCCCCCGCTGCCTCTCTGCTCGCCCCACCACAGCTCACAGCATGCTTTGACCTCTCATGCTCTCAATTCCTCCTCAGCTTTTGTCAAGCACATCATGTCTGGCTGAAAGAAGAAACTTCAGGTGAGTTTATCGGGGTCTCCCGCTGCTTACTGAAATTGGAAATCCTGCATATAAGAGCCAGGGGCAGAGGAACCCAAACCCAAACCCCACCAGCAACCCTGCAGTGGACTAACGCCACAGGAATAATCCCGGGTCTGAAAGCACAAAAAGCTGTGTTCATGATAACGAACCTCATTTGTAACTCGTGCCATTTAAGATTTATCAGGACAGCATCAACCCCATCACTGTCAGTCATGGTCGGGTTATTGTGCCAATTCTCTGCTCGGAAAGAAAGAGGTTCGTGTGGTTTATGGTGATACATTTTTCTAACCCACCAGGAGCTAAGGTGGTCATGAAACAGCAGCCGATGGAATAAATATTTAAAAACCTGCAGCACTGAATGACTTGATGCTAAGAAAATACTAAGTACTTAGCGAGGAAATTTCTGAACTAAGAAATATCAACATTCCCATTAACATTAGAAAGAATATGGAAAATGTACCATCGATGCTTGTTAAGCTTTTTTGCATTCCTCTCAGTCTTCCTGAGGAAAACAGAGAAACAGGTTTCTTTTAGGGTGAACTACCCCTCGGAAATCTATTCAATTTAAAAGAAAATCCAAATCTCAGTAAGAGAGTTGGCCTTAGCCTCCCCTGCTAGTTTCTTATGGTTTTGTTATCATCTCGCTTACTTTTCTTAAACATTTCTCCTCTCCTCAGTTTCATGAAAGGCAGCAGGGGAAAAAAAAAAAATTACCTTCAGATACTGCTAAATACACAAATTAAACATTTTAAAATACCTTTTTTCCTCCCCTCTGCAAATCTCTTTAAACATCAGAAGGTTAAAACAGAGACAGACAGAAGTCTGAACTTCGAATGTTCAGCATCCTTTTTATCTTGCTTTTAATCTATTTTTCTCTGTACATCAGCTCAGCAACACAGGTGGTTAGGTGGCAAACACTGCCAGGGAGATTTAATTCTACACAAAGCTATTTGCATGTAAGTTGTTTTTTAATGGTGTGGAATTAAGGCTATTGGCATTTTGGGCTCATCTGAGAAGGAGCACTCTCACCTCAAAGATTCATTGCATTAAGCCCTCTCATGCTTGTCTCCCAGGCTCCTGGAAATGTTTGAACCCACCTGAGCGCCACGAACAGCGAGATTCCTCCATCCGTGTCCCTTCCACCCTCGATGTTGTACATCCGCAGAGATGTTTTGCATGAGCCACCATGAAGAGTTGGCCTCCGTGTGTGTGTGCCTAAGCCTTGGTATACAATGAGACACCTGCAACTTGGTTTTAAACTTTAAGTTATTCTTTTCAGGTTTTTTTCTGTGACATTTAGCTCATTAAATTTCATTCCTTCCTCCCTTAAACGGTGTCTCTGCTTTGGCTTTGGACTATTCGTTGAAGCAGTAGATGGAGGAGATGCCTCAGCCTCCACCAGCTATCAGAGATAGCAGGATGTTCCCACAGACAGAGGAAAAAGACAGGTTTTATGACCACTAGATATGAGGGAAGAGTTCAGACACGGGAGTCTTTGCTCATCAGCCCCCCCTCAGTGTGAGGCCTGGAGGTGGGCTGCAGTCTGGCCACATCTTGCTGATGGACGTACGTCTGGAGAAAAGTGAGCGTGAGGGACAGGTTGCATCAGACTCCCTGTTCTTGGCAGGTTCTTCACCTCCTGTCTGTCCTAAAACCAGCCCTTTTTCAGTCCTGTAGCCCATCCACCCTACACCATGCTGCCCCATGAGCATTCCCTCCACATCCAGGCTGAACTGCACCATGGAACAGAGAGGGACCTGCTTGACCCTGCCACTGTCCCTGCCATGGGACAGACCAGCAGGCACCTCTCCTTCATCAACACGCTGCCTGTCCCAGCCAGAAAAGGCCAGAGGCCCTTTAAAAGAACCAAAAACATCCAAGAAAGCATTGAAAACATTTATTTTGATATATCATTGACAGGTCCAAAAGTCTCGTTTTGAAGGCTGGTTTCCAGGCAGTTGAATCCTGATGAATCAGTAAGGGGGAAGGAAAACAGAGAAGCAACGGGTATTTCTGGGCCAGGTCCCACCTCCACCCTCATGGCATGGGACAGCGGGTCACATCTCCTGCCTGGGATGCAGACCAGCCCGGATAGGGCTCCCCGGGTGGTTCCTCTTCAGGTAGACAGCGTGTTTAGAGGCAGAAGCTGTCCAGGGGCTGTGTGATGCAAGCTGGTGGCTCTTTCCCTCTTCCTACCTGCAAAAAAACCATCACAGCATCATTAGAAATGTTGAATAATTCATGACAGATAACTCTGCCCTCCCATCAGCAGAACACCTGGGAGCAGAAAACGCTTTTCTTTGATTTGTTCCTTATTCCAACGTCCTCGCTCTGTGACTTTGACTAGAAATTGAAGGTGCTTTGCTCCGACGTGCTTGACTTCAGCTGCCACTTGCTCGTTTCTGTGCAGTGACTGAGTAACAGCTGCTTTCAATTCCCACTGCTTGATTCAAATGCTCATAAAAAGCAACATAAGCTGTTTATAGATGCAAGATTAGATTTTAGCTTCTGTCTGTGGTATTTCTAACAGCTTCCATTAGGAAGAATCTGGGCACCTCGTATCTTTAATGTACTATCTGTGTTTTAACCTGCTAAAGGACCATGGTGACAGGGTGAGAAAGGACGCTGCTTTCTGCACACTCACTCTGGGGCCACATTTGCCCTTGCCACCACTGTAGCATTGACTCCTGCAGAGGAACGTGCTGTTGCGGAGAGGAACCAAGCAGAGGCAAGGTGGGGGACCTGCCCAAACTTGCAGAGGAAATCCACAGGAGAGACTGGAGGCCCTGCTAGCTGTGATATTCCTGCCCCAGCAAGCCAAGAAGCTGCACTCTCACTCCTATATGCAGAGTACAAGCCTTGTATTTGAGTCTCCAGCTTCTGTGCAGACAGGAGTGGCACCGTAAATTAAAACCAAAGAGACTCCTGCAAAGAGACAGACAGAAAAAGAGCAGTGGAAAATGACAGAGGGAACTAGAGAAAAATGTGAGGGCTGTGAAATCCAGCCTTTGAAGCACCCTTGGGTAACAGCCAGCCACGCTTTACTTTGGGGACCTGTTCTGTCTCTTTAGGATAAAGCAGAGCTGATTTGTACCAAAGCAGGTCGGAATGATGCACTTGAACAGACGCAGTATATACCTCTATCTCTCTATAGCTATATGCCTGTATATGTGCCTCCATGCCCTGCCTCCTCCTCTGGAAAAGCTGAGGATCCCAAGGAGCAAGCAGCTTTAGTCCCACAGACATTTAGAAAAACATCTGTGGACACCAGTGAGTGACCCCACATGCAGACCTGCACTTCAGGACTGAGGGAATCGCTATAAATCAGTATGTCCCAAGACAATAGTCAACACCCTGTCCTCTTATAGTTCGGATGCTTTACTTGAAGTCCAAGGGACTCCTGAGGAGAGGTAAAAATAACCCCCCACTCTAAGGAGAGCCGATGGCTGTATCTCCTCAGGCTATGATAAGACAGAGACTCATACCAAAGAAGGTCTGGATGTCAGGAGAGTTAGTGCTGTGCCCTGTGAAATGGTAGAGACAGATGGAGCCAGCTTTCATCCTGAGGAGTTATCAGCCGTGCACAGCAAGGCAATGAGATCAGGATGAGGATGATGAATACGAACTGTGCTCCTTGAAAGGCTCCCTCGGACCCCCAGACCCATGTACACACACATCACCATCATCACTGTCAGTGTGTGAGGCCAAAGGCCTTTAGGAAGGCAGACATTTCACTGTACCTTGTTGTTTACACCCTTTGTGTTCGGCAAAATTACTTGGGTCGACATGACAGAGAGACAGGTATCTGTCCCAAGGGGAAAGCACTGCTCCGTGACCCATTTTGTTATTTGTCTCAGGTCAGGGATTGAAGAAAGCTTTGCCTTTCCATGCCAACCTACTCACACCCTGAAAGCAAACACCTGCAGATTTACTGGAGCGATAACAAACTTGTAAATATGCTTTTCAGAAACACAGAGAAAGATGTGTAAAGAGAGTAGGGAAGCAGGCAGGCCAAGCCTTCCTGCTCTACATGTGACTTTTCAGCATAAGCACCATGCACTCAGCTTTTATTCTGCCGTAAAGATGCAGCCCCCTGCTCCTACACGTGCTCTGCAGCGCTCAGCAGCCCATTGGGCAGTGCCAGGATCCGTCCTTCAGGCAGCATGCGCGCAAAAGCTCCTGGAAAGAGCAGGATAGAGCATCGAGTCCATGTGCGTAGGTGTGTGTGCATGTGTTGGGGGTGGTGTTATGTGGTGGTTGTATTACAGGAAGCCCGCAGAGGGGTTTGGAGAAGGAAAGCCTCTGCTAGTTGTAGGTGGCTATTGAAAAGTAGGTATTTTTAATAAATTGTAGTTTAGTTGTGTGCATTTTTATGCCATCCTTTTGGGAAAGGAAGAGAGCTCTCCCTATGCCAGGAGTCATGGCACCTGCAAACAGATCCAAGTTGTAATTGTCAAATTATTCCTTTTGGCCCTCGTACCCCAACCTGCCCATTTTACTCCTGGCTCTCTTCGCCGTACCCACCCAGGGACAGTGGGGAGAGCCAGCAGCACGCGACCTCGGGACTCACCTGTCAATGACGTGGACAGGCCGTGCTGACCCCCTACACTGGGACAGGAGATGAGGAAAGCACCAGGCAAAGCCAGCACTAGCAGCCAGGTCAACACAGGACACAGCAGGCCTCCCGTTATGGCGGGAAGGAAACCACGGCCCAGCACTGTGAGGGATTCTGGGGCTCCTGACAGGCCCCCGCTGCACCCAAGACACGCCAGCAACCCGTTTTTTGGTATAAAGTGCAAGTTTCTACCTTCTACGGGTGCAAAGGCACCTTGCAGAACGAGCCCCAGGCCCCGCTGGGCGTTTCACGGCACCCCCGACGCGGGGCACCAGGGCTGAGGGCCTGAGGCAGCCACTACCCTCCCCGCTGAGAGGGACAGAACCGTCCGTCTCTGTATTCCCCACTTCAGCCGGCCCGTTTGGGCAGCGTGCTGCCCCGGCTGCCGTGCCGGTGCTCACGGGCACCGGGGGGACGCCGCGGCCCTTCGGGACTCCGCGCCGCCGTCGCGCCCGCACCGTCTCGTCGCGCCGCTCGGCAATCTCCGGCACCGCTCGGGCGACTCCGTCGGCCGAGGCGCTTCCGCCTGGCTGACGAGGGGGCTTTCCCAGCTGTTTTCCGTCGGTGCTCGGCTCTTTCCGCCTGAGGCTTCGGGTATTTCCGGCAGGTAGTTCGGGTGTTTCCGCCGCCAGCTTCGGACGGACTCGGCGCTTGGCCGGCCTCGTTCCTTCCCTCCCCGCCGCCTGCCCCGGTAACGGTCGCTGGGAGTTTAAATGAGCAGGGGCCGGGCCGGGCCGCGCCGCCGCCGGGACACGCACTGAGGCGGGGCCGGGGCCGCCCCGCTCCGGGCTCGGCGAGGAGGAGGTGGTGGAGGCCGGGGAGAGCAGGATGACGGTGCTGCAGGAACCCGTCCAGGTACCGACCCCTGGGCGGCACGGGCTCGGGCTCGCCGCCGCGCTCAGGCCCCAAGGCCCGGTCCGGCCTGGCCTGGCGGGGGGAAACCGGACCCGCCGCGCCGCCCCCTCGCCGGGGCAGGCCTCCCTGCCGTCGGGCCCTCTCCTGTGGCGGGGGGCCCCGCTCTGCCTGGGCCTCTGCCGGGGGGGCTCCGGGCGCCCCCTTCGCCGGTGGGAGTGGGCCCGGTGAACGGGGCGCTCTAGCCGCTTTCCGCCGCCAGCCCGGGCTCCTCCGCCCTCCCGGCTGGGAGCCCGTGGGGCTGCTGGGTCTCCTCGCTCCTTCGTGCGTCCCCTCCCCATCCCCTGCGACCCTGGGACGAGCTGCCCTCGCCCTTTCGGGCCCCCGCCCGGGGGCAGCCGGCCTCCCCGCAGGAGGTGTCGGTCTCCGGCGGCACCGCAGCTGAATCGACTTCCAGAAAAGGCCCTTTCGGCTCCCCCCGCATAGAACCCCTGGAAGACCTGTTGATACCTCTCTCTCCATCTCGTTTACCTTTCTGCATTTGCTGCTATTTCATTTTTAAATGCTCGCAGTGTGCTTGGCTCTGTACGGGTTGTGTAAATGAAGGACGTTTCTTCTTCCCAAGGGGTTAGTACCTTCAGATTGATGGGAGACCTGGGAGAGAAAAATAACATAAATTTCGTTTTTCTGCAATATTTTAGTCTTACTGCAGTTACCCTGGATGGGCTTTCTGCTCTTGTTCTTGGTCTTCCTATCCAAAAGGCATGATTCACAGAATTAAGAGTTGCTGCTTCTTTCCACCTTTCCTGTATGCCCATTACCCTCACTACTCTGTAATTTTAATTAATCGGTCTTCTTATTCATGTTCCCATTCTTTTTTGATTTTTAGCTTTTTAACAGGGTGGGGGTTTTTCCTAGTTGTGCTAGGAACCTTCCACTGTAAGTACATGATTATGTTCTATAATGAGCATAGTGAAAATTCTTGCTTTTGGTTCTCCCTTCTCCTTTTAATGAAAAGGTGGGAGGGGAAGAAAGACTTCTGCTGTGGAAGACCAGCCTGCTGACTTGACCCTCTGTGCAAGATGGCGACAGTGATGGCACTCTTGTAGACCAGGGGTTTGTGTCCTTGACACTACTGTTCTGTTCGTCCACTCTGAGAGCAAGGGTCAATGTGGTGCTGGAAATGCTTTTGGCCACTTGGTCTCTCTCCCGCAGTGGTCGTATTTACGCCATTGCTGTTACCCCTGGACCTGGATGTGTTTTGCATCCGTTGGGTATTCTAGGAAAACATGGGATTACAATAGAAAAAGAAGCAAGAATGCATTGCAGAGTGAATGACAGGAAACAATATTCAATGTTTCCGGTACTGTGCTAATTAGACTAACCAAGTGGAAAATATTTGCTGTTCTGAGAGTTCCCTGATAGAAATGTGCAGTCTTGTTTTCATTTGTCAGAAAGGTAAAGACCTCTCTAATGTCATTCTCCATTCTTAAGTTCTCATCAGCTTGGATGTTTTGATGAGGCGTTGCTACGTTGCATATATCTTCTGTAGATTCTGCCTGCTTTCAAATGTCAGATAATTCCTTCATCAGTGGTTCTACTGCTGTTAGCTTTGCTGCTATTCCTTGCTTACAGCAACACTGATAAGTTCAGGATTTGTTACGGCCTTGATCATATTTGTTGCTTTTAATGGTAAGGAAACCACCAGTGCACCGTCCAAAACAAGGTCACTGTTTGAGTTCTGCCTGGATCTGCTGTTGTAGCTGTAGTCCTCTGTGCCATGGCTATGAGCAGCAGTGTAGAGATGGGACTGCTGTACTACAGCACCTTTCCAAACCAGCTCATGGTTGTTTTTTCGCTAGTGTAACGTGTCCAGTGAGCAGTCTCCGTTTTGCGGTACGCATCTGGGTGAAGTCGAATGCCTTTCTGAATTCCCATTTTAGCTGGAGTCTGCGCATTTCGCTCTGTTCTTTTTTTCAATGATACGATTGGAAAAGCTGACACTACTTCTCATTTTTGTCATTGCAGAGATTTTTCCTGTCTATTTGTCTGTTCTCTCACAGCCTTTCAGATGTCTACAGAGTTTAGCATTCCAGGAAAAAATTGTCATCTTTACAATTGTGATAGGCAAAGCATGACAGATAAATAACGGAATCTGTGTGTATATGTTGCCTTAAAAATGTTGGGTTTTAATTGTATGAAATTAGTGTCCCAAAAAGCACCCTGTTCACTAGATAGATTTTTAATAACTTTTTTAATCCCTTAAGATGAACAAAAGTGCCAGAGTTTACATAGACAATAGACCTCTACTGTACTTCCTGATGTGGTAAATTTAAAACTCTTCAAACATAAAGCCTTGTATCCCATGTGCTGAGAAACAGACTGGATGCCTTCCAAATACTTATGAAAAAAATCTTGGAAACAAAATGAATACTCTTCTTGGAATTTAGCTGTTTAAGGTGATCATCTGATGTGACCCACTTGAATGCTGCTTGAACTCCAAGGCTACTGTCATGGCTGAAAACATGCAATACCAGTGTCTGCTTATTTAATGGGCAGAGTTTGCATAACTAGTAAATGCAGCACAACTTATGACAGAAAACTCTCCTCCCCTACGTCCACCCTGAAGAAGTCTTAAATCATGATAAAAACTGCTTAGCATGTCAATAGGCTATAAAGCTGTGAAAGTAATGTCCGAGGCTATATAACTGTTAGAGGAGCACAACTATCTTTTAAGAGCTCTTTGGCTTAGATATGAAGTGACACTTGGACAAGGCACAGGATCTTCTGGATAGAAGATGGACCTCTCTGAACCTGCTGTTATTTTCTTGCTCTGCTCTCAGAGGATGCTTTGCTGCAGGGCTGTGGCCAGTATGGTAGTTTTGGAATTCTCTGTTCACTTTGCATTTGCAAATTAATGCGTATTTTAAATGAGTGACTAGGACCTGGAGGTTTATCTGGTCTGCAAGCATGCTTAAATAAAACTTTTAAACACTTCAAGCTTCCTTCCTGTCCATGTTTTTAGCCCTGAGAACAGACATTGCAACCAGAGTATCTCAACTGCTTTGCATACTCTTGAGGAGGCTGCTGCTTTGGATTTCTGTTGACAGGTTCCATGTAAAATTTGATAACTACCACAGGGAGGAAACTAAGACTGCATTTAGGTTGTGTTTGTGGTTGTACTGTTTTGTCCTGCTCTGAAGTCTTTTGGGATTAAATAAGCCTTATTGGATAAATGCTCCCAAAGTTTTTTGCTTCAGACCCCTCTTCTGGTGTGGTTTAGCAATTGCCATGTGCTGCTAATGCTCTGTAGATGCATTGAACCTCTGCTAGAACAAACTAAATTACTACCTTATAAAGAGACTGATGTTCCTGTCCAAAATTTGCTTCCTAAAAGGTGCACAAGAAATCTTCTTTTTCAGTAGTCTCAAGACACAGTTGTAGTTTAGACATCTGTTCTAATAGAGCATAGGTATGGCTGATTCCCTGCCACCATCCTTTCCTCTTCCTGCTCCTTTAGGAGAGCGTGTGCAAGGATCCAGCCTTGTCTGTTGAAGGCATGAGTCCAACGTGTACCTTTTGGGTTGCAAAATTACAATTATTACATAACAGGGATACTACCAGCTGACTTCTTGCTTTCACTGGGACTCTGCTCAGCAGCGATTATTTTTTGAGCCACTAGGTAGTGTAACTTTTATGATGTGGCTGTGATACAGCCAAAAATCACTTGTGTCCCCTCTTAGCCTTTGGCAAGACTTTTTGCTGGCAGCTTGCTCCTGTTTGAGAAGTCAGATGACATTGATTTCACCACCCTCACCCCCCCCCCCCCCGTACCTTTGTTTTGTAAGCATGCAGAGTTATGTCCCTGTAAAGACAGTATTTTTAACCTGAAGAAGGCACAACTTGGATAGATTCAAGTAAATGTCACTCATGACTTGATAAAGGAAGAGCTGCTTCTGAGAGCAAGAGAAAAAGGAGACCTTGGGCTGCTCTCACTTGGGTATAGTCTGAAATATTTTTAACACCCTCCTTCTGTCTCGTATTTTTTTGTACCACGCTGTCTGTGCTGCACAGAACAATGTAGAGCCTTTGAGCTTTTCAAGGTAAAAGGGAGTAATCACTCTGAGCAGACTCTGTGGCTGAAGTTACTGAAATGTGGAATACAGCCAAAGAGAAATAATAAGGTGTTTGTATTATAATAATCAAACTAAGAGAGTTCATTCTTAAATACTTTCACACGAGCTTAAAAGAACCTATTGACTTTAGTATATTGTTGGGACCTACTGATAGAAGAAAATAGTATCTCTGTAGAGATTTTTGTGTATAATATTCTATATAGTAATTGGAAACTCTGGTGTGTACTGTTCATGAAGACTGTGTAGGCTTCCCGTGAAGAGAACTCGCACATTTTTCACACCCTGAGTTTGTCAAGTTTGTGTTGGAAGAAGTAGCATATGGTACATGTAACTAACTCTATGTGATGTTTGAAATTTTTTTTAGATTAAATTGGCGCTTGCCTTTCCTACTGGGAATAGCATTACAGGGCGCTATTTCTTTAGCTCTGGAAGATTTTTTTGAGTTTTGGAGTCTCTGATAATAGGTGGTGGAAGCTAGTTCTGTTTGTCTTCAGTTGCTGATGAATATTGGAGAAATACTAGACCACAGTGCCTTGAGTTCCTAAGTTCAGATCTTATTTGGATCAGTAATAACAAAACTACTGCAAAATGGCTGTTTGCTGCTTATGGGAAACTGCTTTGGAACTTGAGCAAGACTGCCAGATGGGAAGGAACCGTAGTCCTGATACCAACCCTGCTAACCTCAGAACGCAAACCCTGATAAGCGTGCACACCGCCACTTGTAATAGGTGGGGAGGAGCGGCTGAGTAGATCTTAAAAGGAATTATTTTTCCCATCCCACCCTTCTTTTACAGATAACAGAAGGCTTTTAATCTGAGCTGAAGAAAATTGGCTGAGTAGTGTTTGAGAGACCTGTGTACCCCAGCCCTATTCTGTTGCTGGACAGCTCTTGCTTGTCGTTCAGCTAATGGCGACAGCCGTGCAAGTAATTATGACAGCTGCTTTAATGGTCTACACAGTTTGTACACCTGTATGTACGTTTGATTTGCGTTTCACTGGAGTAGTGCCATCTTTCCAGTCTGCGCAAATATTGACAGTCCCAAACACTTGAGCTTGGTGTTCATGAAAAAAGAAAATAGTACCCTTAAGCAGGTAGCTGGTTTTGACGAAATAGGGGTATATGAGCAAAATGCAAGAGTAGGTTGCCTTCATGTATGTCTGTCTGTATCAATTTGTCCACCTCATTTGCATTGCATTCATTCTTGTGTGATACCTCACAATCCTAATTAGTAGCAGTAAAGAGGTGGCTGATGAGCAAAGACCCAAACAAAACACCGCAACAAAAAGCAGTGGCATTTGTCTTGGTTCTTAAAGGAACGCCGATATCTCTTCAAAGGAAATGCTGTGTACCTTAAGTATACATACTTAATCAACAGCAGTATTATACTGACAACCTCAGACACTGATGTGATTTCTAGTCCTGTTGATTTTTTGTTTGGCATCTCTCAAGAGGAGATAGTTTAAATGGGTTTAAGCATAATACCATTAAAATGGGTTGGGCACCCTAGCTTTTTCCCACCTCTCCTGCCCCTCCTTGAGCACAGCTAAGAGCAAAATGGACTACTTTGGTAACCAGTTGGGTGGTACTTTTTTGTTCTTATCTTTACTTAATGTGTTATTGTTTGGTGGTAGTTAGCAATAAATCACGCTCAGTTATGCACCAGGATAAAACTCAGTAACAAGTGGAAGTAGTCACTGTTATTTCAGTGCATGTTAGCTGAGGTTTATAGACGGTTGCGTATGGTGACGAGTGAGCAACGTTCTTAGATTGGTTCATGACTTCAGCGCTAAGTTTGCGGGGTTTTTTTAGTCCCCTTACTAATAGCTGAAACAACTAAAACCTGGCCTGCATGTTTATCCTTCTCCATTCTTCTTATGACTCCAGTAAAACAAAACTGAACTTTGCCTTTTGACAGTAAGAGCTAATGAGTTTTGCATTTTTAAAGCTTCTCTCTAAATTTAGATTATTTTCTTTGTCTTGCAGGCTGCTATATGGCAAGCACTTAACCACTATGCTTACCGTGATGCAGTGTTCCTTGCGGAAAGATTATATGCAGAAGGTATGTACTTTGCAAATAAAAAGTTGATGCTTTTTTCAGTTTTGATGTAGGAATTTTGAGCCTCTAGTCCTGCTTTGTTTTACTCCTGTTGTTGTGATAATGAAGTTTAACTTTCTGCTTGGGGAAAGCGGAAGAATGCCTCGCAATTAGGTTGGAAAATCAAATCATGTAACAGCAGCAATGTTATTTTACAGTAAAACATCCTTAAAAAAGTTAGTCATGTGTTTAAGTACAATGTTTAAAGTGTTCTGCTGTATGTTATCAAAAGGGAGAGTTTTTTTAAATAACCTTAAGCATTGCGTGTCTCCCAAGGGCACTTGAGGATAGATGCAGTACACAAGTTCTACAAATTGTCTTGATATTGCAAGCTGTCTTTGCTAAGCAGATATGTTGATTGGTGTGTTAGCTGGAAGAGATAATCTTGTGATGATGAGAGAAAAGCACAGTGAAACTGAGACAATGAGAATCGGAACACATGGAATAGGTATCTCCTGTTAAATTCTTATTAATTGTTACTTCACTGTAATGCTGTCAGATCTAGGATGTCTTGGATGCTGAGCAGGCAACAGTAACACAGATCAGTACTTTTCCTGCGTCTTTCAAAGACCACTTTCTTGTCATATAGTGCTGCTTCTTCCTTAACTTTCCTCCGTGACCTCAGATAAGCTTTTTGTTCTTTTCTACTTCTTTCTCCCTGATACTGGTGTTCAGCTTTTCTTCTCTATTTTGAAAGGTATTGTGCCCTAATCACCAACATGAAAAAACCCAACCCAGACCTTAAGCTAAAATATAAGCATAATATAAATCCTCGTGCTAAACAACTTGAGCTTATAATGTGAATTGAGGCATATAAACGGTTTCATGTGCCATATTTTGTAATGAAATGTTTTGCTTTCAGTGTTTTGCCTGACATGCCCACAATGTACTTAACAAAGGAAGCACAAACCTAATTTTTGAGAAATAAAGACTTTTTCCTTATGTCAAGGTTACGCGTGAAATCTGGGGTCTTCCATCTGGCGCTTAAATGCAAAGTGTTTTGTAGAATATTATGGAACCTCATAAAATCTAGGCGTACATAAACGAAACAGTGTTTTAGGGATGACATATCACCCCTGAACACAGCACATTGTGAGATGCAGGGAAATGCTAGATTGAAGGTAATTGCCAAGGATGTAGAAAAGACCCCACTTTTTGCAGCAGCCAAGAGAAAAATATACGATTTGATACTGGTGCTATCTCTGCAGAATAATACTCTGCAAGAGTACTTCAAACAGCTTTTTTCGGTGACCAACAGTGCTGAGAGAGAACAGCATGCGTGCTGTCACTTGGTTCAGGCAATTAACTGCTAACAAAACATCTGGCTTCTGGTTAAAACAAGTAGTTATACTGCGGAGGAGAAGCTGCTACACTTGAATACGGTGACTTCATGTTGGCAGTAGTGATTTTACCCCGAGAAGAACTTCTTTTAAGTCCACCTGGAATTACTGTCCTTGTGGGGACATCTGTGGCTTGGTAGTTTCCCAGAACTCAAAGTGTGTTAAATTAGCGGATAAGAGAATTGATTTAACTTTAATTTTCAAAAAGATCTTCTGGTGTTTTTAGGATAAGGCTAATAAAATGTCCTCTCTTTGGGTCTTCAGTTTCCATTATCACTGTCTGGGTGATGACACAAATGTAAAATAGTCAATTTTCAGTGTAGCAAAGGATTTGAGCAGGCTGCCCAAAGAGCTTTTTGTACAATGCTCATACTGATTTTTCTGAAGTGTTCCATGTAGGTGGATAAACAAACATCAGAACTGTCTCTTTTAATGCTGAATTCCATTTGCATGGTAGTGTGTTCTGAAAAGTATAAAGTAATATGGGTTTCTTAATTGGTTGGAGATTTAAGTTGCTTGCCTGCCTTTGATTTAAAATACATCATTGCATAAGGGTGATTTGAGTGTAACATTTGGGGGTAGTACAAAGAATAGGGTAAGACACCGTGGCTGTACATAGTCTCTGAGCGTACCTGGGTATCTCCCACGTTTTGCTTAAAACACAGAAAACAGAGTTAAAATGAAGTCATATAGATATTTCACACAATGATAGCTTAATGCTCAAATTAACACCATGGCATGGTAATGCTCACTGCCTCACAGAAGTGCATTCTCTGGCGTTTAAAGTTTCAGCTGATAATTTTACAGTAAGGTTTTAAAGTTACTTCAAGGGTTAGCTCTCTGCCCTTTACATTGTAATCACGGGTAAAATCGGCACATCTGACCTCAGTCTTAAATCTGGATGCCAAGTCAAGCTCTGAGAATAGAATATTCTCAATGTGGTACATAATTCATCTCTGCAGTGGAAGAAGTGTTGAAGCAGACAACAAATCTAAATACTTCCAGTTTCTGCCATAGAGGAATGTTTCTGTCTTGATTACTTTTATTCTTTGTTTACATAGAGATGATTTTTCCTGAAGCTTGACTACTTCATTCGGAATTTAGAAACTTGTGAGGACTCATCTTGGGAAGAGTATTTGTAGGAGAGCTTGTCCCTATCACTACTTTCTAACGTAAAATAAATAAGCATCTGAATGGTAATATTAAGCCATGTTACCAATGAAATGATGAGTGTAGGCAGCAAAAAGGACAAGACTTAATGTTGGGGTAGAGATGACTGGTAAGTGACTGACTTTAATAGTCATTAAAATCAGAAGATCTGCTCCTCTAAGTCATGTGAAGATATAGCATCAAGTGCTTTAGAAAAATAACAGAAGTAAAATTGCAAACAGGAAAAGACCACTTGGAATTAGGATTAAAATTGTAATTAGGCTACTTAGGCTGAAACAGATCTTCCTTCTGAAAGTTCTTGTACATTCCCATTATGCCAGTGTAGTGCAAAGTGTTACTAGCAGGTGTGATAACTGAGCCAGGTCTTGGTGTGGCCAAGAAGTTGTTAAAGTAGCTCTGTTCTACTGGGAATGACTGCTTTGCTTGACTTGCTGTTATTTTAACAAGCTGGCTAATCACTTATTTAGATTAGGTAGCCAGAAAGATCAAAGTTCTCTTAGAACTTTGATGCTGAGAGTTGGTCTGACTATAGAAGCAAATGAAAGTCTGTTATATGCTGATGAATAAAGAAATGCACTTCGTTCAGTAAAGAATTTCTCTAATATCAATACTTGTTTTCTTGTGCCTTGTTCCTAGCTGTCTTTTACTCCCTGCTCCCAAATTCCTTATATCAAAATGGTGAACAACCAACTGATTTCTAAATTTTTTTTTTTTTTATTTTTTAGTACATTCAGAAGAAGCACTGTTTTTACTGGCAACATGTTACTACCGCTCAGGAAAGGCATATAAAGCGTACAGGCTCCTAAAGGGACACAGCTGTACTACCCCACAATGTAAATACCTGCTTGCAAAATGTTGTGTTGACCTCAGCAAGTAAGTAAATCCTTTATGTTCTGTCCAGGGTTACAAATGCATTTTTTGCTTGGAATTTTCTTTAAAAGCTGTCATACTGCATAAACTAGTAATTCATTGGTCCTTTAGCTCTAAAGATTATAAGTTCAATTCATACAGACGTGGACCCATATTGCAGAAATGTCTAAAAGGTATTTAATAACTTAAAAAGGAGCTGCCAAACTGCGTAGGGGGAGAAAACATTGATTACTGATATGACTGAAGGAGATCACTGTGGGAAGTGTTTGTTTTGCTGATACTTATTTTTTTTTAAGTGTTTCCACTATGAATGTAATGGATAGGCTGCTTCCCTCAAACAGTAAGCTCACCCAGTTACTGCTAATGGGTAGATGGGGGAAAAGATGGCAGACAGAAACCTGTTTTTAAAAACCTGCAACAAACCCACCTTGAGTCCACATCTGAGAATACTATGTTCTTATCAAAGTTAATTTTGATGTCAAATACAGCAATGTCAAGGTATCTTCTGGGGTTTCTGGAGCCTAACAGCAAGAGCATATAATGAAATTGCTCAAGCTACAGGCCCTAATGCCCTGGGAGTTTGTTGGTGAGGGTATTTCACTCCTATGTAGACCCTTCAGGCTGTTGCAGCTTAAATGTAGGAAACAATGTCTGGCTGAGGTGTAGAACGGAGAGGATGAGGCACCAAGGAAGGCAAAAACCTTAGTTCAAAAAAGTTGAAATACTGTGGTGGTTCTTTACAGAAGTCTAAATGTTTCTCTACAAAACAGTTTGTGGTCATGTGTTGTGGCTTTTTTGGTTTGTTGGTGGTGGGTTTTTTTGAGTGGTCTTCTTTCAATGACCAAAAAAAGGTTTCATTTCTTTAGAATAGGTAAAGTGATGTTTGGAGATTCACACGGTATGACAAGATTATTTTGCAGGATTTGTGATCCTACCCACAGCATGTAACCAAAATGCAGATCTCTCCAGAGGCAGCAGGGGAAGCTCCTTAGTCTTTGATACTCTCTGTGGTAGTTGAGTCCTTTGACGTTTTTAGAGTAGCAAGGATGTCTTGACTTCTTGTGTTTCTTTTAACACTTTTGGAGCTATTAGGATACAGGTTTCTTTGCATCTTCTGTTGAAAGGGAAGTCATGTTAATTCTCTACTTGGAAAGGTCCCAGTGGAATAAATTCTAAGCTGTTCGTTCCCTCTCTTGCTTTTGCAAAGTCTGCTGTGTGTGTATAATATATCAGCTTCTGAACTGATTTCAGTTAGATAGGTGTGACTTCTTAAATGTATTCTTTAGAATTTGTTAAATTTAACTGTTGTTGCTGTTAGAGTTATGTGAACTCATTTATACAGATGTACCTTATTTCCTTGTGGGAATGGTCTATACTGATAGAAGCATCTACCTACAAGTATAATTTCATGTGATGGCAAGAAGAGATGATTTGTTTGTGCAAGTGTCAGTCTCAAATGCCAGAAGAATGCCTTCCATCCCTGGAACTTGTATAAAGTAATTTTCAAGCCTAATAGTGAGTGGCCCATTCCACGTGAGCGGTACTGCTTGCTGCAGGTGTAGTCGATGCAAACTAAGCCTTTATTCTGCTTTTGAGACCCTCTTGCAAGAAAGCAAGGTGTTAAAAGCCAAAGTCTGTGCCATATCTCAGTATTGGATTTTAACTGACTGCGTGGAACGTTCTAGATAGTTGGTCTTTGTTTCCCAGCTAAGAAATACAAAGTGCTATCTTAGCTTTACTAGGTAAAGTACCTTCAAAAATGAAGTGTCTAGAAGACTTTCTTGTCCTCCATTTAGTATTCTGCCTAAGATTAGGCACTTCTGGAAAAGTCATGTTGTATTAAGTGTCTCTGGTTTTGGAGTGGTCTAGGGTGTTGGGTTGGGTTTGGTTTTTTTCTTCCCCCCCAATAGAGATGTTCGGCTTCAGAGTGCTGCATACCTCCATGTTGCTAGAAGAATCCATCACTTATTTAAAATTTGTTTGCAGGATCTAGTTTGTATGTGGTTTGAAACTTGTGAACACTGACAGTGGATTTCTGTTTTTGTTTGCAGCAGGGTGAAAACACTGGACTGCCAATACTGTGAGCCTTGTAACCCCTTTAAACCTCTTGTTTTTTAAAAAGGCTTGCAGAAGGAGAGCAGATCTTATCTGGTGGAGTGTTGAATAAACAGAAAAGCCATGATGACATTGTTATGGAGTTTGGTGACTCTGCATGCTTTACACTCTCCTTACTGGGACATGTCTACTGGTAATGTTGCTTTTTTAAATTTTGTTTAATAAAGCTTGGGTCTTTTAATATGACCAAGCCCAATTTTAGTCAAATTTTTAGTCACCACAGGGTACACCTTTCTCTGGGCTGTATGACCTGCACAATTTTGGAGCATGATAGATGCAGGTAGATAGTTCTGGAAGCTATCTAACCTGGGAATGCAAGAACAGTTTGTCGTTCTTGTCGTAACCAGAGCTTCTAACTGACTGAAAACACAAAATTCCTCTTTTCCAGGTTGTTAAGCATGCAATCCAAGAGCGTTTGGTTTTGTGTTTTTAATACCTTCGGGTTTGTTCTATATTCTTTCCTAACAGAAACTCTCAAGGCCTGTTTCTCAGTGTTGCCGTTTTGATTTTTCTGTGTTTATTTTGCAGATGTATAGCTATAACCTTCAAATGAAAATTTTGAGGACTGCTAGTCAGAATAACTTTACAAATTTAAGTGTTTTGCTGTTGTGTAGGCTTCAGTACAAGAAAGGTTTCAGTAAATGTGAAAAAAACAGATTGAATAAGAACAGTGGGGTTCTTGGATTCTTCCCAAGTATACCTGTTCTCAAAATTTATTTCAGAGGAAGGTATTATCACAAATATCACAAAGATATTGTAGCCAGATACTTAGGTGTTCAGTTTACCCGCTGATTTATATGCAAAAATATTATCCATAGATATTTAAAATGGCTGGAAGGCTTGCAATCAGGTTGCTGTTTGCAAAAAAGAAAAAAGCTGTTGCAAAGAACAGTATCTTTCTAAAAGGAAAATTCTCAAACTATCTTAGTGCTTACGTAACTTATTTTTGAGGACTGTGTCTAAGTAATTTTCATCTGTGTCTAAATATGTCAGATAACTTCAAAATAACTCAATATTACTCTGTGGCTTAAAAAGAGGAATGTTGCTGTGACTCTCAACATGTTTTTGTTTTTTAACTCATCTTCTGGAAAGCTCGCTTGAACAAAAGTGCGGTTCTTAAGTTTCCCTGTAAACTGTTACATTCTTTTTGCAGCAAGACTGACCGGCTTGCCAAAGGATCAGAATGTTACCAAAAGAGCCTTAGTTTAAATCCGTTCCTCTGGTCCCCTTTTGAGTCGCTATGCGAAATAGGTAAGTCTGCAGCACTGTTTTACTAGCGAAGATGTCTTCTACGTTTCTGGTTATGTCAAGCTTTCTGATTTGCCATTGCCATGTGGCAAGGTTTATTTTACTCCTTGTCTAGAACTGGTAAGGAAAATGCCGGCAGAATTCTTTGGGGGTGGTTTTCTGAGCAATAATGCATTTAAAATATTTGGCCAGCGTTTAGAGCTTTTTGCTTTGTCTTCTATTTTCACTACTTATACATTTTTGTATTTCACAATACTACATGTTTTCCAACCTACACTTAGTAGACCCTTAGGAACTATGATTCTGAGAATTACTTAAAAAAGCAAGTTGTTGTGGTGTTTTTTTTTAATAAAACTGATTGTCCAGGGTTTTGTAGTGGAGGAACACTTCTGATATAGCGTAAGGGGTTTTAAAAGAATGAAATAAAAATGCACTCCTTCTAAAGTCCCTTGTCCCCTGTCCTCCTTGTTTCAGCCTGAACATTCAGCGTATAGAATCAGGAGTAACTCTTATTTAAATCTCCTTCCAATCTCGCAGGTGAAAAACCAGACCCTGACCAAACATTTAAGTTAACATCTTTGCAGAACTTCAGCAGCTGTCTGCCTAACACTTGCACAACGTTGGTATCTAATCACAACATATCCCATAGACAGCCTGAGACTGTCCTTATGGAAACGCCACAAGACACAATTGTGAGTTTTGCTAAAATAATTGTATTTAGGGTAGTCTTTCCAGCTTAACTGAAAACTGATAATTAGGAACCACACCATGTGGGTGTCTAACAGCTGCCTTCCATTTTTCAGGAGTTGAACAGAATCAACCTAGAATCCTCCAATTCAAAATATTCCTCCTTGAACACAGATTCTTCTATGTCTTACATTGACTCGTCTGTAATATCTCCAGATGCTGTCCCTCTTGGGTCAGGAACTGCCATATTGTCTAAACAGGCTCAAAATAAACCAAAAACTGGTCGGAGTTTACTGGGGGGACCTGCAGCTTTGAGCCCACTAACTCCAAGGTAAGTCCTTGAGATAGACTATTTCTGTCTACAGCTGTGCTGTTGATAGTGTTTGTGATTTGAAACAGGGAAGATGTCTGCTGCACAGCGTACTCGGACATGCGTGTTGATAGTGTATTAAAATAATGCTGCAGACGCAAAAGCTAAACAACTTCAGTAACTGCTCTTGGTCTTAGTCTTCATCTCTTCTGTGTTTTTTTTTTTTTAAACGAGCAGTTGGTATTTTTGATTAGAAGATAAGAACTCTTGATTCCTTTATATTGCTTGTTGCAATGTTCACACTGGAAAAATCTTTAAAGGAGTATGTTTCTGCTCTGAAATAAACTCTTAAGAGCATTCCTTGAAGAATCACTGTTTTCCAAAGAGCATGTAAATATATTCTCTGTCCTGTATGCCATTTTTTTAAACAGCGCTTTGTTAGAAGCCATTGATACTTGGATGGTCTGTGTCTATTAGTATTATGCAGGCAAAGAAAGTTCTGTATTTTTCAGTTTCAGGAATAAAAATATTTTCTATTAAAGTGTCTTTTATAGATGAGGATAGTAATATGTTAGAGAGTTAATGTTGTTTCAGAACTACTTCATTGATTTAAGTTGATCATCTGGGTGTCTCTTTTAACCACAGAATCAGGCCAGGTGTTATGGTCTAACACTCTAGATTTTGACCCTTCCTCTTTGTTTTTTCAGCTTTGGAATTTTGCCACTAGAAACCCCAAGCCCTGGAGATGGATCGTATTTACAAAACTACACAAACTCTTCTTCTGTAATTGATGTGCCAACCACAGGAGCACCTTCAAAGAAGGTATCTTGCATTCTAGAATGTGATTGTTGTTCTATGAATTTGATAATGCAGTCTACTTTATCTGCATTATGGATTCTTCTTTAAAAAACACTGCATATGAGCTGAATTGTGCTGACAGTGGGGAGAACCCAACTTACCCACTGTTTACAAAATCTGTTTTGAAAAACAGTTTTGAGTGTGGAACTGACTGATCGCTCCTTTGATTGTGGAAATGGTTTGAGTTAATAGAGAATTAAATTTATGTATAACTTCTCTACAAAGTGTGTGTAAAAGCAAACAAAAACCTCAACCCAGACAACACTCCTGCTCTTACTAACAATTAATTCATGCAGGAAAATAAAATGTTGTTCACCAGCCTATGTATATTTATAGGCTAGTGAGGTTGGGGTGCAGGAACAAGTTTATTTTTAATTTGTCTACAACTGGTTAGGTATCTCCCTGACAAAACTTTTTAGACTTTTCTGAAGTGTTAGTTAAAATCAAGTTTGCTGTAGAATAGTCTGTTACACTGAAACAACTGTTTCTAAAGGCTCAATAGCTTTTTATTTTGAAAACCTTCTTTTCAGCTAAGCAATTGAGGCAGCAAGAAAAAAATACACTATCTCAAGTAAAGTCTGTGTTGTAAATGTTTTCAGCTATTGTGCACTTCTTTTGGCTAGCAAAACATTTTTGTTTTATTAACTTTTATAATTATAAGAAATAGTGTTTTATTTCTAATTAAAGCAAGCCTTTTTTCCCCACCCGAAATGCACAGGCATGTGCAGACTGCCTGGCTGGTGTTGCTAGAGGCAATCTGAGGAAGGTGCTATATCCTCTGTCCACCTGCCATCAGAGGAATGTACAAGCACTGATTCGAAATAACGAAGGATTCATAACTTTTCAGTGTGCAAGGTGGAGTCCGAAGGTAGTCTAAACTTGAAGTTTTTCCACTTTCAGGGATGATTTAAAATAATCCTGGAAGCCTCAAGTGAGCTGAAGCTACTGCTTTCTTGCAAGCAGTTCTTGAATTCTGGTTTAGAGACCGGAGTAATCAAAGTGTTGCTGGTTGTCTGTGGAGGGCTGACTGATAGAAGGATGCTGTTTCACCTGGCTATGTAACATGTAGAGGAAACTAAAAATTGTCTTTTTTTACTTCGTAAGAAACTGCCATAGTTGCCATAGTGATAAATGAGAGGTGGAATGTTGGTGACAGTTGAAGAACCATTTGTTCCTTTCTAAAAACAAAAAACCTGAGGATTTCTCCCTGTATTTTTAGTAAATCCAGAAGTCACATGAGGAACAATAGTGTTTTATAGGTGGCCAACTCTTTAAAGTAAAAACTCAGTGCAAGTAATAGTGTTTAATTCCTAAAAAAGTAGAACTTGAATTTCCCCATTTGATGCTCTGGACAAATCAGTTGGTGCTCAGCTTGCTGTGCCATTCTGCAAGTGAAATCTGGGAGCTGTTAAAAAGTGCATTTGTCTTCTCTTATTGGCCCAATACTTAATAAAAGCCAGTAAGCAAGTAACTTTTTGGATGGTCTTCGGAAGCCTGTGACTGGGAACTCTGGGATCTCATTGCACAAGCCATAGTGCTGTCCTGTCTCTACACATATTATTACTGCAACACTTTCTATCAGTTCTTACTCCTGCCTTTTTTTTCTTTTGCCTTTGTTCTGTTGGGGCTGGACTGTGCTAAAACAGTCTGCTAGAACTGTGCTTCATATGGCTGATCCAATTTCTATCCTGTAGTTGCTCAGGACCAACCAGTTTTCCGTGGTGTGGTTGAAAATGCTGGCTTGTGGTGGATTGTGCCTATGTAGGAGGGTCATGAGCCTTAAAAATTGAAATAGTTAGCAAAGCGTAGCTCTTCAGGGTGGTACTCATCTGCATTTAACCTCATGTGTGTACTACGTGGTAGGTGAAAAGCTTTGGGGAATCAAGTCATAGTTGCTCCTTTGTTGCTTTGCTAGGTATGGTGTAACAGCACCGAGGTGTAAATTTTGCTAAGCTGTGCATATGCTTTCTGCCCAGATGCATCTGTGCTATTACCAAACACAAATATTTAATACATTTTAATAAACAGCTTAGCATTCTGATGCCTGCTTTGTCCAATGCAAAGAATCACTTGTCCACTTTCACTTCTGCTCTTCAAATTACCCACTTAGAAGAGGTTTAGTGTAGCTGTGGCTAGAATGTGCATGACTTAATGGAGCCAGTTTCCTAGGAAACACGTAAATGAATGAAACATTAGGATGGATCCAAAGCCTTCCTATGTGAGTGGGCAAGCATGCTTGCTGGCTGCTTAAACTGTCCTCTGATAACGAAGAAACTGAGAAGGGAAGAGAAGGACAGAACGTTAGAAGTTAGATAATGCATAAACTGGTGTTGCTTGTGCTGTCATTGATCCCACTTACCTATTTCTGGTCTCTTAAAAATATCTCTTCCAAACAACCATAGCTGAGTTGAATGCTGGCATCCCTAGAGTGGGCAGAAAGATAGGGTGTAAGCTTTCTTAAAGGCATGGAGGGGAGGACCTGTTATGAATCCTTTATAAGAGGTCTACACATCAGACAATGAATTTCTATCTGAACTTGTTCCTTAGGTCTCAGATTCACAGTCAAGTTATCACAGCTCTAAGTTCCCACACGTCAGCGGTTCCAGGGTAGGCATCAAAGTGCACATTTTAGCGCTCTGAAGATGTGTGAAGATACAAGACAATGTTTTGGTGCTAAGTCATATTGCATGCTTGTACCTTGTGGCAAATAAAAGGTACAAAAAATTGCGTGTGCACACAAAGCATTGCTCAACTGACGTGCAGCAACTTGCTGCTCCGTGTTAACTTGACTGTAGGTATCTATTAACTTTCTATGCTGCATAATGCAGGTCCCTTTCTGATGAAGTAGTTTATTTCTTTATCTGTTCCAAAAGCCCATGCAGTAATGATTCAATTTATGAAGTTCTGATTTATGCTATGAACAGGTATGCTAAACGGGAGCAGCAGACTCAGATGTTGTACAGTGAGCACCTCAATGAGGTGTTAATGGCGAATGGCTTCTGGACGTGATTGTAATATGATAATTCAAAAATCTTTTTCTCTCCATGGTTGTGTTTTTTGGTACAACTTTCTGTGGAGAAGGAAGTTTTAAATATGACATCTTTTTCATTCCCTTTTATTCTTGCACTAACATCTTAACATATAGTCTTGCCACTAGATGGAGGTTTTATATCTTTCAAATAAAGTGCATGAAGTTGGTAAACTCTGTTATTGGCATTTTAACAGGTAGGAAGAGAAAAAATGCTTTTTTGATGGGTGCTCCTTGGAGGGGGACCCTCACTTTTTATTGAAATAATCTATATTTATCCCATACTTAATCCTCCTTTGTGCAATATTTGATAGGCAGAATGGATTTGGTGTGATATAGCAGAGATTGAGATTTTTTAGTGACATAATAACAAACCTGTAGAAACTTTGTGTTATGCAGACTGTCAGCAGGATAAGCCAAGCTGGAACAAAATCTGTCTTCTCACAGAGCGGAAATAGCCGGGAAGTCACTCCAATTCTTGTTGCACAAACACAGAGCTCTGGCCCACAGACAAGGTAGGGGAAAATAACAACAACAAAAAATCATCTTGATGCTATCTTTTGCATCTCCTTTCTTGAAGGAATTTGGTGCTTTATTTGCCCAACCTGTGTGGGTGTTCCTGCAGAATTCCTTTTTGGATCAGGAAGAAGTGTATTTTTTTGTTAGGTAAAATAACTTCAATGGGTAAGAAAGAAGCTCGTGCGTAGTGGTTGGTCTGTTTGTTTTAAATCTCCTTTGCAGTTAGACCGTTTCATCAATAAATGAAAAAGTAACTGGAAGGAAATTCTGCTCATGTTCTTAACATGCAACAGGTAGATTTATTTTTTCTTCTCCCTTGCAATGGGAATATCTGTGCTATAGTACTTGTTCAAAACAAAGATAAAAGCTGGTTTTATTAAAAATGGAGTGCATAACTTTAGATTTTAATGTGCTGGTTTTTTTCAGTACAACACCTCAGGTATTGAGCCCAACAATTGCTGCTCCACCAAACGCACTGCCTCGAAGAAGCTCTCGCCTATTTACCAGTGATAGCTCTACAACAAAGGTAACAAACTTCATGTGTTTTACAAACTTGTGGGTTTCTTGCCTGTGCCGCTGTACTGACTAATGATTTCCCTATATGTGTAGCAATTCTGACAGCTTAAGAACAGGTTCTATAATGAGCAGAACTTACGAAATACCTGGCTGGACAAAACATGTCATGATGCCATAATAGGTTATTTTTTCAGCTCTCAAGTGCTCAACTAAAATAGTGGGAAGAAGAGTATCATAAACAAAAAAAAAGAAGACGCTGGGTTGACAAGTGCAGTGATGCCACTAGCTGTTATTTGATAAAGAGGTGGTTGTGTTCACGTGTATTTGAAGAATTCATTTCTTGTGTGTGAAAACAAAGTTATGTTCCAGTTTTCTGCTCTCCAAGCAGTGGAGCAGAACACCAAAGTGCAAATACTCATGGACTGTAGTTAGGCAATGTGAACATTTGCTGTTTAAAAGAGAACCAGTAAACATATTCAGTGAAGGTACCGAGTGTCTGTGTGATTAAGTTTAGAAGTCAAATGGCTGGGCATCGTTGTTAAGGCTGCAAAGAGGCATAAATATATTTTTACACAATTTGCTTTCATGTTTAGTTACCTGAATGTAAAATAATATATATCTCTCTCTCTAACTCTTATTCTTCTTACTTGCAGGAAAATAGCAAAAAATTAAAAATGAAGTTTCCACCTAAGATTCCAAACAGAAAAACAAAAAGTAAAACAAATAAGGGAGGAATAACTCAACCAAACTTAAATGACAGTTTGGAAATTACCAAACTGGACTCTTCCATCATTTCAGAAGGGAAAATTTCCAGTGTGGCACCACAGATCCAGGCTTTTACACTACAGAAGGCAGCAGCAGGTCTGTTTGAATGCTGTTGGACTGTAGTGAAGTAAAACTTCATTATATCTGTATTTTAAGGTTGAATGAAAAAAATGTTTTGTTCCAGTGTTGGTTTCTTTCTTGTTTCAGTTAGCCTGCAGCTATCACCTTTGTATAATTATAAAGACATTGAATTCAGTATCTTCTAGTTAACTCACAGAGAACATGTGAAGAAGTAGTAAAAAGTGGCTAGTTGTAAGCAGATATATCTTGCAGGCTTAATCCTTATTATTAATGGTTAAAATATTTTCAGGCGAGATCCTCAGAAACTGATTCAAAGGAGCTATGAGGAACCCAATCATCTTCCCTCAAAATCGAGCTTGTCGTCTGTTCTCCCTTCCTATTTCCCATTTGTTTAAAAACAAGTCTTTATTCAGATTGTCAGAAAATCCTAGACAAACTGCTGAATACCTCTCTTTTGGCTCGATAATGTTTCCAGGCAGCAAGAAGAGGTATCCATGGATACCAGACATGTGGAAACTGTGTTCAGACCTAACAAAATGTTTGAATAGCTGTTGTAAATGCAGAACTCCAGTTGCCGCAAACTTCAGGGTTTCTCTGTTCCTGAGTGTTCTGTTGCTGGTTTAAGAAGTTGTTACTATCTGACTTCCATTACAAAGGTTGATGTTTAGAATATTGTGCCTAAATTAAGAGTGCATAGGCCTGTGTTTGGGAACTCCCAAAAGATGTTCATAAGCAAATTCGGGAGCAGTGCCTGCCACAATGAAGAGCTTATGGGATTAGCAGTTTCAAGTAAATAAGTCTCAGCTGTCTTTTTTTTCTTTCCACTTTTATTTATTGTATTTTTCTCCTAGAAGGTTTGATGAGCCTTCTCCGTGATATGGGGAAAGGTTATTTAGCCTTGTGTTCATACAACTGCAAAGAAGCGATAAATATTTTAAGCCATTTACCATCCCACCACTACAACACTGGCTGGGTGCTATGCCAAATTGGGAGAGCTTACTTCGAACTTGCAGAATATATGCAGGTAGGAACTGTGTGGTTCGGTTCTTACTCTTTTCACTTTTGTTTTGCATAGCTTTGCAAAAAACCTGCAGGCTTCCTGCAAAAGCTATGGGGAAGTTGACAGTTAAGATAATTGTATAAACATAAAAGTTATACCCGGAATGGATTTAGGTCTTGAATCTGCAGCAGCCAGTAGTCATTGAGCTTTCCTGAAGAGTTACACTTTAGATTTCTTCTAACGTTATTTCCTCTTGCATCCAGCCATTGGGGGGGTCTCCTTGCCTCGCCCTGTCTTCACCCACAGCTGTGCTGATGTAATTGTTTGTACTGCAATGTTGTAAATTAGATCATCGAAACAATTCTCACCCTTTTTTTAGTTAATGGAGATCACATCAATGACCTAGTTTCCTTTGCAGCCTCAGAAATTACAGCATTGGCACAGCTGAGGTGATCTCAGACCATTTCTGAAACAGAAGCGAGTGGTTAAGGGTAATCCATCAGTTCAACTCTCCTTGTCGCTATTGTCCTAATAGCTGATGTGCCTGTTTTCTCAGAAGTTTTTTAAAACACTTTTTGACAGATTGAGCACAGGAGACAAATGCGGTAGGTTTCAGAAGTGTTTTTTAAACTGTACACGTAGTCTGATGAGAAATGTACTACTTAACAGTTCATTTTGAAAACTGAGGGTACAGAGCTTAAAGATTTCCTAAAGCTAGCCTTTTTCCCTTGTTGCTGCTTTGAGTGGTGTAACCTGGAACTCAAGTTTATGAAATAGATATCTATGTTAGAAAGACTTCATTAGTCAACTGTTCATAGGAAGCGTAGCTGTCACAAATGAAAGTAAAGCACATATGTGTTGTCGCATGCTTATGTATGCCCTCATCCCTGTGTCAGCCGTGTTTACTGCAGTGATTGTCATGTTGCCTTTTGCCCTGTAATTGTTATGCACAATGTTTGGAGGGATGTAGCACTGGAATGAATGCGATACCTGTCATCTGTTAGAATGGCTAATAATCGTAACTGGCCCGTAAAAGTATGTTGCGCTTTTTCTGATTTTGCAGAAAAAACTTTTTTGCCTTGCTTGTGTGCTGTGATAGAAACAATAATGTAATCCTAGTCAGCAGTAGGGAGGGCTTGCTGCATTTCTGCTTGCCGTAACTATATTGGGGTATAGTCGCTTGCTTTGCTTGAAGGGGAAGTTACAGGACTTGTAACTCTGCGTAGTACAAAGCAAAGAGGATGCGCTCTGGACATCCAAGGCTTCTGACCTTGACTTGTGTGCTCTGCTTTGGTGGGTAGAGTTTTGTTTTAAGCTTTAATTTCTGTTCTTAGGCTGAGAGAATATTTTCAGAAGTAAGGAGGATTGAAAACTACAGAGTAGAAGGCATGGAGATCTATTCGACTACACTGTGGCATCTGCAGAAAGATGTTGCTCTTTCGGTTCTTTCAAAGGATTTGACGGACATGGATAAAAACTCACCAGAGGTATAAAATGCTGTGGTGTTGAATGAGAAGACGGTAACTGTATGTGGTGAAATCAATTATTCGGAACAAAGCTCTGAACTCTAGTCTAGTTCACGTGGGTTCTCCTGTGAGAACTGCATGGCAAAACTGGAGAGGGAGGTGGCAGGATTGCCTGTTGAACTGATGATGCTTGAAATGGCTTCTTAGAATTAGAATATCAGCTTACATGGAACAGGTTGAAACCTTTTATCTGTTAAAGGTTATTTAAATTTGCATTGGCACCATTCATCCAGGAAGATCATGGGTTAGTCACTCCTACTGCTGCCAGTATGTGAAGATAAGGAGTATCTTTTTCCTGTACCACCTTTTAATTGCTGTAGTTAATTCACTGGCACTTAAAACCTATTTGCTGTAGTTTTTATTCTCAAACATAATGTTGCACATTTTTATGCCAAAGACCATTAAACTGCTGTGTGTGTGGTAGTATAAAGTCCTGATACCCAAAAAGCCAGGCATCTTTTGAGTAGGTGCCACAGTAAAAGTAATAGATGTGTGCATTTATAAACGTGTTCTTGACAGAGTTGAGAAAGCTATAGATTATATTGGGATGTTTTTGTTGGATGAGAGAATCCTGTACAGGTTGTCTCGTTAGCGTGTCTAATAATGGGAAAATCAAAACCAATGAAGCAGTTGGTAGTTGTAGTAAGATAGTCTGGAGATTCTAGTACAGATTCTAATACAAGGAGTGGAGAACAGTTATGCAATTTGGCAGTAATGCTAACAGTTTGGGAAAGCTGGGGACCCTGGGCGGTGATGCTTTACTATCTCAATGCTGGTTGCTGAGCAGGAGGGAAAGAGGAGGTTGCTGCTAAAATTGTTGCTTTGCCGATTTCCAGATTTGTCAGCTGGAGGGAGCTGAGGAGTGAAAGTGAATGTACTATCTCCCCCTTCGTATTCTTAAATATCTGAGATGTCTTATTTCTAGCCTTTTCAACAGCTTCAAGAGCTTTAGTTGTTAGTCATTGAAGTATGTAACTGGCACAAACTTGTTGGTGTGTCCTTAGATTCTTGGTTACTGTATTTCAGCTTGTCTAGCTATAAGATGTATTTAGGCCTATCTGCCTCTCAGGAATGAGGCTTAACTAACTGTTGATTTATTACTATTGTTACTTTTTTTATCTAGGAGGAAGTTATAGGTAGTTATGTAAAGCAGTGTGGAAAAATCTGTTGGGGTCAAACTTAGTCACGCTGAGTTGTAAAAAGTGTGCTAATTTTGCAATGCTGTCTTTACTAGGCATGGTGTGCTGCAGGAAACTGTTTCAGCTTGCAACGAGAGCATGACATTGCAATCAAGTTCTTCCAGAGAGCCATTCAAGTTGATCCAAACTATGCTTATGCCTACACCCTGTTGGGGCATGAATTTGTGTTAACAGAAGAACTAGACAAAGCATTAGCTTGTTTTAGAAATGCAATCAGAGTCAACCCTAGGCACTATAATGCATGGTAAGTTTTGCTTCATCCCCCTCCTATTGCATGTGATACAGACCTCCTTTTGGAGAAATATCTTCTAGATGCTGCCAGGGCTACCGTTTCCCTACCACTCTTCTGCAGAAGATGCAGGCCTCATCTGTTTGTTAAACAGTTCCTTCCATGAGAAGGGTGAAAACTGAAGCTTTTTTGGTTTCCACATACCTTCTTGGCTGTATTACCCCAGTTATTTTGTTCTTCTGTGCAGCACTCCTCATGCATCTAGTTGATTGTTCTTCACTTGCAGTCGGAGAGATGAGAGATCTGCCCCTTTCTACCTTAGGATACAGTTAGTTTCTTACAACTCTTTCTGTGGGGGGAAAACATATATAAAGCACTACAAGTTAGATCTGCTAGTGTAAGTCACTTAGTCTTGAGAAAGTTTTCTATGCTTCTTACTTTGTAGCTGTTTAGCCAGTCTTCCTGTGTATCAGATATCAATTGGTTAGTTTGAAGAATTGATTAAAAGAATGTAATTTTAGACAAAGCCTTTTTTTTACCCCACAAGAAATCATTTGCCACCCTGGATGGGGTTGGCAAGTCTATAGACCATTTTTTGCCAGGTCATATTCACTGGCATTCACACAAACGGTAATTTGATTAGAATACAGTCTTACTTAATAGAATTGTTTTTCTGCTTGCAGGTATGGGTTGGGAATGATTTATTACAAACAGGAAAAATTCAGTCTAGCAGAAATGCATTTCCAGAAAGCACTCGATATCAATCCTCAGAGCTCAGTCTTACTGTGTCACATCGGAGTAGTAAGTAGATTGCACTTAACTTTATCCTTGTTGTGTTTTTATCTGCTTCTGTACTTTGCTTGCAGCAGCAAAGTCATTCTGAATGTTTTTAGCAAAAAAGCCCAAACAAATTCGGAGTACCTGCTGGAGGGATCTTAAGTGCCGTATGAATGAATAACCACAGGATTAATGTGTCAGAAAAGAATCCCTCCTCTCTTTCCCAACTACTTTTAGCCAGTAATGAAATTATACTATCAAGTCATGTTTGAGTTAGCCAAAATAGCAGTGATATGAAATCAAGTCTGTGTGCAGATATTAATGTGAACGGAATGTAGGGATTTTTTTACACTTAATAGATAAGAACTTAAGTGGTTTTTTTAATTGCTGTTGCATGCACTCAGACCAGCACTTCCAGTTCTGTAAATGCTAAGGCACCTGTCTCACCTTTCAGAGTGCAATATCTTTGTCTTGGCTGCATGTCCACATTGCCCTCATTCCAGCCACTTGTACATGTGACAAATTCTTTCTTAGGCCACTTTATGCCAAGTGAAGTTTAAGTAGCAGGCAGCTACTTCAGCCAGCATCTGTTCAATTAAATGTACAGGGATATTTGAAAAGTTGGTCATTTATCCATCTGCCACTGTGGTCCTTAGAAAACAGTAGCCTTGCTCTAGCAAGTGCTTGCTTATGAAGTTGGGAAGCAGTTCTCAGATATTTGTGATGGTCACTCAAGGCTGTCTAAGTGTGGTGGATGGTTACCTGCTTGCATGTATTTGCCTTCTAAGTGGCAGCAAAGCTGTGTCAAATTCTACAGGGAGAGTGGCTTCTTCTCATTTATATACTGAGAAAAGCATTGTGTTCGCTCCTGGCCAAAGGATAAATGATTTCTGTCAGCTATTGGGTGGGGACAACATTTTGAGGTGGAGATGGGGCAAGGTGAAGTTTTCTTCTTGTAATAAAGCTTGTTAAGACTTGGTCTAGAATTGGACAAATATTTTTTTAAAGGAACAGATTGTAAGTAAATGTAGTCAAATAGATTTATACTTGTCTGGCAGATGAGCTGTTGTTTTCCCTTTTAAAATTGTTCTCCCTTTCTGTAATAGGTCCAGCATGCACTGAAAAAATCTGAAAAGGCTTTGGATACTTTAAACAAAGCTATTAACATTGATCCCAAGAACCCACTATGCAAATTCCATAGAGCTTCTGTATTATTTGCAAATGAAAAATACAAGGTAAGATTTGGTATATGTAGACAACCTTAAGTTATCTTTAAATTGCTGTACCTAGGAATGGGGATGCACTGGAAGCTAAATGTTTACAGATTAACACTGGGTAGCATCAGGGCTTGCAGGAGGAGCCTGGGACGTTGGCCTATCTTGTAGAGGCTAACATGAAGCATTTGCTTTGGCAAGTGCCATCTTTGCCAAGGGAACTCTGTTAAATTTTTTGTTATAAAATCTGGGGCCAACAGGTGATAGGGTTTTTTTAATTATTATGATTTTAATCTGACCCTGGAAGAAGGAAGAAGGGGAAATTATTGCAGCTGTCACTGAGATGTAGCTGTATTATCACGAGTTTATACTAAATAACTAAAAAAGGCTCAGCAAACTGCCCCATAACCAATTACAGCGATAAGAACCACTATTTCAAAGGCTGTGTTATTGAATGAAAAATAAGCTAAGCAATCTTGGTCTGATCCCCTGCTGACCTGTACCCTGTTTAGAATGAGGAAAGATCTTCCCACACTCTGTCTTTCCAGTGACTCTTGTCCTCTGGACTGGTTTTTTTTTTTTTTTTTGGTACAGAAGACAAGCTGCAGTCTGGTTTTTCAAACCTTGCTTCAGAAATGTGTGTGCACATGTAAAGGGAAAACTTTACTTAGAACTTTTTTTGAAAATTTATAACTGAACCAATTAAATATAAAATGTATTAAAGACTTAACGAAGTGCCCATTTGTGGATTGTTTTAAAATTTAAAAGCAGAGGATAAGCTCAAGGGGAAAAAAAGTAAATGTAATACTTCATGACCTTATTGCCCTTGTGCGAGTAAAGGAACTTGTTGACCATGGTGAAGTTTTAAGAAATAAAACATTTGGACAAAAATAAAACTTTCTTTTTTTTCTTTAGCAGGCTGAGACTCGTAAGACTAAAGTTATGCTGGTCACATAAACTACATAAAAAAAACCCAAAACATTTCATTACATTTTTAACACCAGTACTAAGAGCATTTTGATAGTGTGATAAATTTGGCTAGTGTTAGGTAAACAAATGCATGCTTACCCTTCCATTTACATAGCAAGCCCTGACTTGAGATTGTCTTCACATGAATAAGTTCTAGAGGCTTGAGTGGAACTCTTTGTAACTAAAAACAATGTTTATTCCTAACTGCAGACTAAATGTTTTAGGTAGGATTTCTTAATAATGCCAGGTTACTGTCACAGCAGGATAAATTGTCTCAGTGTCAACAATTAGTTTAGAAGTACATGAGAAGTTTCACTAAATATTTTGGACTTCAAATGCCTAATATAAACACAGTCATCACTTGTAAGAATCCACAGGTACATATCTAAAACCAGAACCTTTCAAAAGCTGTGTTGAGAGCAGTATGTTCAGCACAAAACATCAATATTCTTTTTCAGAAGCTCAGTGTACTAAAGGAAGCGCTCACTGGAGATACACTGTCAGCTTCTTGTCTTCAACCCTACTATGCCTTGTTGGGGGTGACGGGGGCATATGATGTCAGAGCTGTTAGATGTGTTGTAGGAGACCAAAGCCCAATAAACTGGCTCTGTTTCTGTAATAACGGGGCTATAATATGCTGCAATCTTTAAATGAGAAACTAATGTAAAAGGAATTTTATCTGCGTCTCATGAGATTGTACTATTGTTCTTGATGGAATATACTGTATATAAATGCCAGAATTATTTTTGTTTCACATTAGAGCTAAATCACAGTTTAGTGATGCTGTAACTTGGTTGCAGACTGCTAGCTTGTACTTACTAAGCTCTTTTTTTTCTTCCTTTTCAGTCTGCTTTACAAGAACTTGAAGAACTGAAACAGATTGTTCCCAAAGAGTCTCTTGTTTACTTTTTAATAGGAAAGGTAGGTAAAACTTAACTGTGATCGTAAGTCCTTTGGTTTCTTTTGTTGCAGAAATGTACGCCTAATGAGAAAATTTGATGCCTGTAACCAAGCTGCTTCCATTTGGAGCAGTTTTCTAAAAATTCCCAAAGCTTTAAATAAGGCTTACTGCTCACTGTCTTATTATGTATCAGCTTTTAAATGCAAAGACAGTTATTACTGGAGCAGCCTTCAGCTCTCTAAAACAAACCAAGAAAAAATAACCCAAGCTGGTGGTGTTCTTTGCCTGCTTTGATTTCAACACTGTTAACTTGAAAGATAATTAATTTCAAAAAGCAAGAAATTGGTCCTGATAAAGATACTTCACTGCAAAGAGATACAGTGGTTACGCACACAGACATATCTTTGCCTAAAAATGGAACTCTTTCAAGACTTGACTCAATACAATAGCAATAATGTGTGATCGATAGAAATCCTCAAGATTTTGAGGGATTGTCCATCCATCAGTCAGCAGTGTTGGTTTTTTGCGTGTGTAGCTATTAAGACGTTGAATCACATTCTAATGTGTTGTATCAGAAATGCTGAACAAGGAGTAATTGTAGAATACTCCTAAGTCTCTGCCAATAGCCTCAAAGTCCTCCTCGGCTGACAGTCTCCTCGGAAGAGTTGTAGGAGGTTGGTTATCAGTTTGAAAGAAAGAAGAGTCTTTAGTGAGCCTAGTAGGAGTAGGCTAGCACAAGGAAAGATCTTACTGGTTTGTCAGCTGTGTTCACGCTCCAACCTTCTTTGTGTTTTAATGCCAGAGAGAAGTAATCTAGGAACAGAAACCTCCTTCCTCACCATCGTCTCTGCTGATGTTTTAAGTTTCGCAGTTTTCTTCTGTGGGGTGTCTGTTCAATAGGAAGCAACAAGACCAACTTGCCTCTAGCACAGTCCTGGATAACTCTTAATCAGCAAGATTTCTTTTTTTTTTTTTTTGGAACTGGAGAGAGGTAGAAGGATTTGTGCTGAAATTTGTTGATTGGTATTTGTCCAGGAGTAGCTGGACCCGTAAATTGGACATTGGAGTTGCCAAGTCTTGACAAACTGAAGTACTTTCACTGTTTAAATGCTTAACACAGATAAATTACTTGGTTATCTGTCCTTAATGATAAGGAAAGCTTTGGTGCAAGTTACGGTGACAAAGAAGGTAAAATATGGGCTGGATTCTGCTGTGCAGTTTTGTCTTGAAAATGTCTTTCAGTTTAGCAGGAGAAGCTAGGTGGCACTTACTGTCCCGTTGTTTTCTCCACCTGCCAATGACAATTAAAATGCCACTTGAAGATGTAAGAATGGCCATACTGAGCCAGATAGAAAAATCTAACCATGTATCCTGCCTTTGGTCCTCAGTGTGAGCGCTGTAGGGAAGAGTATAAGACTCTGTGCATGTGGCGATACTACCCCGAACTATTCTCTGGGTCTCTGACATTAGAAGTCTGAGACTTTGGGCTTTTCCTGAGCCACAAGTAGACTTGGGGTAACAATGACTCAAGATATTGAAAGGGTGGTGAGAGGGTAAGACAAAACAAAACATGTACACTAATAGCTTCTACACCCCCCAGCTGCATAGTTCCAAAGCTTAAACTTATATCTGAAGATCCACCTCCTTTTGTTTTTGAATCTGTCAGCTGCTAGTTTAGTTGGAGTTTTAAATAGAAACACTTGCTCACTCTTTCTACACATTGGCTGTTTCCCTTGGGACTCAAATTTTTTGTATCTACCCTCTGTTGCTTTGCATAAAATATCAGTTAAATGTGGCTTGGTATGTTTGTTGTCCAAACATTCAAGTAGCAACTTCATGTAAATGTAGCATTTTATGCTTTTATTTTAGGTTTATAAAAAACTGGGTCAAACACATTTGGCCCTAATGAATTTCTCATGGGCAATGGACTTGGATCCCAAAGGAGCCAATAACCAGATTAAAGAGGCCATTGATAAACGCTACCTTCCAGATGACGAGGAACCAATAACTCAAGAAGAGCAAATCAGTGAATGTTACCCTTATGAATCAGGTTTGTATTTTCAGGCCTTTGTCATTCAAGGAGGTATTTGCACTTAGGTGGTAGGAAGAATCCCAGGTTTAATAAGTGAAACACACTGCTCAACCTCGCTGCTCGGCAAGTAAGAACTCAAGAGGCTCTTAATTTAGAAGAATTCATTCATGCTTCCTACAGTATGCATGAAATAAAGGATTGTGACATTTCTTTAGAATCTGTAGATGGAGTAGGACAGAGATAATGACTCCTGTAAATCCATACAAATCATGGTTGGCTTCCAGTACCCTGGGAGAGCAAGATGTTCCCAGGGCCACAAGTCTTCCCTCATAGAAGCATCAAATCATTTCAAGGTAACTGAATGGCAACTGAAATTGTCTGTAGAGGCTTTGTCAAAAGTTAAGCAAACTGGCTGTTGGGTAAAGATATTTGGTTTGCTAAACATAAAAGGTAGCTTTTGACACAAAAGTTTCATTTGAATCAAGAGAAAATAAAACATTTCCATTACACTATTTGGGAATAATCCACAAAAAGGAACGGCCCAGGTTTCTTTTCTCTCTAACTCTTTATTATGAGCTAAAATTCCATGAAGCATGGGTAGCTCTGTGAAGCATGGACAGTCATAAATACTGACCTCTTTGCAGATTGAAATAGTGATAGAAAATAAATGCTAATAAGCAGTTTAATTCTTTTTCTCCAAGGAAGAAAATACAGCAGGTTTTGAATTCTTACTAATAGATGTATGCTATGCTCTACACTTCTAAATCTTCAACTGAAAAAGTTATCACACTTTCCTGCTATGTATCATGTTGATTTTTATTGATCCTGTGTACAGCGTGCTCTTTAATACTGGAAACTTATCTTGCACTGCATTTCCTGAAGTATCAAGAGTTTCTCTCCCTGCTATTATAGTTGGACTAACTTAGGACACTGGCTCACTGGGGGATGAGCATGTTTCTGACCAGAAGATGGAGACAAAGTACTTGAACTGCTGAGCAACATCTAAGCAATAGAAAAAAAAAAAACCCCAACTCACAAACCCAACAACTTCACCTGTCCAATAAACGTAACCAAAATAAAACAGTGTGAAGCTGTGTGTGAGCAATTCAGTGTCCTTGGCTCTGCAGATAAAATGTAGAAGAGTTTCACAGTCTCGGCTGAATAATTCTTAGTTAAAGTAAATTAAGGTCGTACTGGGGGCAAGGAGGAATTGTTTTTAATACATTGGCTAGTGTAAGCCATTTTGTGGATTAAATTGCCTAGCATGGGGCTGGCTGTGCCCATTGTACAGTACCCTGTAAAGTGTTTGCATTAAATCAATAAAAGGCATCTGTGAAACAACTTAGGTATTTGGGAATTTACAATTACTGTGCTAAATTGTACTATGGAGAGCAGACTCAAGTCACGTTCCTGTGTGTGAAGAACAACCATCATTAGATACTTATTTTTGTTCTAATTTTAAGAAGTACAGAAGTTAAATATTTAGGGGGTAGCCTCTCAGTACGTACACATTTATCTTGTCTCCTGTGCACAGCCTGCTGTCTTTATTCAAATAGCAGTAGGAATTGAGTTTTTCTGAAAGCTCCAGGCTAGCCATCAGCTGAGCTGAGTGAGTAGAGTAGTTCCTCTGCATCGGAAACATCTGTATGCATTTACTCAAAGCAGTTCTCTTGCCACATATCTTATGCAATCTTCTTTGTCACGGAAGCAGGGAGCAAGCAGAGGCTGCCTAATGCTACTAATTTAATATTATTTGGTTATAAATGAAGCGGTCACAATGCACTAATGCAGTGGGTAATTAGTGTGAGTATTTCAGGCAGCTCGTACGTTCTGAAGGAGTGGGAAGCTTAAATTGCTTTTAAGGCAATTTTGAAACCCTTCATAGCAATACTTACCTAACTAGGTGTCAGAGATTTCACATTTTGAACAGAAGCTGGCTAAGGCAGCATGTTTTATTAATACATACTTCATGTTAGTTCCTTTCTAAAATGCGTTTATTTAGGCTTCATGAAGCTGGCAGGGGTTAGTGTGTTAGAAGGAAAAAGGGAAAGCCCATATGGCTTTAAAGCATTTTGAGAGGAAGCCCAAATCTATTGCTGCTGGGCTTTCGACGAGCTGGCATTGATTGGGGGGCAGTCTCTGCAGTGAAGCAGCCCAGTAGCGTTTGACTACTCTGTGTTTCTTTTTCTTTCAAGTTGGCACAGACGAATCCCAAGAGAGCAGCATGACGGATGCAGATGACACACAGCTCCACGCAGTGGAAAGTGATGAATTTTAACCTCCAAAAGCCAGTATCTGAGCTTGAGCGTGTGACTGGTCCTGTTGTGTTCTCCCCTTCCTTCACATCCTGGGTCTTCACATCACTGAGCCAGCATTGTCATTATTCTCCACTGACACCATGAGTACACCACTCAGACTTAAACTGTACACAGAGTTAATGGCAGTGCAATATTCAGCTGCTACTGAGTCTGACTTAGTTGGCTCTTACACATTTATGAAAGTGACTGAGGAGGAAATGCTATTTTTGGACTCCCCTTCGCTGGAAAAATATCATGGAAGAAAGACTTGTGGTTTGCTGTAACGAAGCCAGTAGATGTGGGGATAGTACTAATGAAGCAGTGTCTTGTTCTTTTTCCAGAAATGTGTCTTAGCTTGGTTCTTTCTTGGTAAGCAGAGTGCTGAACCTCATTTCCAAGTTCTTCAAGGACAGTGTTGACAAATGCAGGCTGTTAAAGACGTTTGCATATTGTAGTGTAACTTAAATGCCAGGGAATGTAAATGACCTTAAAGCTGCAGTGTCTCCAGTGAACAAACACGATGCACGTGCTCAGGACTGGGAGTGTGTCAGACTACATAAAATACCCGGTGTCCCTACTTAGAGTGCAAAATTGCAGGAGTGGAAACGTAGCAGGAGAAGCGCGTTGCAGAATCAAAGCTTTCATGAAATGCTTTCATGTTCCAACCAGGAATTAATTTATTCACCTAGTCTCTGAAAGGTCAGTGTTTACTTTGTACTTCAAAGAAACAAGTCAGCACCACCTTGCTTCATTTTTTTTTGTATACCCTGTGACTTTTTCTTCCCCTTTAAGAATAAAAATTACTAAAGGACAAAATCAAGAGAGAAATGTAGATACAACTGTAACATGACAACATCAAACCCTTAATCCAGAGTGACTGCGTGTTTCTAAGCAGATAGACTGGGAAGACCGTGGAAGCCTTAACACAATCGCAACCTTAGTCAAACACATCAAATAATTGTCTAAGATTAGTGTAATTTTTAAGACTGTTTTGTAATTTGTGGTCTAAGCAGGATGCAAAAATGTGCAATTATCTGTCTCTTTCTTTTTTAAGCTGTTCTTTAAGATTCTCACTCTAGGAACACTTTCCTCTTCTACAAGAGGCTGCTTCTGTGAGAAGAAAGCTGCGCCACGTTAATGAGTCCAAAATGATCATTCTCTGTAGCATTCTGCAGCAACAGTTGGTGCCCTTTATGCAGTGATGATAAAGAAAGTGTATGATATAAACAGTTTTAAAGAGCAATTGATGCATAATAAATTGGGAATGATATAAATTTCATAGCAACATATTTGTTGTGATCAGTCTTAATTTTTTTTTTTAATGTATTGGGTTTTAGGGCTCTCTTAGTTACTTTTAGAACTTCCATTTTTTTAATTCTGTCCTTGCCTTGCACCAGGCACGTCTTCTGTCACAGCTCCTCTCTGGTCAAGAGCTACACAGATACCTTTATCATTTGAAAAATAATCCTCAAGTGCTGAGCAAAAAATTTTTATTGTTCTTTTAAGTAGGAGGATAAGCAGTGAAAAATAGGCTTAAACTTCCCTAATAGCGTGAAAAGGAATTTCTAAAATCTGAGGAATGATAATATATTAAAGAAGCTTTGTGCCTCTGCCACCTACTTCTGATCAGCTTGCGTCTGGAAGGTTGATGAATTGTCTGGAAAATCATGACTTGTTTCAGCTGCCTTGAGCATACTGACTCTCGCACCGCTTTTTGCAGCGATAGATGCTCTGGGGGCGATTCCCCTTCCTGACGAGTCCTCCCCGAGGAAGACACAGGGTTCGGATTTCCCGAGAGCTGATCCGCAGCCAGGGCAGAGCTCGCGCACGCTGCTCTGGAGTTTCCCGTGCCTGTCCCGGCGCGCTTTTCCCATCCAGCCCCAGAGCGTGTTTGCAGCTTCCCAGCGCATCCCCCGCAAGGAGGAGTTTCTAGGCAGCACCTCAGCGTAAGGTCTGGAGGCAGCACTCGTGTGAATGCCACCGATTAATCTGTTAATTGGCTTCTTTTTTGTTCCCAACGCATTTTCTAAGCAAAAAGCTGGAATAAGCAGGTGCTGCTCTCAAGATTTTTCCATAACAAATGGGAAGATGGGGACTAGAGATTTAGGAAATGCGGTTGCTTTTTCCCTTTTGTTTTGTTCTCTAAAAACTGTGAGCAATTGTAGTAAAATTTTCAACATTCTGGAAAGAGCTCTTAATTCAGCTGGGCCCTCAAAAGAATATTCATGCTACCTGGAAGATTTAATACTTACAACTGTCCCTCGCTTTATATGTACATCATAACTTAAAGTGATTTTTCTTGTTTCCCAGGAATCTCAAGTAACGTTTAGACCATGCTGCTATTTTACCTCCTAAATAGATACACAAAATTAAGTATTTAATCAATAAAATTTTGCTTTCTTTGAAGAGGAACAGGGAGAAGGACAGCGAGCATGAAGGCACTCTGGCAGCCAGGTTAGAGCAAGTGCGTTCACTGAAAAGAATTAGGGAACTCTCATTTTCTTACAACAAAACTATGGAAAAATGCAACGTGTGGGTGTGGTGTGTACTATTTGCATTGAAACAATGTAATTTGTCTTTTTCCTTTTTTTTTTTTTTTTTGCTTTTCCTGACTTTTTATTTCAAAAATTGTACAGTCTTAGGGGAAAAAAAAAAGTCTTTTCTGTTAATATATTTGCGATTCATTAAAGGATGTGGAAAATCCAAATAAACTACTTTTAAAAGCAGACTTATCCCCAGGTCCTTCGGGTCAGGGTTGGGATTCATCCTTCACATGCAGCAGAGCTGGAGAGAGGTTTAAGGACACGCCTTGGGGTACGTGGGGGCTCTTTTTTGTCTTGCAGTAGCCGGTGATCCCGGTGTCGGCTGTGAATCTGCCGCAGGCTTCCGGCGCGGCGGGCTGCCAGTGCATCTCCCTGGGCTGGAATTTTGGGTGAGGTGTGGGGTGTTACACCTGATGTTAGGGGCACGCTGTGAGGTTTCCAAAAATGTTTCTGTTCGTCGTCAGCTTACATCCTGCAGCTCCACAGGAGAGTCAATAAGCTCCCAGGTATGGAGCAGATTTTTTTTTTTTTTTTTTTTTTTAATTCCGCCGTCCGTAGCAGCTCCTAACATCGTTTGTGGCTGCAACTGTTACCGGCTCAGCAGAGAAACCATTACAGACTGTGCTATACTTTCAGACCTGGGGGAAAGGCTTGCCAGGAAGGCTGAGGCTTATGGCTGTATAGGAATTCCTCTTGCTGCATGTGCAGTCATCTTGGATTAACTCTTTTAGCGCTCATTTTTGTCCACTATATTAGCCTAATCCAGTAGTTTTTTTGAGAGCCAAGTTTGTCTGTAAAAGTGCCACCAAACCCTTTCCTATACACCTAGTTGCCTCCCCCTTTTTTTCCCCATGTTTCTTTTAATCCTGAACTTTTAGATTGTGCATTAAATTCTCTGCTCTGTAGCCGACTTCCCGCCCTGCTTTACACGCAGCAGCGAGAGCAGAGTTATTCTTCCTGTGTCTCTGCAGTTCCTCTGTGTCGGCTCAAATACGTACGATTTAGGCTGTACGCTTCCTAGCGGCGAAACGAAGCTTCGTTAATGGTAGGCTGAGCTTTCGATGTCTCCGGAGCAGGGCAAAACATTAACAAAATTTGACTTGCAAGCTGCAATACTTCATTCTGTGTCTGAATCGCAGCGAGCACCGGGAGTTTTCGTATCTCAGGATTTCCAGCTGGAGCACCTACAGCTTCTTACTGGTGCAACACGCTTCATTCTGTTGTTCATCAGTAACTCTGCTGCTCCATCATCTCTCTTATTTTCTGTCCCTCTGCCAAAGTTACTGGCTTTATTTGAGCAAGACCTGGTCCGGGAGCAGGCACTGGTTTATTTTTTTTAAATGGAGCAGAAGAACAGGGTTTCTAAGGCAGGGAGCCCTGTGTTCCTGATCCTTGGAGGAGCGGGGTTTAAAATCATATTAACACAGAGAATAAGACTTTCTCTGCTTCTTTTTCCTCCCTACTTTTCAAATCAGGATTTGTGGAGCATCTGATTTCTCAGTTTGCATCCAGCTGCTAAATAATCCCTGGGAGATGTTCCTTACTTTGAAATCCCATGGCGGCGGGCAGCCGGAGAAGCAGGGACAGGAGGGGACCCAGTCCCTTCCCTGGCATCACGGCACCGGACCCAGACAGCAAACACCTCTCCAGCCTCTCTGTCCTCACGTCCAGCTGGGCAGTCACGGAGCAAAGCCATGGACTGGGAAGGCCGGACCCAGAACAGCCCGTGGAGGTGGAAACGGGGCAGGTGAGGGTGAAGGAGACTGAGGAGCCGCTGTGGCAGCTGCAACAGAGATGTGAGACTGATTAGAAACGGGGGAACGGGCATGGCAGGGTGACCATCCCCTCTCCAGAGCCAACTGTCGCTTTCAGCCGGGATTGGGCCACTTTGGGGCTTTTCTGGGTTTCTCGGCACTTCAGCAGGGGCGATGCTCAGCAGGGCCACCCCCTGTGCCTATGGAGCCTCGTGCACAGGCAAACACGGACGCTGATGGCTTCTGCGTCCACCAGTGCCCGTACGTCTCGTCTGTGGCTCTGGCTGCATTTCTGGTCCATCCGTTGGGGGTCCTGCTCCCCCCGTCGTGTGATGCTCTGACCCATTCTCATCTGGGACCTGCTTTCCTGACCCAGAATATTTTATTCGGCCTTAAAGGATGAGAAGGGTTTCATATATTCTAATGGTATCAATAAGGGAAGTATCAGAAACGCCTCCCGGATCAGAAAAAAAAATCACTTTCAAAGGTCAATTCCATCAAAAATACTCAAGAAAACCACATCTGGAAAGGAGCCACAAGTTCCTTTCTGATAATCTTTACATTCAGACATTTTATTGGTTAAAAATGTCCTCCTATTCCAAAATCCAGCAGTTCATATCCACGTATATGTGGAAGAACAGAAATTCTTTGTTGTGGGGACATTTGGAAAGTGAGCTTAAGAAGACAAGAGGATTAGTTTGCTACTTTCTGCCTCTTTTGGTTTCTCTTGTGTCTCAACAGATTTAGAAAAGGCACTTTCTGGCCGGTGTTTCTCTCTCAGACCTGTTGTGCTGGGTGAGCGGCACATTGACTGCGCTTTTAAGCACTTTGTTAAGGCAATCTGCTGGGTCGCTGGCAATCGCCTGCAGAACATGGTCCCATTCTGGATTTTCCTGGATAACTAGGCAAAACAGCCTGGTTGCAACCACCATACAAAAAACACCTTCCCTGGGGAAGAAGAGGCAGAGGACAGTGTCTGCATGGAGACAGCGGGTGCGGCTGCTCTGTGGAGGACATCTATGACCTTTCATTTAAATATAGAGGAGTTTGGTCGCTAGGTTGAGTAGGGCCAGAAGTTCCCCCTGCTCCAGAAGTGGTGAAAAATTCATTTTGGTCCTACAACTGAAAATACCTGCTGAAGAGGAAAAGACTGCCTGTATCTAACAACGCGTGCGTGGTGATGCTCTGAAAGAGAAGGAAGTCTCCTGCCTCCGCACGCCGGTGAATTCCAGCATTCAGCTAATCCCACGTAAAGCCTCGGGGTGTAGCGGTGTCTCTCCCTCCATCGGCATCGGCCGGTGGATGGACCTACCTGGACTGCAGGGAGGTGCAGGGGCAAGAAATGACACCTAAAACCAACACAGCTCGGCTTGCCCAAGGAGCCAGAAATGGGAATTTCTTCCTTTGATCCATCCAGCGGAACTCGCCTTTGCTCAGATGTTGGGGATATTTTAGGATGGTACAAAGCATCCCAGGGATTCCGGGGGGCAGCGGGGCACTGAGGATCAGGACGTCGTCTCTGACTACTCGGAGCATCTCAAACATCCTCTCCACAGCTCCGCTGTCCCGAAGGGGAACAGGCACTCTTGCCCTCAGCCTGTAGGACGTGGAGTTGTGCCTTTTATTTGAATTAAACCCAGCCCATCACTGGGATAAAAGCTAAAAGACACCCCCCCCCCCCAAAAAAGGAACGGTGGAAGCAACTGAACGAAGAGCACCGCTGTCGTGCCTCCCCACGTGAGCGGGCAGGAGGAGAAGCCAGTGGAAGGGTTTTCCTCGTCTAGGGGAAGAAGGTGACGCTGAAGATGGCCCCGGGTTCAGCAGCATGTGGCTCATGGGGGCCCGAGGCAGCTGCGGCCGGGCCACGTCGGTCGCTGGCCCATGGGAGCCACAACGCAGCTCGGGGCCTGCCCAGGCCCGGCTGTGGGCAGGGGGACGCAGGACAGCGATGCTGGCCCTCCTGCAGCCTGGTGTCACCCGTGGGGCAGGGGCCCGTGTTGCCCGTGGGACATAGGCCCAGTGTCACACACGGGACACAGGCCCTGTGTCACCTGTGGGATATGGGCCTGGTGTCATCTGTGGGACGGGGGCCCGCTGTCACCCGTGGGACAGGAGCCCGGTGTCACCTATGGGGCAGGCGTGCCTCCACACCTGTGGGACGTCAGCCCCGTGTCATCCGTGGGTCACTAGTGGCCTGTAGCCCGCGGGATGCCCCGCGTCCCCCGTGGGTCACGATGCGGTGCCACCTGCGGGGCAGTCGTGCCCCGCCGCCCGCCGGACACCCCTCCTCACCCTCAAGCCGCCCCCGCGGAGAGGCCGCCGCCGCCCCCCGCCCGCCGGTCCCGCGGCCCGGGCGGACCCGTGGCTGCCCCGGGAGGCGGCCCAGCGCCCGGGGCCTCGCGGCCGGGCCGGGCCGGGCCTGCGGGGGTCGGGGGCGCGGCGAGGGGGAGGGAGCGCCGGGCGGGGGGTCCCGGGGACGTGGGGGGGGGTGCGGGGTGCGGGGTGCGGGGGGTGCCGGGCAGGGGGCGAGCCGCGGCACCGCATCAATCACCTCCCGCCCCGCCCCTCCCGCGCTGACTGACGCGTCGGCGGCCAATGGGGAGGGCCCATGCCCCGCGCTCAGCCAATGGGGGCGGGGGAGGGCGGAAGGTCCCCACTTCAAGGCTGGTTGAGCGGCGCAGGTAGGTGCGGGGCGAGGCGCTGCCGGTGCGGGGCGGCGCGGGGGGGGGGGGGGGGCTGGGCCGCGGCGGGGGGCGGCCGGGGCCGCGGGGCGGGCTGGCGCGGAGTGGAGCCCGGTACCCTCCGGCGGGCAGCGCCAGGCCAAGTCGCGTCCCCGCCCCCCCTCGTCGCCGTCCCGCAACTTGGCTGCGGGGCCCGGGCCGCGGCGGGTCGGGGGTGGGGGGGCGGCTCCTCTCGCGGCCGCCCGGGGAGTTGGGGGCCGGGGCTCGCCTCGGGGGGCGGTGGCAGGGCCCGGGGCGCCGGGGAGAGCTCCGCCCCGCCGCGCTGCCCGGGGGGGCCGGGCCGGCTCCGTGCGGAGCGGGGACCCCCCCGCCTCCCGCCCCGGGCCTCCATTTTAGCCTGGGGAAGCGAGGCTGGGCCCTGGGGGCTTCTCGAAAGATCCGGGGGTGGCAGCCCCCGGCCCCCCGCACCCCGGCCCGGCCTGCGGGCGCTGCCGGGCCCCGACCCCGCCGGCCGGCCCGGGGCGGGATGGAGGCAGCGGGGAGGGGCGTGCGGGAGAGCCGGGGTCGCCTGGGCTGTGTCCCCCCGCCTCTGCTGACAGCCCTTTCTCTCCCCAGGTCCCGGATTTTTCCACCTCCTCAAATAAATAAATCAATCAGAAACTTGCAGCCCTGCCAGGCGTCGGCGGGGGCTGGAAGGATCCGGAGGGCCTCCCCGCGCCGCCGGCTGACCGCCTGGACCGCAGGTGGCGAGGATGGGCCTGGCCAAGATGCCCGGCGAGGTATGGTCTCCCCCTCTCCCCGCCTGACGCGGCGAGGCCGAGCTTTGGGTCTTGCGAACCGCCGCGCCGGCTGGGTCGGACGCGCCGAGTTGCGTTTGTGTAGTTTCTGACGGTGCGGGATGAGTCTGGAGCCCTTGCACGTCGTTCCTTGGCGAACGCGTAACTTTTAAGATGGAGGTTTGGGAATACGGCGGAAAATGTGGATTCATCCCGTGTGTGTAGGGTGTTTCTCTCTCCAAAACCGTTCCCGGGCCCATGCGTAACGAGGAGATGTGTAGCCTCCTCTTGGGAGCGTGCGTATGCGTTTCCTGGTATTACCTGTCCTTGCATGCAACAGGACATCAAGGTATGACTCGCCCAGAAAAAGGAAGATCTCCTACTTCCCCCCCCTTATTGCGTGCATCCTTAAACCCCAAGTTTGCATCAGTCAGGACCTTTATACCTGCTGATACAATCTGGCTTATATATGTGCTTATGATACCGAGAGAGGTTTGTGTGTACCTGTCAGTGGTCTCGGCTTTGTCCCGTGAAAACCAAAGGTTTAAACCTGTGTTTTCACGCTCACATTTCCGTGCCTCTGGCTTCCCCACGTGTGAAGTGGCCTTAGCACTTCTGGGTCTGGAGTGGAGGGTGGCGAGGGTTTGCTGATGCTTGTTTTGAAAAGTCACCTCTTACCTTGCTAATGTTATTACAGGTTAAGAATTGTGTCTTAAACACTTAGGTACAGCAACCAGGTTCTGTGAAGCTGAATAAAACCTAAAGGGAAGGATATTCCCTCTTTTCATAAATCTACAAGCCAAAGCAGCCTGACTTTAGGCCAATTACGGAGGCTGAATTTAGACAAATTCTCTTGTAATGGAAAAAACAAAAATCTTTATTCAATCCTTTCCCACTGACCTTAGACAAATCTGCTCTGGTATCTGATCTCCAGTTGGCTAACACAACAGTAAAGGCTCTTATTCTGTGTATACATAACAACAGTAAGTTGTTGTGTGGGCTTTAAGAAAGGAATTAAAGCTTTCTGCTATAGGTTTTGGAGGTTATCGCTATATTTCTGGGAAGTCTGTTTTCCTACTTCTCCTGCTGAAACTGGTAGAAAGCCAGCAGATAGCTTCTTCCGAAACCCGTCCTTATTTCCAAAGCCCACATGCTGATGTATCGGCTAAACAGGGGTTTAGCACGTGCCTGTGCGGAGCTTGACACCCGTCTGGGTACTTGTGTAGCCCTAGGGTGTTGTCAGCCCTGTGATTCCAGTGCGTACGCCAACAAGCGAGGGTCTGCGGTAGTGGACAGTGGTGCTGCTCTAGCAAAATGTCCCCATTCCAAATGTGAGCTCATTAGCCTCGCGTTTCAGTCCGGAAAAGTTGGAGGAATAAAAAAAGTAAAATTTAAGAGCGCTTAAGCCGTTGTGAAATGGAGAGACCGTGTCATCTTCGTGTTGATGGCTGGGAAGGCTGCAGGTAGTGCCCGTGCCGTACTGGAGAGAGAACCCTGATTTGGGAGGGCACCGAAGGCACCCGCTTTCTCCAGCAGAGCGGGTCAGGGGTGAGCATGTGGGAGGATAACACCAGGTCCTCTCTGCCTCCCACGAGCTGGCAGGCACCGAGGGGAAGGAGCTGTGCCTGTGGCAGCAGGTCACGCGTGACCAGCCGAAGTCTGCTGGTGGGTGTACCGAGGAGGGTGTGCAGACCGTCATCGTGTCGGGCCGTCACGTCCGCTCGGCGTTTTTGCTGAGAGGTGCTCACCTCTTGTGGTGAGGATCTAGTTGGACCTTGTTTTTTTAGCGTATGAGTGTGTCATCTGTTCCTGTGCCAATTGCATTAAACCTCATATTAGTATGTATTTGAGTGCTTTTGTATCCCGTATCCCTGACTTGCGCTCAAACTCTAGAACCCAACGTTATTGTCACAGTTTGCAACGCTTTTTCATCATAGAAGAGAGAAATTCATTATAGCCTTTATGTTTTATAACTCTTTATGGCCCTTATGTTTTAAAGCTCTGCCTGCAGCCCCTCAAGGGGGAAGGAGGGCTCCTCAGAGCAGAGGACCAGGAAGGTCTGCCTGGCCCTTCGCATCGAGCGGGCGCAGGAAGAAATCTGCGCTGTGCTGTGGTGGTGGTCGCAGAAACGGGGGACTTGCTGCATTACTCTTCTCTCCGCCGTTTCCCTGCGGTCGTCTGGGCACAGGTTCTCCTGCGCTAGGCTTGTCATAGGAAGTAGCGTTAATGAGGAGAGCGTGTAGGGACTTGACTTTTTCCACCTCTGATCTCTGGCGTTTTCCTGCGTGGCCAGAGTTTGAAGGCAGGTGGATTTGGCCGGGACTGAGGAATTTGTGTGAAGCCCTGAAACTCAGGGCTCGGACTGCTGAGTGTGTTCTCCCTGGAACAGAAGCTCTCAGAGCACAGCTCTGATCCTAAGATGCTAGATGACTCTTGAGCGTGACCACAAGAGTAAATAATATCCTGGTTATCGGCTATGTTTCACTCTGGTTAAACTGCTGCTCCAGTTTGGGATTAAACGGAATTATAAGCAGCTACCAATAGAGCGGTAATTTTTTCTGTGAGTCTTGAAATCCAAGCAGCAATAGAATTGTTCCAGGTGCCCTACAGCAGAAACAGAGACTGTTAGTGGACCTGAGAAAAGCCATGTGAAAAAGAAGACTATAACATGAATTAATGAACAGCGACTCTTAAGCTTGCCTGTGGCAGAGGGAGAGCTCTCACGTCCCAGTGTCAGCAGCGACTGGAGGCCGGCCTGGGAAGGGCTCAGATTTGCTGTTGACTCATGAAAGGAAGCGTGAGGTGCAGGATTTGGTGCAAATCAAATCTATGAAGACGTCCTGTGAGCCTGAGCCATGGCTTATGGATTCCCCTGCCCAGGATAAAGTACAGTACATCAAAGACTTTCCAACTGGAAGATGGAGGAAGGGTTGAGTTGCACAGCAGGTATAAATCCAGTTTCCTTCAGCCCCGTGCTGCTGGTAGCATACCCATGCCTGTTACCAGTTGCTGGGTTCCTACCTAATTCTTCTAACTTTTATTTACATAAAAACTCCTTAATCTATTTGTCTGTTGTACAGTGGAACTGAGCATTGCCCCTAGCAGTGGGAACACAAGCGTGAAATGCCTATGCTGTAACTACACAAACCTCATAAGGTGTATTTCAGTGCTGAGATCTGAAAGGGTTGTTCCCTAATACTCAATGAGCCTATGTCTCACTGTCTTATAAGGGGCTTTTACATGGTTAGTGCAGGGTCACATTTCCCTCTCCTCTCCTTTAATTTTTTAAGTATTTTTTTTTTCCCCTCCTCCTTTCCCATGATATAACTACCTATAACCTGAAACGGAAGGAATGCGGCTTTTCTCACCTTACTTATTCTGCTATTCATTTATATTTTATTTTACTGCTTGCATGATTAAATTTCTGTGTACTCTGCACAGAAGGTACTGATTTCCATAAAGAAATATTGCCTTAATTACTGCCATCATGGTGTTTCTTGACCAAATACCCAAGAAAACTGATGGGATCTGAGGCTTACTCTTGCATCTCTTGTGCAATTTCATACACGTGCCTTGGATGGATCCAAGCCAACACAATAATACTGTTGGCAATTCATGAAGACCTACATGAATCAGGGTTACAACTAAATGTAGATTTGGATGCTTTGCTCTCTGCAAGTTGATAAAACCTGGCTATTGGGCCCCAGCTGGACTAACAGCTTAAAAATTCAGGGTGCTTTATTGTGAGTTCTCAGCCTGCCATTCTTCTTCAGCAAGCACTTCACTGTATTCCCCAAACTGGTACAAATAGAAGTTCCCACGCGGACGTTGGGGAGTCTGGCCCTTCTGTACAACGTGCACCGGTCTGATGCAAGTGTGGCGTATTCGAGTACTTTTTGGCACGATGGGACCAACATCTTTGGCAGGGACTCAAAAATACAGCGGTGAAGTTTTGTTTGTTACCTTTGTTAAATGGTCTCACATTGCCAGCCTCTCATCCCTATGGAAACCGTAGAAATACATTTCACAGTGGAAAGCATAATTGATTCAAAATTGCTTCTTACTACATCGTAATAACCAATGCCCCTTAACTTCACAGCAGATTAAAGTAAATTCCCCCCCAGCCTGGGTAACAACAGAGCTGTGACCTTGAGAGGTGCTGATGTTCTATAGAGTAGATTCTCCGATACGAGAACAAGCAACACGTGTTGTCCTTGAAATTATGGATGTCTGTATCGAATGACTTGCTCTAAATCATCAAGGGGGGTTTCAAACAAGCAGTGTTGCTTCACGTGTGGCTCACTTGGCTTTTTTTGGTGGGTAGTATATCAATTTCCTCTTTATATCAAGCAAACTGAAACTTAACCCATCGATCTAGTAGTCCCCAAGGAAGATCCACGTTTGTAGCCCGACCTTAGGATACGTTAGTAGAATAGAGACCTCCCTGATCAGAGAGAGATTCAGTGTTGCTGAGCTCTACCAGCCTCTGCACTATTTACCTTGATGTGTCTCTGCTTTCTGTTTTTTAAGGACTTTGCTCTTTTCCTTTCTAGTGAGCGTTTTCAGAGTAGCTCGCTGGGATGTGCTGTGTCTGTCACAGCTGAGTGCCTTTCTTAACGTCACTGAAGACATTCTCTAATGTTGAAGAAGAATATCATGAATATGATGACTGCCAAGGTCTCTTGTTGCTACAGCTTACCTGTATTTAGCTTTAAACCAGGCGAGTCTTGCATCCTCTGAAGCCTCTGTGGCCACTGGCATTTGAGTTTGGTTTTTGTTAGGATGACTAATGAGGATGCAAATGAAGATGCAAAAGTTGCGGTTGTATCTCTAGGGAATCTCATCACTGTGTTCTTTGGTGGTCATTGCCTTTTCCACCTTCAAGGTGTTTCTCAAACCGATCTAGCATCTTTGCAGGCTCAAAAATCTTCCTTCATGTGCCCTAGTTTAATATCACTATATGGACAACTATGCATATACTTATTGTGTAGAGACTTAAATTTGAGGCAGGTACAAACAAAGCAAGTCATGAGGATTAATAGATGGAGGCAATGAACGTGTGTTGGAAAGACAAGGTAGCGATCGCGTATGAGCAGCTGAGTATGTGACACTCGCCATACATTGAGCCCTGTCGTTTGTGTATTCTTGACGCTTTGCGGAAGAGGGTGAATTCAAAGAAAGATTTAAAGGATGATGCTGTAAATATGTGAATTCACTGGGGAGAGCTCTTCTCGTTCACGTGGGGCACCTGAAGAGCAATGGTGAAGCTGTGAGAGGGACTCGTGGGCTGGCACAGGAGTAGCTAGGTGACCTGGAGGAGATGTTGCAGCATTATTTTGAATGGAAAATGGAGACTGGAAGTGCTATAAAAATGTTATGTCTCAGAGACCAAAGTTGTATTATTTTGGTCTGCGCAGCAATTTTTGCTACATCATCTCCAGATCAGGTTGACTGATGAAAGCTCTATGTCTGTGCTGCAGGAAGATCCAGATCTGTACCGGACCGTCAAGCTAGAGACCTCAGCTCTTGGCTAGGCTTGCCTCAGCAGAAAATTCTGCAGTGCAGAATGAACAACAGATTATAAACTGTGTTGCACAGGAATTTCTTTTAACTTCCTCCACAACAGATTGCTCTCCCTCTTCTGTTCCAGTATAAAAATGCATTTGTTGCTATGTCTGCTTTTTAGCTGGGCTGAATTCAAGGTAGATAAAAAAAAAATCAGAGGTATATATGCTGTTGTAGGGTCTTTAGGCTTCCTAAAGAGCTGCCCAAGTGTGGTGGGGAAAAACAGATCGGGAGGAAGCGTGAAGCTGCTGTCAGAGTTCATCATGCAACCGTCTTTAAGAAGCGCTATTTCTGTTACCCTTAAGAATAGAATATATTCTCCCCGTGACCTGGTTCTGTGCTGGATACGGGGTTGCTGATAACACGCTGTCCTGATGTCCTCCTTGGCACTGTTTCATCATTGACTGCAAGCCCAGTTCAAGGTCCCTAGACTCATTTTTTTCAAGGTACTGCATGACATTGCTGAGACTGGGGAACTGGTGCATTGGGACGGGGAAGGGCCGTCTAGGAGGGGGGGCTGTGACCGCAGGGGACGGCACGCACAGGAGCAGAGCTGGCTGTCTGCAGCTCCCTGCGAGGGCATCAAAACCAGCATTGGTCTCTCCGCTGTCCTTAGCGGGATGCTTTTCTCGAAAAACACTTCGGTATGAGCCAAGTTTTGAGCATTTGTGTTGGTCAGCAGAGATGCAGTCGGTATCTGGCCTCTGGGGTAGCTTTGGCCGCGAGCGTAGGTGGCCACACAGGCTCCTTAGGAAAAAAAAAATGGAATGTGTTGCCCATGGATTTCCTGACCCCCCCAAAACAGCTGTGATGACAGTTCCGTGGTGTAATTTGTTAAGCAATATATTGGATTTTAAAGAGCAATAGTAGTGTCTGGATTCTGTATTTCTGAATGCTTTTTAAAGGAGAGGAGCACTGCTTTTCCCCTTGTGTGGTGGTGGGATTTGAAGCAAGAGGAGGGAAAAAAACCTCGTCTGCGTGTGCTGCATAATCCGGATCAGGATTGCTTGTACTGGCTATGGAAACAGTATTCATAGGTCTTACCTAATTCTACAGTTGAGACATTACAACTTTTATTTTTTTGCTTTACCCTGAACTCCCTAGGGCAAGTACTCCTCTCTGACGGTGTGTAACAGCGTGCACTGCTGTAGCTTTTCCCCTTTGCAGACAAATGATGGTCTAAAGCACCTTTTTATTGGCATAACTGCGTTCCTACTGTAGAGGCAGCATAGCTATAGTGACGGGAAAGTAGTGTGCTGGCTGCAATAGATACCAAATCAAAATTGACATGTAGACCTGCCTGAGGGGGGAGAGTGCCTTGGCCCGGCAGCAATATCGGGTGGCTTTGTGGCACCCTGAGCATGTCGGGTGAACGTGCACGCCTTGGCTCCAGCTGCACTGGGGACGGATCGGCATCACCCTCGTGCAAATGGCAAAACTGAAGGTCAAGGGGGTGAGATGGCCTCTGCAGTCCCAAACGAATTCTTTCCTGCTCCGCTGCCTCTCGGGGTGTCCTGCGCGCGTAGCGAGATGAAGTTTGTTGCGGAGGGGGAGAAGGTATCGTTACGGTGGTACAAGAAACCCTCTTCTGCTGGGCTGCAGATCCCACTCCGAAGGTTTCCAACCCTGCGTCTCCTTACGGCGTTTGCTAACAAGCCTGTTCGTAGCCTTTGACATCAGGGGCCTCAGATCCCCGTGCGCAGAGCGGCGGGGAGCGTGCAGAGCTCCCTTCGCCAGCGCGGGAGCCGAGAGCCCTCGAGCAGCCTGTGGCCAGGATTGTATTTTGCAGTAACGCCTCCCAGAACTGTGCTGGCTTTGGGTATCCCAGAGCTGCTCTGGACTCAGGGGGTTTCATGGAATTTTTAGGCAGAATTTTGGGGAATAAAGCTGAAGGGCCTGGCAGGGGCAATGCACAATGAGCCCGTAAGAAGCTCGGGGGGCTGCAGGTGGAGATGGAAGAACGAGACGTGTTTTAGGGGGGAAACCGCTTCAAACGGTGAAAGTTTTTTCTGGAGGCAGCAGCCTGGGAGATGGAAAAACGGAAAGTGTTGTTTTGAGGGCGGAAACACTTAAAACGGTGAAAGTTTCTGCAGGGAGGGGGCTCGGCTCCCCCCCCCGCCCTGCGCTGCCGGGGCCGGTGCGTGCGGGAGCGGACCCCGCGGCGGGCGGCGGCGTGGGGGATGTCGGACTACACCTCCCGGCGTGCACCGCGCGCCCCTGCGGAACTCCGCCCATGAGCGGGGGCGGGCGCGCCTGCGCGCTGCCGGGCGCGCCCCCTGGCGGGCGGCGGCAAGGGAGCAGCCGCCCGCAGCGGCGTACGCGGCGGCCGGACAATAGGCGGCGGGTGCGCCCCGCCCCCGTTTCCCCCACGCCCCCGCCGTCCCTCCCCTCCCAGGCGGCGGCGGACGCCCCTCCCGCACTGCAGCTCCTCCGCGCGGCGGGCGCCCGGCGCTGCGGCGTGGCGGCGGCGGGAGCTCGGCGGGGCCCCCTGGCTGCGGGCGGGCGGCGGGCGCGGTGCGCGTGACGGCCGGCGGGGGCGCTGCGGCGCCCCCCCTTCTCCTCCTCCTCCTCCTCCCCCCCCCGGTGCATTCTCCGGCTGACGGGAGGGGGAGGGCAGAGAAGGAGCCCGGCCGCCATTTTCCGAGCCGCGCCGCCGCCGCGCTCGCCCGGAGCGGGGGGAGCGGGGGGAGAAGAAAAGCGCCGCAGCGCCCGCTCCGCCGCGCCCCGCCGGGCCGGCCCCGCCGCCGCCCAGCGCTCCGAGCCGGGGGTGGGGGGGCCGCTCCCCCCCCCCCCCCCCGCCCGCCCGCCCCAGCCCGGACTGCGGCCGCCGCTCTGCGCCCGCCGAGGGAGACGGGCGAGCCCATCCCCCCTGCCGCCGGGGCGGGCCCGAGCGGGCGGGGGGGGCGCCGGGGCTGCGGCCGGGGCTGGCGGTGCCCGCCCCGGTTGCGGCGCCGCGGCTGCCCCTCGGCCGGGGCTTGTTTGCAAACTGCGCCCATTTTGTGGGGGGCCGAGCCCGCCCGGACCGCGCTCGCCGCTCGTCACGTGGTAGGTGCCGCTCGCCCCGCGCCGCTCCGCGCCCGCCGCCCCGCGCCTCCCCCGCCGCCCCTTTGTTAGCGCCGCCGCGCCCCGCCGGGCCCCGCTGCGGGCGGCCGCCGCGCCCCAACTTCTCCGCCCGGCGGGAGGTGGCTCCCCCGCCTCTCCCCCCCCCCGCGCCTCTCCCTTCCCGGTGCCGGGGAAAGTGCGGGGGTCGTGGCGGGGGAACGGGGGCCGGGCTGACCCTCCGCCCCCGGTGCTGCGGCTCCCTCGGGCGGGGGGATGGTGGCGGTGGGGAGGGGGGGGAATGGCGCCACTTTAAATTGAAATCTCCGGCCCGGAGGCGCCCGGGTGGGCGGCGGGGTCCCGCCGGGCCGGGGCCCCTCACGTGGCCGGCGGCCCCGCGGCGGCGGTGCTGGGCCCCGCTTCCCCGGGGGGGGGGAGAGGGACGGCCAGGGGGGTGGTGAGGGAGATCGCCGCTCCCTAACCTGCGGGGGGGGGGGGCACACGCGAAGTTTTAAAAGTAAACAGAAAAAAAAAATTTAAATTGCATAACCTCCAATCTTGCAAAACGCGTGGAGGGGAGCAGCTCCTCCGGCCCCAAATCCGCCTGGAAAATATTAACGTAGCGGTCTCCGGTAATCCCGGTGGGCTCCCGGCGCTGTCACCGGTGCCTGCGTGCGGGAGCCGTGGATGTGTCACGGTGCGCTTTCCCCTTCTCTCGGGGTATACAATAGCGTAATATTTCATGTGGGTTTGAGCTGCTAAGCCATTTTCCTGTATTTACTTTCCGGGTGCTCATTTTTTGTTTTATTTTTTTCAACCGGGCCCTGCCGATCAGGAATTATTTTTCTCAAAACAAGCTGGAAGAGCACGGCTATCCTGAAATGCTTTCCGTGATCGGTATGTGTGTTTACTTCCATCACGGGATTAAGCATCTTCCAGTGCTTGATGACAGAGAAATTTGCCTCTTTTTGGCGTTAAATGAGGGTCGTGTAAAAGGAAAAATACAGTGGCCAAATTTACTGGAAACTGGTCTTCTACAAAAGCAGCAGACCCTCCTCACAAACTGAGGTGTTGTCTCTCTGCTCATTAAATCTGTGTACAGGTGGATCAAAACGTAGGCACGATATAGATTATATTGCCTGTTATGTAAAATGCACTTGAATGACAAACTGTAGTTTTCCATGAAACCGGTCAGGATACGGGAGGAACTGCAGGTTTTTATTTGTTTTGACTGACCATTATATTTTGAACTGGTTTGGGCCATGTCTGTATTCGCGGTTACATCATGTCATGTGTTGTGTACAGTGTGATTTGCGCCTCTAAAAATAAGGCAAGGTAAAAGCCCGTTTCTCAGAGGTAGGAAAGTAGGAGAGTACTTCAGCCGTGGTACGGTCCCGCTGATGACAGGGATATAAAACACTTTGGGGGGGGCTGTTAAGGCGTTACGTGTCTCTGTGTGTGTGACTAAACCTCTGCCGTAGTTAAGAATCCAGGGGTCTGTTTGTTACAGAAGCGTTTTTCTCTTTAAAACCATATTTGTCCTTTTTATAGCCTTTGTTTTCATGGAGGAACCTCTGATGCTCTTCCCCTGCTTTAGCATAGTCCTCTTGAATTTTTCATTCTGGCATGGGAATGGTGCGGGTAGCAATGCTGTTTGATCTGATTATATTATTTCTTTAATTGCAAAGTCAGCAGCCTTTTAAATCAGCGAAGGGGAAGATGAAGCAGAGTAGACTCAGGGGCTGTAAAGGAAAACAGAAAAAGGGAAACCCCAGAGCCGACGATGGGACCTGGATCCTGGGGCCACTTGTTTTTCCTTCCTGAGGTGTCCGCTGTCGGCCACCGTCAGAGACGAGATATGGGTGGCATGTTTTTTTGGCGCGGGAGGGATGGGGTATGGTTTTTTTTGTAGCCACAGTGCCAAGGTAGCACAGCTGTGTAGGGCTTAATGGATTGATATGCTGCAGGAGCAGTTAATTGTGGAACTTGGTTGTGATACTGTTATAGCTGATTTGTAATGATTTAGCAATGAGGATGACTTGTGTTCCCTCTTCAGGGGTGATAAAGCAGCAGATGACCAGGCAGATGTGGCTCTGTGTGTCTCTTATGCTTTTGGTTTTTTTCCCCTCCTCTCTTTTTCCTTTTTTTTTTTTTTTAATGCTGCATTTGAGTCTCATTTGCTCTTAGAGATCATCCGGTAACTGGAGAACTGGTGAAATTCTGACATCATGCAAGTCAAGGGTGAAAACTGAGCAGTTCTTTGACCAAAGTCACTTCCTTTTGCCCTGTTTATAACTGTGTTTTTGTGAACGCAACTGCCATTATCTAATGAACGCTCTGAACAAAGACTGTCTCTGGAGTTTCAGCACTCCACCCTTTTTCTGCTCAGGCAGCAAGTGGTGCATGTCCTTAGGAACCTCAAAAGACTTCTCCGGGGAGGATAAGACTTTAATGTATAGGGAAGTAAACATAAGGCCTGAGGACTTCTTAGGTCCTACCACAGCAGGGAAAGGGTAAAGCTTGGGGAGGGGGGAGAAAGGGCGAGCAGCACATGTTTTTATTTGTGGGCCTCCCCCCACCCCCCCTTCCATGTCATTTTCCTCTTCTGGAAAATTGTGTTTTTCTGGAACTATTTTTTGGGTAGGTCAGTGATATCTCTGCCCATCCCCATTTAACAGCACCTGATTTTGCTTTTTTTTGTTTGTTTTTTACGGGTCTGCATGGGAAGCAGGTGGGCCAACTTATGCCTAAACAGGAATTGAATTCAGCACAAGCCTCTCAGGTGGATCACATACTGATTAGACCAAATAATACGCAAGTTCTGCATGCATGCCTCTCTTCAAAGTGTTTATCGTTTCATTAACAAGAACCTCTTAGCATTTGGGCAGCCAGAATGGCAGGTGATCTGAGAAGCACCATTTCCGTTGCTGCATTTTATAAATACCGTGTCCCTGCTCATAACTTCCAGGAATACAATGTCTATCTGGAATGAAAAGCAGCAAAGACTTCAGCACACCGCTTGGGTTGAGAATCCTTCCAAGCCTTGTAAGTAACAGTTCAGATGCGGTTTTCTGTAACAAAATCATTTAAATTGGAATAAGGCTTTCTGTTTCTTCTCAGCTGGGCAAGGAGTTGTCATACTCAAATCGGCAAGAGTCCTGGTAATGCAGGACTTGAGTAAACAGAACTCCATTAAACCCTGCACGTGTCCTCTTCAGCCTGAGTTCAGACCTATGTTTTTGGAAGAGGATAGCTTGGATAAGCTGCTGTTCATGTTTCAAAGAAAGTTAGAAAATAAGTGTGCATCCTCCCCCCCTGTGAACTGCTGTTAGCAGATGACTGCCAAAGAATAACTCGGTTTAGAGAATGAGACAAACAGCGAAATGGGATATGCTAATAGCCATGAAGACTTAATTCTGGGGACAGAGTTTTGGCAGCGCAGTATCTGAATTTAATGATGAAACTGTGCTCTTTATCTAATAAAAAGAGGAAAAAGGATAACAAAATCGCATCTGAAGAGAGGAAATGGGAGTAGCTGTCAGCCTGAACAGGCCGTATCGTCATCTGTTCCTTAATCTCTTGCTGCAAACTTATTTTTTACAGATTTGATGGAAAGACAAGTGTTTTAAAAAAACAAAAAAAACCCACCTAGCTATTTGAAAAAAAGCTTAATTGAAATGTATATATTCTGTATTGGGAGCTGCTTCGGGCCTCAGAAATGTTAGCAGAAAATGGACCTTAAATATTTCTCATTTTCAGCTCTATCAAATGTTAGGAATTCTCTCTCTGAAATCTTTACAACTTCCTGTTGAGGTCTGCAGCGACAAGAGGATATTATGGGAAAGGTTACCAAGTTGCCTTACACTAAATAAGAAACAGCAAACCAAGTTCACGTTGTAATTACGGCCCATAAAAAGGAACCTGTGATGCGTGATTGAACACTTCTGTTTGAACCTTCTATTAAACAAGTATCTCTGTTCTGGAGTTCATGTCATCTTGTTTTTCGTTGCTGCCATGGCAGTCTTTGTGGATTGTTCTCTCTCCTCTGAGATCTGAGGAGCAGTAAAAGCTGAGATGTGCAGTTAGCTGGAGAATTGTTATGAACTCCATTCAAAATAAGATATTTAAACAAGAGACTGGGCGGGGAGCTGGTACTTGGAGATACCTAATTGTGCTCCTCTCTATTCTGTTATTTCCTCTTGAGGACATGGTCAGTTAACACAAGGCACTCTAAAAGACTTTTTATAATGACAGTCTATGGTTTGTTTTAAAATATGAAGTATTAAGGTAGTACCATTTATGGGACAGGGGGGTTTTAAAAGTTTTGGTAACCATCATATGCTTTTGAGCGAATGTTGGTATGACCGCACCTAGTGAATGAAAATGTGTCTTTAAAATTAAAAGGCAATTCTGTTTTTTGTTTAACTTGCTCCCTGAGTCCTGAGTTCAGGTTTTCATATTTCCTGGGCAACTTGCCCAGATTATGCGAAAGAAAAACAAAATCTCTCTGATACTGGATGGGGGGAGACCTGGATTTCACAATTAAAGCTTTTTTTTTTTGTCTTTGTCAGGCTGCTTCTTTCTGCAAATGTCCCATTTTTTGTTTTTAAACCACACTTCTTTTTATTTGACTGTAGACGGCAACTTGGTTCTGAAGAGTAACTTAACAGCAATGGGTAATTTTATCTCCAGCCGATTCACTTTCAGGTGGTGGCATTCTTGCTTACAATTACTCAACTTTTCAGACTTTTGACTGGGGAGATGGCAGTTAATCTTGCTTCATGGCTTTTGTTTTTCTTTCTGACATCATATTGATAAAACCTTCTCTACCTCAGCTTATGCAATTGATTTGATTGATTTATATCCAGTGAGAATTCACAGGTATAAGAGAAAATTGTTCTTGAAGGAGGAGGCCTCACATTGCTGTTCCTAGAGTTGACCAGAAGACGCTGCCACTCGTGCAGACCAGCAAGTGGAAACCAGTAGCTTTTATTTTAAATCTTGAGGGCTTCTGGTCGGAAACAAAGGCTATAAAAGCAGAGCTCAGTAATATCTTTCTTATTTGCTCCAGTGCATAAGTACCGTTCCCTGGGATGTTCTTAATATTAAAATTCTTATTTTTCCCAGAGAGATTAGGTGTGAGTCTGTAATGTTAATATATGTGGAAGGTACTTGTGTATATATTATAAAAATCTGTGGTTCTTATGTATGTTCTTAAGCTCTTTTTCATTAATATTAAAAAAAACCCAAACTGTTTCCCAAATGTAGGTCGTTATAAGCATACAGTCTGCCAAAGTGCCCATGATAGCTGCCTTATCAATAAGTTTATCGTCCTGTACTTGCCTGTCGCATTCCTTAATTAAAGCTTTGAGAGTTACTTTGAGAGTAAATCTCTCTCTAATTGGTAAACATCTGTCTTATAACTATAAAATGTTGAAAGGTGATAACAAAAGGCATGTGGAGGATCTGTTACGCATAAGAGGTCTAACTTTTGGTAGATGTACATTTTTGATGCAGGAAATATTTCTAGGGCTCAGGGTGTTGGCTTGTGTGTCAAGTACCTACATTTGAAGTTACTCTGCTGAGGTTAAAAGCATAGATGATGTATTTTGGTTGCAAAATGAAGTGTGTAGGGATTTTATTCTAGCAAGTTTGGTTGGGTTTGTGTGTTTTTTTCCTAAAGGACATTTGTAACTACGCAAATTCACGAGTTGGCTGCACTCTTGATTCATAGTGGGGGAGGAGAGGGGAAGTGGGAACGGGTACAATATTCACTTCCTTCAGGGTAGCTTTGCCTTTACTGCTTCTAATTCAAGAGCACCTTGGTGTACATATCATCTGCAAAACCTGCGCGCTGGGTAGGACAGAGCACTGGAGGCGAAGGAGTTCGCAGGTGGTTGTGTAGTCTGGGGGGAGGCTTGCATCTAACACAGAGCTTGTTTGTCCTTGGCGTGTGTGTTGAACTTGAGTCTCTGCATGACCACCCATAACCTCCTCTGCCTTCATTTCTTGTGCAAGTCGTAGGAAAAAGGGAATGTGCCCAGGTGGGTTTGGGCGAGTGCCTCGTAGGAGGAGATCTGGGGAAGCAAGGAGGCCTTGCAGCAGTTATAAAGAGCAGTCCCAGTGTGGTTTGGCACGTGATGAAAGTATGTGCAGGAATTTGGATATAATGTCGAGGGTTTAAACTGTAATTCAGGCAATATAAATACGCAAGGTAGATGTGTGTGTCACTGAGTGGTGCGGGGAGGGATCGAAGGCGGAGGGAACGTAGCCAGGCGGGTGCAGGGCTTGGTGGCCCGAGAAGGATGGCCATGGGGGGGCTCGTGTCTGCAAGGAGACCTGCTGGTGGGAAGACATGGAGAGCCCTTCAGGAGAAAAACCAGGATGAGTGTTTAGATGGGTGGCTGAAGAAAAGGCTATTGATAGCTCCTGTGTCCAGGACTCTTCTGATCTTCTCATGAACCTTACTGGAAGTACAGGTGCCCTGTTTGTCCCCCAAAACTCTTGTCGCAAAGATTTTTTGGAGAACGAAACCTTCCCGTCTTCATTTTGGGCTTATTTTCTGAGGTATTGCACAAAATCATGTGCTTAGAAACCCGGTTCTTTCAAGATGTGGTTGGTTTGGGTTTTAAAAACAGGCGGTCTTGAATAAGTCAGCATGCTGCAGGATTGTTTTCAGGGGTGTTGTGACCCGATAGCTGCTCTGGGGTATAGTGTGACTGGGTGCGTTCCTCATGCCTCTTCTAACATCCCATCCTTGCCTCGACCTTGTTGCTGCTCTTCCCTCTGCTCTGTGTTTAAAAAGTGGTGAGAGTTTGAATGTCGGTGTAGTTGACATGGAATTGTGGGTGAAGCCACTTGAGTAGGCCTGGTGACTTTCCTCCCTCGGTGGCCTCGCAGGCGCTGCTTAAGAAGTGAGGGGAGATGGGTGAGTTAGGGTTACCTTGGTTTTACCTGCTTGCTGGAGCCTTTCATCTTTCCTCTGTTAATTAATGCTAACTGCTCTGGCAGTGCTCTAGTTTTAAAGTGAAAATCAAGAATGTGCTTGTGGATTTTCTTAAGACACGTTGTAAACGCCATGTTGGCCTTCCAAAAGAAGCTCCTTTTGGATATTCCCCAGTGAAGTCCAGCACGAGGTGCCGTGCTGCGGCCGTTGAAGGCAGGGCTGGAGCTTGTACTGCAGCACACACGCTGTGGTGGTGACTGGAGTGGTAATTCAGTTACTCTGACAGTTGCTTGCTGGCAGGGCTTCTGCAGGAGGAGAAGCCTCTTGCTCACGCACATGTAGTGCTGGGAGTTGTAGACGTTTGGTGGAGAAACACTAAAAAGAGGGACCTCTGGGTGCTCACATCAATCTACTAATATCGATGGGTGATAGCAGTTTGGGTAGAACTTGCCAGCATGGTTTGAGTCCCAGAGGCAGACAAAAGATTCAGGATAATTCTTGGACTTAACTTAAAATTCTCCGAATGCTGTGAAAGTTCCTCAGACTGTGTCCATGTGAATGACCTTTCCTTTCCTTTTTTTTTTTTTTTTTTTTTTAAAACCTTCCTTCCTATGGTCACCTCAGAGAGATGCCTTAGCACCCTCTCCCCTCTAATTCCCTGTTAGGAAGAAATTACTGCTAGGTGTAATACGGCTTTAATAACAACCAAAACTTAGAAACAGAGGGGAGGGAACATGCTTACAGAAGTTCCTTAATGTTTTTTTCCAAGGGTTGTTTGTAAGAGTAGAGATCTAATTCAGTGTTAGAAAAAACAGTGCTGTGTAGCAAGCAAATAGTTTATAAGGACCTAAATAAAATTAAAAAAAAACCCAAACGCCGAATACCTTTTGGAGGTCATCTTTAAGCTACTGGAACAAAGCCTTAGTCTTAAGGGAGACTTTCCAGGCTTGCAAAGTATTTTAAATGCTGTCCACCCAACTGAAAGCGAAGCCAAGGAGGGTTGCAGTAGCTTAGTGGGAGGATTTTCTTTTTAAAGTGAGTTTGCTAACCTGGAGGAAAAGGCAGTATGAAAGTTTTGCTTCTGTTTTCTACTTCTGTTAATTGAACAAAAGTTGATGACCTACAAATTTACTGTAAAATGCTCTTCATCCTAGGTAAACTCCTGAATGGCTGCAGCACAGTGCAAATATGTTCATAAAGAATCATTGCATTCAGCACCAAATGTGGGTTTTTCTGCTTTTTTTTGCAGTGTGGGTATTTTCTAAGCTGCTCACTTGCAATGCTGTGGTGGTAATTGTGGTGAAGAGCACTGATCTAGAGTCTTTCTTTGGAAATCAGACCAACATGTTTCTGCAGAACTGAGAGCGCCTGTTAGGAACAGTCATTCCAAGTGTACGTGTCTCTGTATTGAAGGTCTTGGTGGGAGGCTGGAGTCGGGGGGGGAAGTCCTTTATTCTGATAGTCTTCCTCCCTCCTCTCCCAAGGGCGTCTTAGCCTCAAGTGGAAAGCTCCCTGCAAGTTCCTTTTTTTTCTTTCCTCCCTGAATAGTCATGTTCAGTCTTTATTTATGGACCCACATGGTGACTAAAAGCCATTTTCAGTGAGTCTCCAGTAAACATTTAGGCATGCAGTATCCCTTTTTTCAGTAAGGTACAGTTGATTACAGAATACGGTAGGTTCTGGGAACAAGGGACTGGTGAAGTCTGAACCCACCACTAGTGTCTCTGTACTTCTGTTACAATGGCTTCAATTCTTATTTTTTCATTAGTTCCTCTGTGAGGGTATCCTTTCTTCCCTGTCCTCCTTCTCTGTGTTGCCTAACTGGGTTTGGCGAGAGAGTTAGTTAGCAAGACTGCAGATGGTCTGAATTGTAGACCTGGTGAGGAGCCTGCCAGTTGGCCAACGTACATGCTCATTGGAAACCAAACAGAGCAGATAACTTTGAGTTTGTCCCGTGGTCCTTCCCTCCATGGGGATGTGGGTTTGTTTCTCTAACTCGTTTCTGACTTTTCACAAAAATTCAGTGTTTAGTACTTAGTGATTTTTGGCCCTGATGTCTGTCTGTGGTCCCTGTTATGGAGAAGCACCTGGTCTGATGCTGGGGAGCAGCTGAATGAGGCTGGAAACAAAACTGGCTGTTAAATTTTGCTCGGTCAAATAGTCCTCACTTTTCCTGTAAAGTGGTATATTAATTTGGTCATTGGGGTGCATTAATGAACAGCTACAACAAGCATATGCAAATTTATGTGAAATTAGAGGATTGGCATATCAGGCAAGAGATCAGGGCAACTTCTTATTATTGAATTGACATTGAAATAGCTTATGAAGGTGCTAGATAAATTTTGCAGCAAAAGGAAAATAAAGTAACTGTTGCACTGTTAGCACAGCCTGTGTTGTGCGTTATGTGAATGCAGTTTAAAAAAACAAAAGGCATTAAAAAACTGACGCTTTTAGTGGTAAGGAAAGAAGGTAAATGACGAGAAACTTGAAGGTGATGGAGGGAGAAAGGTTACGATATCTGAATGAAAGGTCTTTGGTTATTTCTCTTAAATTGTTTGATTTAGTTGAGTTAAGCCAGTGGCTGGCTATTAGTCAGAGCGTAGAACTGCTCTGTCATGGTGTATGTGTGGGTTAATCTTTATCCACGTTCTTGAAAGAGAAATGGGAATTGCTAACACTGGAAATCACCTAGCTTATTCGGAAATGTACTTCTGGGAAAGTAGGTTTTGTATACACGAGGGAAATGACTTTCTTCAAATCCAAGGCTTTGAGGGAAGCAGTAGTGTTGCCAGTGGGTGTGGGGTGATGGGGTTTCTTTAGCCACTGGGAGTTTAAGCATATGGAGATTTGTTTGCCTCAAGCCCTGTCTCTGTTACATGTTATGGTTCTAATTTGTCGTTTTTAACGCACCTGAGCTGGCAGTAGGAGCAGTGAAAACTGTTTTATAGATGTAGCTCAAGAATTTTAAAGGTGAAGTTGGTGAGCTGCTGGCATTGAGGAATGGGTGTAACCAGGGCAAGACCTTTTGTGAAGTTCTAGAAGGATGCTGGCATGCTCAGTGGATGGACTGAAAGATGAGGATAGTAGTTAGAGGCAGGCACTAGCTCTGGAAGATCCTGAGGGACCGGCCTGTGTGTTGCTACTTCTGTTTTTAGCTGCCTTGTGCCTGGGTGGCTCCACCAAGCACAGGGCCAGTGGTCACAGAGGGAGGATGCTGTGCTGAACCTTGGGTGGCTTTACGAAGAGCGTTGAGTTTTGCTCTGTTAAGTTTTGCTGCTGTTGCCCATCTTGTTTTGTCTTATTTTCTGCAAGTGCAATGCCTAACTTTCTTTTTTTCCCTTCTGTAGGCTGCCCTCGGGAGAGGCAGTGGGAGGCAGTGGAGCTGGCCTCGGCACCGGGAGAGGCTGGACTTCCCGTCTCTCTGTGCTGAATGGCTGCGATGGCGCCCGCTCTCACTGACGCAGCAGCTGAAGCTCACCACATCCGATTCAAGCTGGCTCCCCCGTCCTCCACCTTGTCGCCTGGCAGTGCCGAGAGCAACGGCAACGCCAACAACATCCTCCTGGCTGCCAACGGCACCAAAAGGAAAGCCATTGCTCCGGAGGATCCCAGTTTAGATTTCCGAAACAACCCTACGAAAGAAGAGCTGGGCAAGCTGCAGCCGCTAGTGGCCTCTTATCTCTGCTCAGATGTAACATCTGTTTCTTCAAAAGAGCCTCTGAAGCTGCAAGGAGTCTTCAACAAGCAGACAGTCCTTAAATCTCACTCTCTCTTATCTCAGTCCTTTTTGAAAACAAGTGATCTGTTGGGGAGGCAACCAGTGTTGGAATTCACTTTGGAGAATCTAAAAACAATGAGTACTAATAGCCAGCCACCTCTCCGGCAAGCGCCTGTAAATGGCTTGGCCAAGAAATTGGCCAAAAGTACCAATTCAGACCATGAAAACTCTAGTTCTCTGAATGGTGGGAAGTGTGCTCCTCCTGCTGCCGCCCTCCAGGGTGTTGACTATAATGCAGGAGGTTCTGAATTGGGGGACTTGAAGACCGGGTTGACCAATTGCACTCTTCCACATCGAAGCCTTGATGCAGAGCACACAACTCCATTTAGCAATAATAGCACTGCAAACAAATCTTCCCTTAATTCCACGGAGCAACAGCGAGTGCTCGAGGGTGGCAGTGGAGAGACTAGGTTGCCCGGTGTTGCTAGTCACACTGACTTTGGGAGCTGTAAGTTGGAGGAGCAGAAACCTTCTCTGTTGACTGGTCACCACAGTGCTCTCGACTCCGAGATGAGGACAAGGGCATTGCTGCGACGGCAGGCAGACATTGAGAACCGTGCCCGCAGGCTGCAGAAACGCTTGCAGGTGGTGCAAGCAAAGCAGGTGGAGAGACACATCCAGCAGCAGTTGGGTGGCTTCTTGGAGAAAACTCTAAGCAAGCTTCCAACTTTGGACCCCCTGAGGCATCGGAGCCAGCTGATGTTGACCAGGAAAGCAGAAGCAGCCTTGAGGAAAGCTGCGAGTGAGACAGTTACTTCAGAAGGCCTAAGCAGCTTCTTGAAGAGCGATTCAATATCGGAAGAACTGGAGAGATTCACGGCCAGTGGTATGGCCAACTTGAGATCCAGCGAACAAGCGTTTGACTCGGATGTCACTGACAGCAGCTCGGGAGGAGAGTCTGACGTTGAAGAAGAGGAACTGACCAAAGCAGACCCAGAACAACCCCACGTACCGCTGTAAGTAGCAGTCATGCTTTGCTTACCTCTGGCGGGGGGAGAGCAAGGTGAAAGGTGGCAGATGGAAAATCTGGATTTTGTAGGAACACTCTTCTCTCTTGATGGGCTTAGATCAAAGAAGTAATTGTTAAAACTAGTGTGGTGTGATTTGCAGCACACTTCCTAGTTCAGGCAGCACATGCATCCTTGAAGATAAAATTCTTCATGCCTAAGGAAGTTATTGGTGTTCTTGTGGTGCAGCAAGGCCTGGAAATACTGGCTGGCAAGAGCGGTGCAAGCATGCTGCTGTTACAAACCTGAAATGCTCTAAGTGGTTCTCTCCATGATGTGTTGGACTTGTCCCCTGAAATGAAATGTTTGTCTTTTTACAATGGGAATCTTTGTTGTAAAGTAAGGCCAGTCTGCATCTTTGTAGCTGATGGCATGCTTGTGACTGGGAATTTTTATTTTTTTGGTTAAACGAACTGACTGGAAAAAAAAAAAACAAACCCTCTGAAAGGATTTGGTCCAACTGCCAGTGGAAGTGTGAAGTGAATGTGTTCTTCAATCTGGGAAATTATTGTTGGGAATTTTCTTCTTGTCTGTGAGTTGCATTAAATGATCACAACAGCCTCATAATTATGTTCTTAACTGGAAGCTGTTTGCATAAGTGTTAGGTGTCAATTTGTGTGTGGAGGAGGAAGATCCTCGTCAAGGGAAAAAGGTCTTGAGACAGGTCAAGGAAGAAGGGAAATTTTTCTTCCAAACCCAAGAATTTTCCCTAGGAGTGCATATTGCAGTATTTTGCATAAATCTCTTAAAAGGCTGTATTCTGTGTCTAGTATGTGTAAAATCTTGCTTGCATCAGTAGATGATCTCTTCCACCCTGATGGACCTATTGAATTTAAACCTTAGTCTGTGAAGTATAGCTACAGTCGACAAAAAGCTCCCTGCAGCAGTCACAGGGGTCCTGTTTGGAATGCTCAATCAAGGCTGGAAATAGTCACCAGGACTTTTGCATACCTGCGCTATTCTGGGTTTGTTCAGATCTCTGAGGAGAAATAACTGAATGTATTTTGATACCTGTTGTCCGAAGTTATGTTAATGGCTGGTCAAGTACTGCATGACACACATTTTACTGAACTAGGTAGGTGGATGAGAACAGCGTGTGTACTTGGTAACTTCAGCATCCTCCAAAAACACACTCATATGGATGAGTGCTGATAAACAGATGTTACAGCTCTTGAATATTAAATTCCAGCTAAATGTCACATCATGTTTTGGGATGTTAGCATAGGATGAATTTCTGTATGTGAAGTCTTAAACGTGGCATGAGTTCGGCTTTCTCCCAGCGCAAATCTAGTAGCTGAGCATGTGATCCCTGCTGGCTGGACATAAAGGCGTTCTTGCGCTGTTAGAGAAGAGAGTATAATAACTTTATTCCCGTTTTATAATGTCCACAAACTTACTGTTGGGATTAGTAATAAAATGGCATTTATAAATATTGTAATTGTTATTGGAGGAGACATTTGATTAAAATTCTGTCCAAAGTAATATTAAATTTCCCATATTGTGGGTTTTGTAGAGTCATGTGTTGTCTAGCAAAGTGAAATTTCTTTGCCACTCATCTTAATCCCAGGAGGAAGTGCGGTATTCAGAGACATGATGCGTGAAATTCTTTGCTGACTTTTCTGCCCTTTGTGTTAGTCATGCCTTTGCGTTCCCCAACCTCCTGAGCACTCTTAAAAAAGCCGAAAATTTTAAAGCTAATAAAGTGAATTATTCTATTATCTGTAGGTTCAGAAGCTGGTGTGTATGTGTCCTGGCATCTAGGCCAGGCCCACCAAACGTAGTTTAAAGTTTATGCCTGTGGGTATTTAGTAATTAGTCTTCCCAGCATTGACTGGGAACATGTCCTGTTGTCATGAGTGCTTTGACATTGGGTCTCACAAGCTCTGGCATTACTGAAGTTGAGGCTGAATGCTCATTTGTGCTTGTTAGCGAAACTCCTGAAGTCAACCTTAAGAGCTGGTACAAGCGTCTGAGCGTACTTCTAAATATCATTCTTTTCAAAGTAATGCTAAGAGACAGGAAGGGGAAGAGCTGACTTTTCCACTGGGAAGCTGCCTTGGGCCAGCGTATTGTACAGAACCATTGTTTTACATTTGTGTGAGCACAGAACAGCGAAGGCTTTTTGCAGCGTTGCTCAAGTATGGCTGGATTTTGCAGCTTGCTGAGTTTACTTACTAGAGGGAGGACTTTTACCCTGGTAATTTTAATTTCAGTAGTGAGACGGAATATCTTGATGAGTGGACAAGCTTCTGTCCCATCCCTCAGTCAGCATCCCTTGGCTATGTATTGTTGCTGGGTGCCCCTGCCTTCCCCCAAGAAACTGCTCGCTCGCTTCTAGATCTTTAGTGAGAGTTATGCTACAGACTTGTGCGTCTTGTAGCTTGCTTGCAGTAAGTGGCTGTGTCACCGACTGCCTCTGGGATTCAAGTAGAAGCATGCAAAAGAAACAAAGACATGTTTACAGCATGCTTAGATAAGAGCTGACCTTTGAGTTTTTCTGGCATGGTGGCATTCCAGAATCAGTATCCGGTCAAGGACAGCCTTCGAAGCATTTGTACTGTTCTGGCCCACCTGATCTTGGCTATAGAGCAGCATCTCCCTGAGGAATTGCATCTTTCCAGTAGCGTTAGGGATCTCTCAGAACTTGGTAGGTCCTTTTAAGACACTCATAGGCCTGCTGCCCAGGAAGGTGCTGTCATTCGGGCGCATAACCAGGCCATCGTGTAATGCATAAACAAAGCAGGGAGGTATTCGTTACACCTTTGGGAAGCCCTGCCAGCTGTGGGCTTGGTTTAACAAGGTGCTCTCGATTCTTACGCAGCTGATGGGGAAAGAAAATGCATGCAGACAGGGTTGCTTCATGATGCATTCTTAGGTTTATGTGGATCGAGGACCACCTCATTGCATTTAATTTGCTCTCAGATTCATAATGTAAAACTGCTCACTTCGCAGCTAAGATCCTCTTACGTGTCACTTCAAAAGCACGTGCGGTGGCAGAGTTAGGAGCTAGAGAAGCTTTGCCTCTGCCTGGTGGTGACAAAGGCAGGTTGGAGCCTCCTCTCTAGAGAATCATACTGAACGTCTTCGGCTAGGTGTGACTGTAGGCAGCAGCCATCTGCGACTGTGAAACCTGTGCTACTTTGAAAGAGCCCAAATGCTGTTGTCAGCGTGGTAGGATCAGGAACTGCTGTTTGTGAAAGGTCGCTCGGAGTAGGGCATGTGAATTCCTCCCAGTGCTGGAGGGCGGCTGGCTGGGCTCTGGCTTGTGTGGCCGAGTGATGGTTTAGCAAGTAATCAAAGTCCTGGTGCTTCTGTGGCCCTGTACTAATACATATAAGTAGCAAATAGTTCATGTGGCTTGTGCGTCTTTATAGTAGTTGCTTTTCTCAGGCTGGTTGGAATCTTTGATTGTCTTTGCAGACTTGTTTCCTCAGAATTTGTCAATTATTTTTGTCTGGTAAGTTACCTGTGTTGAGCAGCAACATAGTCATTAGCTTGTGAGTAGTATGTGATACAGTGTCTGCAATCCTCAACTTCAGTCTGTGTACCATGGAGAAAATTTCTGAAAAGGTAGTGAAAACAAATATTTAATTGGAACTTACCTTTTAGATCAGGTTTCCTGTCTAGGAAGTCACTTTTTTGACGGCGGTTACATCAAGCTGCTGAGAGTGGACTGAAGTTCCTAGCGACTTAACTTCTCACACCACCTTTTACGAGGGTCAGGCAGTGCCTACAGTGTGTTCAGTTGTGGTTGTTACGATGCCTATGGCCATGATGCCTAAGCAGACTTTAATTAGCCCATTTACTGGTGGGAAATCTGAGCACCTTCTGCACTTTGGTGTTGCAGTGAATCATTTCACAGCCTTGGAGCCCATGTGTTGACTCCTCCCTGTGCTGTGTCACATCACGCTGCTTGGATTTCAGAATTGCTGGACTTGAAGTAGGAATGAAGATTTCTCACGAACGTGTGCTTTTGTCAGCACTAATTTCAAAGTCCTGTGTTGGAGAGCGATGCGTGTGGCACTTGTGTCAATGCTTGTTCGAGGGGTACTTGCATTTGGTGCATCGGTTGGCTGAGAAACAGGATTTGGAAATTCTGATTTTTCTCCCTTAATTATATTTTCCAAGCGAGAGCATGATAAGGAAGCCTGTATCTCAAGGGCTATTAAATAGCATTTCTCAAATCTGTTACTTCATGGAGCTGTAATTCAGATGGCAAATCCCATGCTGTGGGGTCTGAGGAAGCTTTTCCTACTGGTCACACGCACGTTTCACTAACTCGGATTTATGCAGAGCAGTCCTAAAAGTCTGTCTCTACTCTTTATGACTTAGTTACCTGCTTGGCTTTTTGTGATGTTTTTCTTGTTCTCAACTTCTAGCTGTGAGTGCAGGTACCGACGAGAGCACCGTGCCTAACCTTCCAGTTTTCAGCTATTTATGAAAACTTAATGTATGTCATACCTGAATTGCTTGTAATCCACGTGCTGCACAGCAGCAGTATGTTGGTCAAGAGAGATGTCCCTCAAGCATCTTTCAGTTGGGAAGAGGGAGAGAGAGCAAATCCCGAACATGTTCTTGCTTTGCATTTGAAAGCAGAAGAGCAGAGCAGTTCATTGTTCAAAAATGCTTAATCAGGTATCCAGAGTAAGTAGGACACTCTGCAAGTCCTGCTTGCTTTTAAGAAAAGAGGGCAAACGAGAACACTGCTTGAGAGAGATCGTAAGAAAAACGAGTCAGTTATTTTTCCAAGAAATGATGGTCATAGTACACCTTTTATTGGTACAATGGATGTCTAATAAGTTGTTTCTGACTTCTCTCTGAGCCTTGATCCTCATGCAGACCTCACGGGAGTACGGATGGGAGATTAGGTGTTTTCGGCATGGGTGCTGGTGTTGCCATCCGCAGAACTCTGTTAAGGCAGTGTTGCTGGCTCTCATCCTAGAAGGAGTTTGATGCATTGGTTTAAATTTATCTTTCTGGGCTGAAGTCACAGTTGTTTTGGGGGGAGCAGAAAGAGACCATCACTTGGTGTTGGGTCGTGTCTGTGAGTCAGGTGCTGCAGGAAAGCATTTGAATTTGGTGTGTGGGGTGTCAAATGCAGACAAAGCATCTTTCTCGCAGGTGTCTTTAATGCTCTTGCAGGGTTTTGCGTTGTTCCGGTTGGAGTCGGATCTTTTCTGCCTGTTTCTTGGACTGTGTGTACGAAAGATAATGTGGAGGACTGGAAATGATTTGGTGTCTGGCACTGCCAATAAACTACGCTTTGTCTCTATAGCCCTTACCCAGTGGGACAGCGAGTAAGAACGGGCTCTAGTTCAGATTTGTTAGGACTTGTGGGTGACACTTTGGATAGGATTGCATAAATATTTACTTTACTTTCATTGGAAAAAGCCCGTCACAGCATCTGAAGCAGCAGAAAAAAATGTTTGTGAAATTTGTGAATTTGAACCGGCATTAAAGACCTGGTGCGGTAACTCCTCTGCTCTCTTACAGTCTCATGTGAAACTGCAGTTAGTGTTTGAGCAAGGGAAAGGGGCCCCATTTAGAGCTGATCTCTAATATTGAAGTCTAATATACTGGTGTGGGGGATGGGGAGAAGACTTTAGTATTTTAATATTGCGTTACACCAGCATCTGTAAGCGGCTACAGTTGAGCGCTGCGTTTTTATTCTTGCCAATACTGACACAAGACAAAAAATGACTATATGGCTAAGATTAAAACTGGAGCAATGGCAAACGTGGACTTCCTTAAAGAGATGTAAAAGCCTACTTCACAGACGTGCTTTTCTTCCTGAAAGATTTTGGTTTTCATTATGCAGTAACATAGGCTTCCCCCCCTTTGTTCTCTCCTCCAGCAGATACGTTCTGGTTGCACTAGCTCAGCAGCAGTGCTGCGCTAGGCTTCCAGCTGGGGGGAAAATGTTTTCCTTGCTAAACTGGCACTACCCCAACAGATTTTTCCACAGAGCGTGTTTTGGGCACACCCTGGACATGGTGCGATTTGCAAGTGTCTCGTTTCAAAGGCTTGGAGAGCTGGATGGCTTTGCTGGGCCATCCTTGGATAAATGCTGTAGGTAGAAGAGAACTTAAAAAATTGACTTAGGTTTTACTTGCTGGATTTCTGAATGAAAGGAAGGACTTAAAAATACAAATAAGTGGAGGCCTGTGTATTGACTAGTAATTCAGCTGGGAAGTGGGAAGAGTAACTTGAATTGCAGGCGAGTCTGTTGCGGTTGAGGCCCTTCATGCCTCTGGAGCCAGATGGGAACTGGGGATGGTTTGATTCTCTGCTGTGCTCGGAGCTGTCTCTAACGTCCTCTGGTTGTTGCTCTCTGCATTTGAAAGGCTTGCTGATGTGCTGGTCTCTGATGTAATGACATGGTTTGCTTAAGTAACATCCAGCTCTCTCCCCCTCCCCTTCTCTGACCTGTGTGATAAGGTTACTTTCTGGAATGCCTGCTCCAGCTTTGACCTCAGCACTGAACAAGCTATTTACAGGGAAGGGTACCTGGCACGGGCATGCCGAGTTAAGGATTTCGTTAATGGTGCCTGGGATTTCCACGTAGACCATGTTTTTTCATTAAATTGCATCACATCAGCAGTAGGGTGGTGTGATTAATACTTTGGTGAACGAGAGTATTTAAAAGGGGACAGCCAGAGAGTTGTGCTGTTGAGAGCTTAAATTCACTGGTTTTGTTACGAGGATGGGGTATCTCAAAAATTTTTCTGCAAATTGGTGAAGTTGAAGGTTACCTGCCCGTCCCCAAAACCAGCCTCCGACTTCTTGTTGTTACAGCAGTTGTCCGTGGCTGGTTATTGTGCCCAAGCAGAGAGGTCATCATGGTGATGTATTTAAAGCTCTTCTCTTAGTTGTAAGCTGTCAGGTTAGTGAAGGTGAACACCTTGGCAGATGGTTGTTGTCTGCCTGGTGCTCATGTGCAACCATGATGTCTTAACTGCAAAACGAGATGTTCTCTGTGATAGTGGTGGCAGCGTTCGGCTGGCACATCTCGTGACGCTTCCGAAGCGGATTAATTTGCGCTGTCTTATGAATGAGCATAACCACGCTCTTTCCAGAAGTGTTTAATTCTCAAAGATATTTAGCCTGTTTTAAAGAGTTACAGCTTTGTTTAACTCTTAAATACATGCATCCTTACTGTGTAAAATACATAATTTTGAGTTGTCTCTCACTTACATAGTGGAACAGTCGGGAGTGGGAGGAAAGGGTAGTTGTTTGACACAGATCTCGCTGTTTCAGGTGTTTCCTTGCAGGACTGTACAGCAATGAGTTTGTCAGGTAGTCTCGAGTATCATTTCGCTTCTTAAAAAGTGCCTCCTGATGGGGTAGATTTGTGAAATGTGACTTCATTTGGCTGCTTGCTTAATAATTAATTCAGTAAATTAAAGCAATGCAAAGAAAAAAAAAAACACAAACCAAACAAAACCAACAAACCACCTCCCGCTCTAATGGGGACTAATTTTTATTAGGCTCAAGACAATTGGTCATCAAACTACCAAAAGAGGGGAAATAAGGAGGAGCAGGGTACTTCTTATGCAGCAGAGCTTTAGGCTTTTGTATTTGTGACATTTTAGCAGTTTCCATAGTAACACATAACGGTGTTGTAAGAAATGTTGCAGGGGTTTTATTTGTACAAGGGAGGACTTTAAAATATTAATGGAAGGCAATGTGAGTTGGAGGGAAGTCTCACTGTATTTTCTGTTGGGAGCAGAAAAATTGATGCTAAGGTAGAGGAAAGTGATTTGATGCACTGTCCGGAGTGAGTAGCCATCTGTAAATTGAACTTTTATGTTTGCTGGCCAAGACAATAAGAGAATTTCAGTCATCTTGGGAATGTTTGCCACAAAGTCTTTCTTCTTGGATACTAGAGGTAAAACTTTGGAAATATTCTGCTATCACTCATTCTCCAGGTTCAGGTAAAAAATATTTTCTCTCAGAAGTACTTTTCATCCCAGCCTGCGTGTAGTTGGAGCTCATCTCCTTCTGTGATATTTGGCTAAATGTTTGGAGCTGCTCCCTCATTTGTGTTCATGGGGGTCCCTCTAAGCTTAGTTGGGTTAAAAACTGGCTGCCTCCATTTAGAAGCCTTTGTAGCAGAGTAGCTCCTACAGCTTTACAAGCAATCTGCATTCAGTGAATTCCCTGGTGGCTCCTACTTAATGACCGGTATTGAGCTTTTGCTGTTTCAGGGCTGGTGACGTTAACGTTGCATCATCAAATCCAATCTACTCTTGAGTAAGAAGCAAAGGGATTTTATGTAGCTGCAACAGTCAAAAAGCACAAAAATGGTTTCTTGGAGAAAAAGGGTTTAGCGTGGGATGTTTGTGTGCACGTACTTAAGTGGGTGCAAGTTTGAGTTGTGGGTCAGCAGCCATCCACCTAGCCCCGTATTTCCCCCCAGCTAGGTGACCAGAGGCAGTGGAGGGCTGTAAAAGGCGCTGTGGTTTAGATGGCTTTGCAATTAAATCACTTGTAGGAACCATCAAGAAATTCCTACTTTCCAGATTAGCTTAAACATCAGTGCACGAATGTCTCACTTCCGTGTATCTTATCTGTGGTTTTCTGTTATCAAGTTAGATATTTAATCTTTCTATTATTAAGTTAGGTATTAAGTCGTCTGAGCTTCTGGCCTTGCCCCGATCACTTATGGCCGGGAAGCTGCCGTGAGCCGGTCCCTGTGATGGTTAGTGCTCGCTGGATGCGGCTGACTGCTGGCCAGAGGTTACAAACGGCTCCTTGCCGGGCTCTGCACGGCCGCTTTCTGATTTTTCTCTGTCGTAATTGCAAAGCTCGGGCGGAGTGACAGCCTGTTCTGCCCTGCCCTTGTCTTCTGGCTGCATCAGAAGCTATCTCGGAGTTAACGCGTTTCTTCTGCCCGTTTAACTTTGGAGAGGACACCCGCTTTTAGTGCAGCAGTGTGCAGTCCTGGCTCGTCCCTGGCTCTCTGGATGTTGCAAATGCCGCTGCTCCTTCTCCTCCATGTGCTTGCAGGCACTGAGCAATCTGGTGGGGTGAGTGGAGTCACTCACAGGAGCTGTATGTGCCTGTGGAAGTCAGTTCACACTACGTTATGCCGAGTAAAGATACGTTGCGTTGCAGGAACAGATATCAAATCATAAACAAACTCAGTGCTTTGCACCCTGGCTTTCATTTTTTTCTTTGCATCTGCATTCTGAGTGGCAAGCGCACTGTGTGTGCTGTCACCTGCAGTGACTGGCCTTAAAAGTGCTTGGGAAGGAGGTTAATGTGTTCGGAGGAGGGTGCGGCAGTCGCTGGTGGCCTGTGCATGCCTTGTGTACTTTTCCTGCACCCTCTTGAGAAGATACGGTGCAAGAGCTCTGCAGCTGCTTGTTGAACAAGTGCTGCTTGTTCACCTGCAGTGCCCATTGCCATCAGTTAAGGTCCTGTCCTGCCCTGGGTGCTGTGGGTGTCAGCATGGAGGAGAAGAAGAGTCCCCCTCTGTGTCCGCAGACGGAGCGGGGTCTGATCCAGAGGTGAGAGCTGAACAAGAGACAGGCGGCTTTTGACTTTGGTGCTCGGTGATCTTGGCTCGGCATGGCTTTGGCAGCTTCTGACAAAATTTAACTCCTGTGGTCCCAATTCCTGATCTGGGTGGTTTGATGTGAAGAGGTAATGGCTCTCAATGTTCCTAGCGGCTTTTTTCTCAACTGGAGGCTCACATCCCAGTGGCCAAGGGGAGAATATTTCTGTTTAGCGGTCATTACCGTTCCTAGACGGGGACAGTAGCATGAATAAAAGTTACACCAGCTAAATCTGCCTATTTTTCTGTGAATTGGAGCCCTTCTCCATGTGATTTCTGCTATTCCAGTGCTGGCTATTAAAAAAAAAAAAAGAGACAATTAGCCTTTTGTGGATCTGCATTTTGAATGCAGAACACTTGCAGGGCTCTTGCTCCATGTATGCAACATTTTGTGACACTGGCTTTTTAGTGTCTCAGACTAAAACAAGAAAATTATTCTCTCTGTGCTGCTTCTATGTTGTAGGTAGCTCTCTTGCCATTTGCAGGAATTTCTGAAAGTCAGAGGGAAGATGCTGTTTATATTGAGACAGCAGAAAATAATTTGAAGAAACAGCCACATTAGCCACTTTTCCTATGTCAAGGCAGATTAAATTGACAGAGATTAATTTTCCAGTATTTTCATCATAATATACACACCTGAGTGTCATCTAATGGCTTCTCAAAGGTTTGTTGTTCATATATTGGTCAAAACCTTACTGTTTTAAATAAAATAAATCTGTTTGAGTAGTAGCCAGTCACTTAAAGAAGAATCTTCAGTGTGATGATTCACATTGTGCCTAAAGACAGCTTTCCATATTCAGCCCTTGCTCACTCCCCCCACCATCTCCTTCTCCCTGCCTCTGGAAATGGGCCAGAAGCCCAAAACAACTTAACTCTTGGTTATTTAAACCTATTTTTAATAAGTGATACTTGTAGAAAATCTTACCTGAAGGCTTTGATGGGGGTCTTGTGTATTAGATCTGGCTTACAAAATGTGTAACTTTGGGTTTGGTTTTTTTTCCAGCTGCTTTTCTCTGAACATGATCTGTTCTTTGAATTCTTACTAAAAGACTGAAATGACATCTGTCTCGAGTTACAGAGGTTCTGTACTTGTTCACTCTTTTGTGTAAATCTTTGACTTGTCAAACGTGCCCTAGTGCCCCTCCTCTCACTCCTGCATTAGTTCTCCTCTTGCATTAATGTCCATGTCTTTTTAATAAAAGGAGTTCTAGTTATTTTTGCAGCTAATTCTCCTGTGTGCTGGCTGTTGAGGTAGTATTTATTTTCAAAATAGTATCTGCTGTAGAGAGAAAGCTTTCGTAACCCATCCTGGTTGTCATGGCACAGATCTGCATTTTTTTACCCCCTTAGCCTGCTGTTACCAGGCATGCTTTGGTTATGTTAAACTCGTGAAACCAAATGCCTCTTCAGGCTGGGTACAGGTAAGCCCTAATCAGATTATCTGCTCTGCAAATTGAGTTGCTTATTTTACCTATGTTTTCTTGTACTTGAGCAACTGAATTTGTGTGCTAGGAGAAGGCACTCTTCTATGATAAATTAAAGGAAAAATGACTTAATGAAACCTTTGGCGGCTGTATGAAGACCTAGTGAAAATTACCAACTGTGTTTGCTTGAATTCTCAGTTTGCATATGAATTTCTCTGCTCTTTCTCTCTCCCCCATGAGCAGTAGTTGCATGTTTGCTATCTCCTCCACTTCATGTCCTTGGGTAATTTCTGCAGCAGAGTTTCTTCTTGACCAAGGTTTGCCCACTACTCAGGCTGGTGGTTGGGGTGCACAGGAACTCTAGTTGTTTTGTACCCCCTTTTCTTCTTTGTTCCTTCCTTTTTCTATCCTTCCCACAACTTAAAAAGATGGTATCTGAAAAATTCTTGGTTCTCAGTGATGCAACTCCTAGAGAGGATAAGATGCGTGGAAAATTGTGGTGGGTTTTGGGGTTTTTTTTTTTTCCCTTCATTGTTGTCATGTCTGTGGGGGCTTTGGTCATAAATTCCCAGAAGCTTTTAGTTTTGATGCTTGGAGCAAGTGATGACCGTAAGCCTTCAGCGTCAGGGAGGTAACCTCTGCAGTCTCTCGTAGGGTAAGAAGGTAGTCCCCACTATTGAGAGTGTTGCTGTAGCTCAGTGCTACCTGGTGAATCTGCCGTAGGAATCCTCTCGTCATTGTTTTGCTCTGATGTTGCAGCATTCCCCAGAATCGCTTTCATCTAGTTCTTGTCTGCTTGTTAACAACCATCTGCATCCAGAGCACTTGTCTGCTTTAAATGTTTGCCTTATATAATTGAAATTCCCCCTCCCTTGGAGCTTTCTAGTAGGATTTTATCTTTTTTTCTTCCTCTGGTGTAGGTGTTTGAATTTTGCTGCTAGTCAAACTAGTACATGAAGTAATCTTCCTGTGCTGGGTCTTGCTGTAGTAGTCTTACTGGAGAAATATTTGTTTTCACCTACATCTATTAGGCCTGGGAGAAAACTGTGTAATGTTCCTTCCAGTTTGAGAGACTGAAAAGAAAATTTTGAAGAATCCATATCCGGTGAAGGCCTTTCTTCTCTAAATTTTTTTTTTCCCCTCTGGTCCTATAGAGATTGACTGGAGTTTCAAAGCGAGTTGGATGTTTATTGCCCAGCGATTGGGGATTTTGGTCAGATCAGAAATACTGGGATGTGTGTATGGCTGTCCTTGCTGCCCTTGAGAATTGCTGACCTGGTACAAATGGGTGTATTAATTGAAGTAATGGAACTCTCATGTGTTTCACTTCATTTCTGAGAGTAACTTGTCCAAAAGCATTTTGCTTTATTTGTTTAGCTGATGCTTGGCGAGATAAAGGAGGTTCTGAGAATTTGTGATTATCTACTTAACCACGGCTTATGCTGTTGTCTCTTATAATGCAGTGGAGCAAATAGGTAGCACCCTTCCTCCTCCTCCTCTTCCTCCTCCTCTGCGAAGAACAGCAGCTGCCCGACTTCCTCAAGGATTAATCATCTCCATTGTACCTCTGATCAGTTTTTGACACACATTAGGGCAGAGATCTGAACAGCAAAGTGTCATCTCTCACTTCACAGAAATGTTTTGGAGACTGTAAAAAAAAAAGCAAAAAATCTCCCTTTTTTTTAATCATTGTAGTTGCCTGTTAGCTTAGTGCTGACTAGTATCACTTTTAAAGTCCTGGCATTTATTGCAAGAGATTGTACAATGATTTCCAATTATTTCAGAGGGATGTTTTCCCTTTGTGCCAAGGTTTGTCCGTTTTGTTTTTGCTTTGGTTTTTTTTAGGTTAAAATAGCCCATCGTCTCTAGTGCTTGCCGTGAACTTCCTTGCCCTTTGAGCGAGATGACAGTACTGAAGTACAATGGCCGCATTATGGTTCTGGTTCTTAACCACGGCTTGTTCCAGCTATGCTAATGAAAAAAATTTGTCATATCTCTTCCAGAGCTGGGAATCCTCTAGGTCTGGGGAAGTGAAAATGCGTAATAGTTTGGCTGTTCAGCCCGCTTGGCCCTTTGGACCCTTTGAGGCTATGTAGTAATCGACTTGCAGCGATGGCTCTTTGTTTCTGATACAATTACTTTTGTGTTGGCTTTTGTTGTGAAATGCTTGGCTTCGAAGTTTTTGAATGCATTTGAAAATGTACCATGTGTTTTACGCTTTCTTCTGACATGTGCAAATAATGTTGACATGAGTCAGAAGAGTGTTGTCCTAAAGTGGCGAAGTCTCAGGTTCAGCCCAGTATAATGCGCCGCGATGGGGAATGATCCTGTTCATCGCATGATCATGCATCAGAACTTGGGTTGTTGAATCTGCTGTCAGCCTGACAACATTGTTTGCAGCAGATTTTAGGAATCGCAGTAGGTTGAGAATCTGTGTTCTGTTCTTCACTTTGTGTGAATCTTTTAAAATTTTATCAAGCTTTAAGGTCTGAAGATGACGTCGTACTACAGACTATTTTCACTTGTTGCCTTTGCTCATGGATTGCTTGACTGGAAGTTGCCACAGCTCAGGTTTTCTTGGCTCTTGTCCTGGCTTCTAGACATGTGAATGTGACATGCTTTGCTTTTTGCTCATAAGTAAAAAACAAAACAAAAAACCCTAGTATTTACTTCTATGGAAAAACCTAACTCCTGGAAAGTAGTGACTGTGAGGTAAGTAATGCTCCGTTCACACACACAGACACAAACACACACACCCCAACACACCCCCCAGAAAAAAGAATAAGAAAACTCTCCTGAAGTAAAAGCGGCTTTTACAAAAACCTGAGGAGATTGATCTCATGATTTTTTGAGAAACTGAGGAGGGTTGGGGTAATGATGGAAGCTCTGCCTCTTGTATGAGATGTTTCGATGCTGCCAATCAAAACATCTTCTAAAAATATCCCATCTTCTAGAAGAATCTATTCTTGCAAATCAGAGCCCGATATTAAATAACATACTGTTGACTGCAAAGGATCCAAATTAAAGAAACAGACCAATATTCATCTCTCTCTTTTCTCTCCTTCCAACTCTTTATTAAATTGCTGGATACTTTTTGCAGGTTTCACGCAGGATGCGAATAAAATTAGTCTGAGCATGAGATCCTTCCAAAAATGTGGTACTTGGACTGCAGGAGAGTTTGCTCAGAAGGTGGAAACTGGCTTGCTTTTCTCTACAGAGACTTTTTCTGTTGCATGCCTGGTGTCTTGGCATGAAGTAAACATTATCTAGTCCTTTTCAAAAGTCCTGAAGTAGAGTGTGTGTCTTGGCTGAACCTGATTGAAAGGGCTGGGAAAAATCTATCCAAGAAAAAGAAATCTCTGGTGGAGCAGCCAGCGGGGTGTGTGACATGAACCACTTTCAGAGCGATGGCGGTGGTGCAAATGGAGCGGTTTGATTTGGCTCTGGGAAATACGGGTGAAATGGGAGAGCGCAGTTAAGATATAACCATCTCTTTTAGGCTAAAACAATTTAGTTCTTGGTGTTTTCTCACCAGTTCTTGTTTCTGTGGTATCTTTTTCCACCTTGCACCCTCTATTTTCTAATCTTCTGTAGATCTTACAGCAGAGCATCTCGCTCTTCTCCCGCTCTGTAGACTGCAGAACCAGGTGTCTGCCGAGTCTGGAGATGGGAATCACGGCTCACGTTGCGATACAGGCACCTGCCCACGAGGGACTGCATCGCCCGAAGCTCCGGCAGCGAAATGGATCGAACAGAGCTGCTGGCGTTGGGTTCCTGAGGCTGTAAAAACCTGATGGGGTTATTAGTTTGCAGAGGTACAGTTCGTGGGGCTTTGTTTAGGGAGGGAGAAGAGCCGAAAAACACGCCTGCAGTAAGAAGGGGACATTCCCCCTGGGCTGCCATCTGTCCTCTCCCCAGGTGGTGCAGTGTTAGGGTCATCTTTCCAGCTTGTCCGTGGGGGCCTCTTCTGCCCATCCAGCCCCTTGCTCCCGGTGCTGCGATCCAGGGACTCCCCTGTTTGCATTAACGACAAGGAGGAGTCGCGTAGCAGTGGCAAACCTGCCACGTCTGCTTGATACAAACCCGCATTGTCCTTGACAAGGAAAGAGCTTTCCAGTAATTCACCTTGCCAGCAAGAAAGAGGATTTTTTTTTTTTTTAAGAGCAGCTGAGTTGTTTGAAATCAGTGCAATGGTTAGTGACACCAAAGGAGAATATACTTTCGTGGATAGGAAATGCTGCTTAATTGCTCAAGACGGCAGTTTATTCTTTCAGTTTATGGAATTTCAGTCTGTCTGAAAACCAGAAATGTGGCTGTGAACTCATTATTTTGATTTCTTGCTCGCTGCCTCGGTGTAGTAGAAAGCATCGTGCACTTGCAGAAGGAAATGATGAATCTTTCTGTATCTAAATGAGACTAAATTAATACTGCATTCTGTATAGCTTTTTTATAAAGAATCAGAAGTGCTCTGCTCTTTTGCAGGATTGTGTTAATCATTAGCAAATTAACGAGTTGAAGTACTGTGGCCACATTAAGATGTGTAAATAGGCCAACAAAAAGCTGAGATGCACTGAAGGATAATTCAGGTAGCTCTGGGATCAGGAACAGACTGCGGAAACCCTGACTCACAAATAAATGTGATTGCCAGTACGTTTACCAAATAGTAGCAGAATCTGACTGTTCTAAAGTAAAAACGGTCTTGTGTTCTCTTTCACATGTTAACGTACACTCCTTTTTTTAGCTGTTTGTGTTTTTTAAGCTACAGGGAATTGTGAATAACTTGTATGGATTTATAGTGAGTTGTGAAAGCCTTGAGAGAAGTCTAAGCGTGTTGGAGTGTGTATGTACATAATGTGTGTGTGGTATACAAGAAACTTTTTTTTAAAAGAAGCCTCTATGTTTACATATATCCCAGGACTTCGGTCTTGAGGCCCTTGCTGTGATTGCCTCGTTACAGATATAGTTAAGTTCATGGCCTGTGAGGAGGAAATCTGAAGTCCTTTTTTGATGTGATTGGAATATAATTTTATTAAAGCAGGTTTTAGGAAGAGCAGGAAGTGAGGCGTACGTTAATAGGTAAAAGTAAGCGCCTTTTGAGAATTTGAATATAAAATCTTCATGTGGGTGACAAGTTCCTCATAGTACAGCCAAATCACAGAAAATGCCACTTGCTTTATTTCTCCAAATCCAAAACTCCGTCCTGCTCTTTCTCTACATGTCGATAATCCTACTGCACAGAGGGAGTTAGGCTGGACCACATAACTCTGTTCTTTTAGCCACTTTTGTGTGCTTTAAAAGAAAGTCTAAAAAATAAGTAGGAGGATTGGCTCTTTGTGGTAGGTTTCACTCATGTTGGTTGGAGGTTGTTTTGGATTTTGAAACACGAGGTTTAACATTTCTTCTAAAACTTGTCGTAAATTCATGTGGGTAACCCTATGCAAAATACTTAAACATGGCTAAATTCTTGGTTGCTTTGGTAGCCTGCTGGAGGAGAGTTCAATAGTCTTTCATGACATTCTGGGTGTTCCTAATTTGTAACTTGCAGTTTTCAGAAATTCATTGAGGTTTCTCATAATTGTTGCTTCACCATCACTCGTCTGGTGCGTGCTGCCGTCAGAACTAGTGTGGTATAAAACACGCACCCCTGCTGCAGCTCATTCTGTCTTGGCATCTCAGCCGAGCCACCTCTAATCTCACCGTTAGAAGTTGAAGGTAGACCTGTTAACGTCCCCTACGCCTGAAGAAAATTAAAACCCAACCTCAAAACGAAGTTTACCCAAAACTTAATTGGCAGGTGGAGCATCTGGTCCTGCGTGAATTTGTTTTTTAACAACGTTCTGCACACATGGCCTGAAGATCGTTTGCCTTGGTCCCAGAAATTCTGGGGAACTTCAGCTGCTGATGGACTGGTATTTTGCACTGTCCAGAAAAACTGTGAACAGTTGCGTACAGTTTTTAACATGGAAGTCTCCTAGGGTGAAGCAGCTCTGTGTACAGTGTATGTGGGGATAGGGGCTATTTGCTTGTTGGTCAGATTTGTGAGAAAGCTGAAGGTGGAATCAATTAAGACCTTTTTTAATTCCCTTGATGCCACATTTTCTCCTTTGCATTCCTATAGCATTTGAATATTGGACCTTGTAGCTCCAAATGTCAGAGTTTTCTGCCTTGCTTTTGGGAGCAAGCTACTGCAGGAGGTAATAGAGCACTCAGTCTTGCTTCTGCATTGCTAGTAGTTTATCTTTTATAACTTGGTATGGCAAAGAATAGGGCTGTTACAGAAGTAGATTTTCAAGGTGGGACTTGTCAATAAGAAGAAAACAGCCTGTAAGTTTTGCTTAATAAACCTTCAAGTGGAATTAAGGGGTTGCAAATAAATTTGTTCTTAATAAACTAAACTGAGTGCAGTTACCAGTTTGTCTAGGACTTTGTTTATAAGATGGAATAGACTTCTTGCAGGTTTTTTTGTAAATTCTGGTTGAATATCAGAGGATATAAATCATGAGTGTCTTGCCACATTATGAAGGTCAAAGGCTGGAGCACCGTGTATCAGTCTGGACTGGTGGGTCTGAGGAGGAAAGCTTTTCTCAAAATTTTCTGGGGCCGGTCTTGTTCAATATCTTTATTGATGATTTGGATGAGGGGATTGAGTGCTCCCTCAGTAAGTTTGCAGATGACACCAAGCTGGGTGGGAGTGTTGAACTGCTGGAGGGCAGGAGGGCTCTGCAGAGGGATCTGGACAGGCTGGATCGATGGGCAGAGGTCAAAAACTGTATGAGGTTTAATAAGGCCAAGTGCAGGGTCCTGCACTTTAGCCACAACAACCCCATGCAACGCTACAGGCTTGGGGAGGAGCGGCTGGAGAGCAGCCCGGCGGAAAGGGACCTGGGGGTGCTGGTTGACAGCCGGCTGAACATGAGCCAGCAGTGTGCCCAGGTGGCCAAGAAGGCCAACAGCGTCCTGGCCTGTATCAGCACTAGTGTGGCCAGCAGGAGTAGGGAAGTGATTGTGCCCCTGTACTCGGCACTGGTGAGGCCGCACCTCGAATCCTGTGTTCAGTTTTGGGCCCCTCACTACAAGAAGGATGTTGAGGTGCTGGAGCGTGTCCAGAGAAGGGCAACGAAGCTGGTGAGGGGTCTGGAGCACAAGTCTGATGAGGAGCGGCTGAGGGAACTGGGGTTGTTTAGTCTGGAGAAGAGGAGGCTGAGAGGAGACCTTATCGCTCTCTACAACTACCTGAAAGGGGGTTGTGGCAATGAGAGTGTCGGTCTCTTCTCCCAAGTAACTAGTGATAGGACAAGAGGAAATGGCCTCAATTTGCGCCAGGGGAGGTTTAGATTGGATATTAGGAAAAATTTCTTCACTGAGAGAGTGGTCAGGCATTGGAACAGGCTGCCCAGGGAGGTGGTGGAGTCGCCATCTCTGGAAGTGTTCAAAAAAGTGTGGATATGGTGCTTCAGGACATGGTTTAGGGGACACAGTGGTGCTGGATTAATGGTTGGACTTGATGATCTTGAAGGTCCTTTCCAACCTAGTGATTCTGTGAAAATTGGTAACTGCTGCTTTTTAGGGCCTTACTCTTTCCTTCCCTCGCCCCCCCCCCCGCCCCTCCAAACTAGCGACTATGAAGTACATGATATTGCACTTACAAATAGAAGAGGGCATATTGCCTCCATGTCTTCTGTGTCTCAAGCTGCACTTGTAGCAAGCATGCCTATTGCCAGAGCTCTTCAAGGATGAGGCTTTTGCAGCCTGTTAGCAGGAATCATTAGCATAGTTTACTTACTTACTTTTTGAAGTAAAATAAGTACAGATAATTCTTGACCGAAGCCCAAGTGGGCTTTGCAGCATTTTATTTTTTTCCTTGGAGAAATAAGGGGAAAATGCTGCTCTGGGAGATAGACTTTATCTATGAAATGTAGCTAAACATCATCTTGTAACTCTTCCCTGGTGAGAAGCATCTATGCTGTCTGTGTAACTATTTACATCGAGTTGAGAAGGAGCAGGGAATCGTTTGGATGAAAAAGAAGCAAGCGTGGTGGCATCTGGAGCCTTGATTGCGGCGTTGTCATCTTCCCTTGGCCTTGTGAAACTCCGAGGTTCGTTGGGCCGCTGTGGCCACCTCTGCTGTGCTCAGTGTGAGCTTTTCTAGCCGAAACAGGTGTCTCCCTGAAAATACGTGCCAGTATTTTCTGTCTGCTGGTAAAGAACAGTATTCCTTTGTTGCTGTTTGGAGAGAGAAGGGAAGCCAGCCAAGTTCAGTGCTGCTTCGTGGCAGAACGTATCTCATTTCTTTGAAGTTGAATACTTTTTAAAATAAGATCACCTAGACTGTAGCTCTGAAAGTCTTTATTGCAGTCACCGAAATATGTTCCCATTAGTAACACTTCCTTCTACTAAAATTCTGTCCATTTTTGTAATCCTCTGCTGTTACTGCTCTGACATTTGGGAAAGAACTAGTTCTTTTGCATCCTTCTGGGAGATGCACAACAAACCCAAAAATTCATCTTGTCAATCCTCTCTTGGTCTCAGATGCCAAATACCTGTGCTCTAACTTTGCGCAAAAAGACGCCTAAAGACTGGCCATCTCTGATTCCTAGGAGACCAAAGCAAAGATCTGGATGCAGAGAAGTGTTGCCTGTCAAAATCAGAGTTGCACAGGTGCATTTTCTGGAGCGCATTCAGCTGTAGTTGGTGATTTGCCCATTTCTTTGCCTGGGAGTCCCTGAATCTGGGTGCAGCTGGTGGTTGAGAAAGACCCAGGGTGTTTCTGAGTGGGGGAGTTTGGGGAGGAGGGTGTCAGTGGCAGTCGAGTGATTTTTGCAAAGCTTTTTTTACAGGTCCTGGGACACAGAATTCTTGGGAGGTGTAACAAAACATCATCTCTCCCTATAGCAGTCAGGTTTCGACTGGGGGTTTTGCATATGTATCCTCCTCATCTCCCTGGAATTAGCTTTCCTCCTGAAGGCTAAGGAACGGCACCTTGGGGAAAGGTAGCAAAGGCTCACGGTGCTTGATTTGAACCTCCTTCTGGTGTCAAACCCCTGTATAGCAGAGTACATGGGTTTCCCTTTGCACTCTCGCAGTCCAGATTCTCAGGCAGCTCGATCATGGAAACAACTTTGGTACATTTATGAAATTCTTGTCAAGTTTTAGCTTTTTTTTTTTGAGTGTCCTTCCTTTGTGGTAGCGGTAGCTTTCTCGTGTGCTGCAGAACAGCACAGCTGAGCGTACCAAAAGACACTTCTTTGAGCCTGTGCTGGAAATAAAAGCCTTTGGAAGAGAGAGGGGGGTTAATACACTCTCAGATGTTTGATCAGATGTTGGCTTCTTTCCCGACCTTGGGGCTGGGACCCTTTGGAGCCCTATTGCATAACAACAACAGAGCAGGGAAGATTTAAACCAGCAGTGAGCTCGTCCTGGTGCTGCTCTGATCCACTGGTGGTCGAACTTCAAATAGCTGATGCTCGTTTCTGAGAATGTCATGAACTCCGTGGTTTGTGTTCTTTTAGGAAAACCTCTCAAGTGAGTCTTAAATCATGTGTACATGGCTAATTTAAAACACCCCTTAAACTTGTGTATCCTTTCTGTGTGGAAGAGCGTGCTCATGCATACAGCGTGAATTTGTCTTCTGCAGGAAGTTCCAAGCACATGATTTGGACGCTGCTGTTGGGAAGATGATTTCTTATGGCTGAAAATGCTTGTGATCATTCTTGAAATTGCTTTTATTTCCTGCTTGCGTCTTGCCAATATCCTACAGCTGTATGTTCACCTTCTTTCTCCAGCAGTATTGGGAGGCTTTGGGTAGAGCCAGTCTCCTGCTTCTGTTCCAGTTACTCTGAAAGAAGAAAAGCTTTCCTGGGTACTTTTTAATTTCCTTATTAGACAGTTGAGAATCCATATGGGAGAGAGACTTCATGATATCTGCATTCTTACAATGTGGGGAAGATTTTACTTCATGGCTCTTCCCCTCTTAAACACCCAAGAGTCTGTAGTGAAGCTGGTTTATAGAGACTCTGCTTAAATAGTGTCGTGAACTTGGATGCTCACACCATTAAGTCTGTCTTGCATAGTGAGGTGTATATAAAAATGTATAAAAGCTGTTATGTTCTTCACTAGTACACACCCTTTCCTCCTCTTCAGGAAAATTAGTGTTAATATCTCGGTAACTCTTGCAGCTGTGGTTTATGGCCTCAGCAACTGCTTATTTTTGTTGTGATTGCAAATACTTGAACGTCCGTCGTCTTGTTCTCACTAGGTTAAGGACGGCTCCCTCTGTCAGTAGTAAAGGCTTGAATTGTGAACTCGGGGTTCAGGCCATGTGAAACACTTGTGGCGAGATAAAATGGAATATAAGTTGCAGCCTGCCAGCTGCTCAGTAGTGGCTGTGTGTGTTCTTGCCCTGTTGCATTTTTCATGCGGGCATAAGGTCTTTACGTTGCTTTAGGATGGGAGAGTGCAAGAGGCAGGTACTGTACGTCACGTAACGCAGGTCATGCTCTGCCTTGCTTAATCTGTGCCGAGTTGCTCAAGGCTATGAGCTCCCCTGCTCCTCCGAGCAGTCGGGAGGCTGGGCCCTGAGAGTGGAATTTCAGAGGCTGAAAGTTGACATGAAGATGTGCAGCTATTGCTGTTTTCTAATGTTAAATATAATCCCTCTCTTGAACGGATTAATAAATAAAACCATTGGCCAATTGCACACAGCTGCCTCTTGTCCTCCTGGCACAGATAAATCCTAATGGTGGATTTTGACCTCTGTTATTCCGAGAAAACTGCTCAGCTTCTGCCCGAGACACACTGCTGTTGTTTCAGTGCCCGTGGTGCACCCTTCAGACTGCTCGCATGGCCCTGGCAAGGGCTGACACTGCTCCGAGCTGCTTTGCTGGGCACAGTCTGGCGATTAGTTTATTTGAGAACTGGGGATATGTTAAAAAGGTTCTGTAATCAGCAGAAAGCTTGTCACCTAAAATTGGCCTTCTATTTTAAGTTGAAACTTAAGGGGCTTGGTTTTTTAGATATAATTATAAGCTCCAGCAGAGCTATCGTGTCTTTTATATATATATATATATCTCATACATATTAAAAATATCTGAGAAGACTACGAGGAAAGTAAAGCATGAGAGAAGTAATTGATTAATGTCCCTCCCTGTTAGAACAGGTAGTTCAAATTAAGGCAGACTGTAACTGATAGAGTTCAGTAAGTTTCCTCTTCAAGGTCAGATTTTTCTGTTCTGGGTTTTCTTTCCACTAGCATTTGAAACACGTTGCGGGATTTGCTCGTCTCATTTAACATGTCACTCCTTACGTTCACGCTCTGAGCCTTGTACTGTTAGACTGAGGTTAGTTCTGGGTTTGATCACATCTTACGTTATTTGGAGAGCTGTAGGTGCCACGCGTGTTGCAGGGTATGTTTAGCTTGTCAGTCCGCAGGGGATACCGGCGCTCCGGCTGGACCTTCCCACGCGTCCCTGGCTTGTCTTGTGCTCCCTGCGCTGCTGGCCCTGGTGTGGCTGGTCCAACGCTGCCCACCTGCAGTCCCAGCCTCCAGCCGCGAAAGGTGGAGTTCAGCTCATCCCAGGCTGCTTCCTTGCTTCTCCAGCCGGTCAGCATTAGTCAGCAAACCTGGGGTTTGTCGTGCTCCCTTCTCTGCAGCGGGTTGTCTGAGCTCCGCTGCTTGCAGCGGGGAGTTTTCCCAGCAAGGCTGTGCTTGCAGTTAAGGCTTGGCTCTGCCCTGCTGTGTCCGATAAGGATGGAGCAACTGGAGAGGGGCCTATGTGGTGGGGCAAAGTGATTGCCATACTGCATCTTTTGTTAAAGAAATCCCTTTCCTATTTTATTTCAAATAAAAAAGGAAGGGGAAGAATTGCCCTCCTATAAAGCAGCAAAACTACTGATTTTCCTTTTTCAACCAAAACTTTCAGTTCCCTCCTACCCTCTCGCGTTGGTGTCTGAAGCAACCTGTTAGTTCCAGCTGACGAATGCATCCCTCCTGATATTTTCTGCCTTCTCTGTTGGTACCCTGGGGTAATATCATTTGTTTAGTCCCCTCCACAAAACGCAGACGCAGCCTGCTGTCCCGTTTGCAGGACGCCCTCGAGCGCTGTAGGCAGTCCGGTTCCCAGGCATGGGGAGCAGCAGTCCGGTACCTTGAGATTTACGAATCACAGTAACAAGGACAATATTCACAACTCCAGACGGGCTGTTTTTCATTAATAGTAAGAAAAATGTGAAGTCCTGGGAATTTTGTAAAGGCTTTTGACATGTTGAGTACTCAGTGATGTACTACAAGATGTGGAGGAAAATAAACTTTTGATTAAAGAATAAACTCTGTTCCAGAAACTCCCTGCACAATACTCAAGAGGCTTTTCCAGGTACAAGGAGTAAGACCTGGGTTTGGCTGTTTTGTTGAAGAAAGCTGCCTTGCTGTGGCTTTCCATCAAGATACCATGCTTTTTGTCTAAGCTTGTAAGCTTCCTTGATTGCTTCTTGTTTGAACCTCATTTTGGAACTTACTATATATAAATATTTATGTAAACATGTAGTATTTATATGTAATATTTCGGTTAAAACTTTTAGAGCTTTTGTTTCACTAGTTACTCATGGAAGGGGTGTGCTGTCTCACTGTGGAGGTCAGAAAAACTTTATGGGCCATAAAGTTGAGACTTTTCAAGCTCTACGGGTATCCTGTCACAAAAGTCAAGCTGCTTTTTTGTTGGTTTGAGGATGATCTTCTAACATGCAGGAATGGGTTTTGATACTATTTCGTTTTAGGGTTGAAACTTGGCTGTGTGGATTTCTGTACCATGTCTACAAAAAGCAGACATTTGTGTAGCTGTGTACTGACAAGCAGAAAGACAAATTCAGAATGATCTGCTCTGGAAAGGATCCAAACATTTTAATTTGTGTGTATGTAATTCTAGTATCTCTACTAGAGCCAAGTCTGCTCTCCTTAGACTTGATGATAATGCTTAGCACATGTAGTGTTTTCATCTTGAAAGCACTACACAAACATTAACTAACCTAGCAGTTGAGCTTTAAACTTTCTTTTAGCCAACACTTACTTAGGTTTGAAGGCAGACTTGCTATCTGCACTGCTCTGGGCGGGCCCTATACTGTTATATATGTTGACTGGGAGCACGTCACAGGATGGGCTGGCAAAGGGCGCTAAAAATAGCTGCTGATGGTTCCTCTGGATAGTGCAGGAAAACTCAAATCGCTTTACTGATCTGACCAGAAACCCAGCGACCACATCGCAGCTACCGCGTCGAGTGGAGCACTGAATTGATTCTTCTGGCGAGAGTCTTTAAATTTTCGTGTAGGTCATAATTGGGCTGATGTAACTGATGTCATTTCTAGTAAAATGATGAGGCAGCAGTGAGCCCTTGCTTCCCCTTGCTCTGCTCAGGGGGCGAATTTGACTACTTTTCTGGCATAATAGCATGTTCCAGAAACCATGAAGCTGTCCTACCTTTGTTGCCGTACCACTGGTAACTACTTCATCTCAGTCATCCAAAGGACTGAATTTGGTAAGCAGAATAGTTGAAGTAAACACAATTACTCTGCAAGGACGTCTGTCGGGACCTCTGGAGGCCGCACCGCTATTTTGTACGCGGAGGAATTGGATAGCTTAGAGATGCTTTCATTCCCCGGGACAAGGGGACACGTTACGGGGTGTTAAGTCCTTGAGAACCGTTCCTGGCTCGCTCAGCATTGTGGCGAAGCTTTAAAAACCTTTATCTTTGTGCTTTTGCTAGTGGGTTATTGTTGCTTCCTTTGGTTCACTTAGCAGAACAGGTGGTCTTATTCTTTGCTGTCTTGGCAGATTTCCTCTTAAGCCTTATTTTAGAGAGTTGAAAGAGGAAGAGGGCATAGGGTGCTTTTTTGAAGCTGTATTCACCGAGGGCTGTATTCCCACCAGCGTTGTGAAGTCTAGAATAGTTACTCCAGGTTTCTTTGCAGTTTTGAAGCAATTACAGTTTCTCAATCTTGAAGTGGGGGACGTTGTCCTAGAAAAGAAGAATATAACCAGGAGAGGCATTGAAATGTGGAAAGAAGGATCACAGGTTTTATTCACTGCCCCAGGATTTATCCACTTTGTCTCAAGGCATGCACAGGTTTTAGAGGAGCTTGTGAAGGCTTGGAAAGATGAAAATAAACACGGTCAGCACTCTTCATCTTTTGAATAGTAGGTGGCTGAACAGAATTGCTGCATAATGAATTTTGACATTCATTAACCCCCTCCTTCCCCCCACCTTTGTCCCACTTTCCATACCTTTAAGTAAAACCTGACCCAAAGTGTCTGGTCAGCAGATGTAGAGATTCTATACTGCTGCAATTAGATAATGCTTTTTCTGGTTTTACATATGTTTTCTGTAATAACTGTTGAAAATAGGTGCAGCATGTGCTTTTCCTGCTATATGAAATGAATAGAGAGGCTTAATTTTTCTTTAAAAAAAAAAAAAGTTCCGTTATTACTAAATACATTTTAAAAGGCTATTGGTTTTGTCAACAGTCAGAGAGGCAGAAAGGGAGACAGATGCTTGTGATAGGTTTTTCTTCTGTGTGTGCTTGAGGATAAACTGAGCACTGATTTTGGAGGAGTCCAGCAGAGTCTAGCTGTGTCACCTCTGTCATACCATGCCTCTATTTCCATTAACTGTAGGACAATCTGAGTAATCAGATTCTCCAGTGAATCGGAGCTGGGACACTTTCAGTTGTTTGTTCTTTTCTTGGTATATGATTCATTTAGTTTTGACTGGGGCTTTGGGAGGATTACTATTCACTGTGGTGAAGCACTGGGATTGCTTATTAGGAGTTGCTGTGAGAAGAGATGCTTGTTCCAACTGTTCCACCTCCCTGTTTTCTAATTACGTATTTGAATTTCTCCCTGCTCAGATCACCTGTAATAAATCAGACACCCACAGGTTACATGACCCTGGTTTCTGTCTCTTCTGTGAAGAGACTGATAAAAGTCCTTTAAATAACGTTTCTGGTAAGATTTTTAGCAATCAACTGCTGAAGGATTGCTTTTAAGGATTTAGCTACATTTGAACTCGGTTGTATTTCAAGTCTGGCCCAGCCCAAGCATTTTAGGATGCCCCATGCATGTGTCTGTAGGTCTGTAACCCCAGACCTGCTTGAAGCTGTTCAGGTAACACATTTGCCAACATGCTATAAATAACTAGTGACTTCCAAACATAATTAGTTTCTTTATTGTCCTCTTAGTAATGTGTGAAGCAGGTGTAAGCTCCACCCAGATCCCATCCCCTTCCAGCAGGATTTCCAGCTTAGAGAGGTAGGTGCACCTTCTGCCTGTGCCCGAGCATCTCTTGCTTACAGGGTAGGTATTTTGGTAGCAAACCTTCCTTGCTGCCGGGTGTATGGATGGTGACCGATGCAGGGCTGAGCTCTGTTCTGTTAGAGACTGACTTGCCAGACTAAGGTACCCCCTCCTGCCCTCCAGTAGCTGCTGAAAACAGATGGAGAAGGAATAGAGGCAAGTAGTAAATCTAGGTAAGGAATGGAGTCTTGCCTGCCAGTCTCCTTCATTTCAGGCTTTCTTTGAAGAAGGTGACATGCATCGAATCTGATGTCAGTGCTTTCTGCTGGATCCTTGCCATCTGGGTAACTTTTATTTTCTCTATGTGCCTTGAGGCAGCCTGTAGAAACCAAAATTTGCTGAAGCTGCAGTTCTTGATCCTTTGTCTAGCTATCTTCCAGATTCTGATTTCATTGATGTATACGGCAGTGGGCAGTTGAGAGGGCATCTTGACACTCTCTGCACCTTTTGGGGGAGAATTTAATGGAAACTAGGATAAAATGTGTGGATTAAAGCCTCCATGATGGAGCTGATTCCATGAAGTGATGTAAACGCTTGGCTCTGTCTCTCAAAAACACCAAGTCAAAGTTAGCACAGCTGAATGTTTTAATACTCTTAGTACTTGCTGGGTACTGATGGTTGGGACACATTGCTAGAACCGAAAATATTTTCTGCTTTAACGCTCCCTGGATGAGCACGCAGGGTGTATGGATAGTGCATCTTGATCTTCCAGCTGCTGGCCTTAAAAGAGGAGGGCAAGGCTGGGATGGATAGAGCTGTGCAATATGTTGGGCAATGGGACAGAAAAGCTGCTGGAAGGCGACAAAATGATACTGAGAGAACTGGCAGGAAAAGAAGTGAAAGAAAGCTTAGAGAAATGGTGTCAAGAATACTTTTTTTTTTGTAGCCTCAGATTGTAAGGCCAGATGAGATCATTTATGTAAGAAGAGATCATCGCAGAGGCTGTATGATTTGGCTGAGTAAATTCCTGTTTGCTTGAGCTTGAGTGGGTTTTGAAAACCACTCTTTACTTCTGGCTTGAATGTGTTTAGTTTGATCTTGTAGCCATCAGTTCTTGTTTCTTCCCTTGCCTGTTGGGTTAGGAAGCTGTGTAGCAAATATAAGTACTTGTGGACGTGATCTCGTTGCCTCTTGCCGTCCGAAGAGAGCTCAGATTTGAATATGAGATGTGGTGGCTTTTTAAGTTTTTTGACTTTACTTAAAGTTGTCTTGCTTGTGGATGGATCATTTGCCTGTTTGTTTGTTTGTTTGTTTTTAACAAGGCTTCATAGTGGTGTTCAAATTCCAACAACGTCTCTCCTGAATAATCAGAAAATCTTTTAAAAGCATCTTTTCCACCCAAAGATCTTTTCCCCACTCCTTTTCCTCCATTAAAAAAAAAAAAAAATCCCAATATTGCAATTCTGGCCTATATTCTTTGGTGTCTGCTAAATATGGTCAGGAGTGTTAAGTGTGTTTTCATGCTTTCATTTGCTGTCAGTACAAGTAAGCCATCTGGCTGTCAATGATTACTACTTTTTGTTTCTTCAGTCAAGGTTTATTTAGATTTTTGTTTCTGCAGAAACTACTCAAAATGCCTCCTGTTTCTGGTCTTCCCTTTCAGTTGCTTATCTAGGATGTGGTTTGTATGCTCTGTGAGAACCACACTGATGGCTTGGTCAAGAAGCTGTGGAGTACCAAAGATTTTTCAACAAAAGAGTTCTCTTTACACAACTAAAAGCTAAAAAGAAAAAGTAATTTTTTAAAAATATATGGAGCTTTAGACTTGAAAAAACAGACGTTTACAGAAGATACTGAAATGGTGTTGCAGTTTTGACATGCTCAGCTCTGCAATGAGAGGGATGTATTCTGTATTCTGATTATGTCAGAAAATGAGATTAAGCACCGAGGCCTCCCTTTTTCTGACAGATAGCTAAATGTGCTGGCATCATAATTCCCTTTAATGCACACAGGTGATAGTTGTCTTGTAAAGTTTGCACGAAGGTTATACTGATGCCAGCGGGAGTTTTGTTGAAGATTGATGGTAGTGTGCCCTAAATTCATGCTGTCCTTTAGGCCATAATTATAAGTGCACTTTGGCTCTGTTCCCAGGAAGACGTTGACACCTCTGAACTTGAGCTGCTGGGAGGTGAGCAGCGTCTTGTGCTCGGAGATGCGATTTCCACGTGCGGGGCCCCCGCCCAAAGTGAAACGGACTTTCCACTTCACATACTTGTCGACGTTGGAGCATGGGGCTGTGGAACCAAACCAGGATTTCATTGAAGAATTTCTTGGATGCTTCTTTCTTGGCTTAGATGCTCTTACCCCTTCCTCTTGCCTCTCCTTTCGCCGTGCCATCTGTCTGTCAGCTGCTTTCTCATTTCTCTGACCTATTTATGAAATATGTCTGCACAACCCCTTTGTGCAATGATTGCAGAGGAGTGTTTGAATTGTGACCAGACTTACTTCCTCTTTGTCGAATTTGTCAGGTCCAACGACTACCCATCGGATTCGGTGGGGTATCTCTGGTCTCGGCTTAAAATTGCATGGTCTTGGTCTCAAACCAGGGCAGTACAGAGAATTTTCTGGTAGTGGCAAGGCAGAACACGGCAGCATAAGCCTTGGAGGTTGGGATTTGTCTGCCCGAGTCCTGGCAGGAGGTGGGGTCGGGTTTGGGTTGCAGCGCTTGCTTGTTGGAGTTCAACTTTCACAAAGAGGAACTTTATTTGCGAAGCTCTGGACAGTGATTTCATTGTCCCAGCAATGCCTGGCATGAAGGGGAGCATTGAGGCTCTGTCACGGGTCCAGGTTCCCGAGTCTACACCTGTCAGTGGGCGGCAGCAGCCAGTCACCCCCCTGCAATCGGGGTTCTTGCCTTTCTCACGTTTAAGGATTAAGGCTCGGATCTGCTGCAGCTGGTCTCAAACTCCGCAGAAGCCCAGCATCGGGCTCTGGAAGCAGTAAGGTTGCTTTTAGCACGCGGCGTCGCGATGAGATGTGCTACTGCGGTAGCAACCAGTGTTGACGTGCCGCCTTTCTTGCTCTTCATTGCATATTTCAGAGGAAAAAAAAGTAAATTGCCAACAATCCTCCAAATCTCTCCATAATAAGTGTTCATGGTAAAGTAGGAGCGTAATACACTTGGCGTGCTCCGGTGCGGGACCTCGCGTCCCACCTCATGCAGCAGGGGAAGGGGTGCTTTTGTGTTTCGGGTATTTTCTTGCCTTGTATAAATAGTTGAAAAAAGTAATATAATCGGGGTTAGATGGTGCCATACACATAGGGAGAAATGCGGTCTGGTTGGATTTATTCTGGAAAGGGTATTACATCATCCATGCTTTTCTGCTCGAGGTAGCAAAGGAAAAAACAGAGGGAGGAGGACAGAGCGGCGCTGATAAGGCGGCTCCCTCTGAATTTCCTGCTGCGTGGTGGGGAATAGATCTGTCCTGCCTGTGATGGATCTGAGGTTAAGGATCTCTGTTCACACAGTTCTGTGCATTTGCTTCCAAATAATGTATGGTTTCATTTATTTTTCCCATAATTGAATGTTACATAGGCAGAGGTGAAGGGATGGCAGGATTTTGAAAGCTTACTGGACTTCCTTGCCCCCGCTGTATAGGGGCTTTCCTGGCAAATGTATCTAGGAAATTTTGCCACTTCCTTTGAAACTAATTATTGGGCAGTCAGATGCACAAGCTGGCAAGGTCACTCTGAAACCAGAGCTTTGGGGGAAGGGTGGATTTAAAAAAAAAAAAAAGGGTAAGGGGGGCAACCCTTGATGCAGGCTGCTGTAGATCAGATTGTATGTTTTCTTTTGTAGATCAGACATGCTAATAAACGTATTCAAGATTATTAAAGGGAAGGAATAGCTATAGCTTTTTGGTTTCTCTTTTAGTTATTGAGACACTGAGGAAAGAAAGGTAGAGCACAAGGGGACAAAAAGAATTGCTGAACAAAGTGTGGCCTTTCCCTATCTTTATGAACTAGCGAAAGCGTCTCTGGGAAGAACCTGAGCTGCAGGGAGGGAATGAGAAAGCGTCTGGGAGCATGTAACCAGTCGTGACATCCGAACGGCCACGCATTCCTGCTCCCCAGATTTGCATAGAAGATGCCTCGTGTAGCTGAACTAATAAAAAGCCCGAACAATAGCACTCGCCTATGAGTTACTATGAGGAGTGGTTAACCTGCTGCTGACCCTGTCCCTTTTCCTCTAATCTCAAAAAATGAAATAAAGCCCGTATAATCACTTCTAAACTTACATTTATATATAAGATACATAGTTAGCTCCAGAAGAGGCATACTTGCCTGCAAGCTCCAGCCCTTGCAGCTGGAGAGGGCGGCCATATGATTAGCAATGACACAAGGTGAAAAAACTCCCTTTGTTCTGCTTTTTCTCACCGACCTCCACTCTGCTTGGGAGGGTATGCTGTCTTGATCAGAGAGAACTTTTTTGGCATGTGTTTAATTAATTAAAAGAAAGAAGGTAGTAAATTGGTGGTTACAGTGGAATTTCTTCTGTGATACTAAATCCATTCCAGTCTAAAGCAATCTTGTGCCTGGGACAATAAATACACCATAGATAACAGCTACTCTTGAAGGTGAGCCAGAACTCCTCTGGCCATGCGATAGATGAGAAAAAGATGTCAAGTAACGCGTCCAGGATCAAAAGGCAAATCTGTGATGGAGCAGAGAATTAGCAGATTCAGGACTGGAGTCCCCGCTTCGAGCCTTTTAAACCATAAGAGCTTCTTCTTCCCCACCACTGCTCTGCCATGTCGCAGAAGACGGATGTCAGCCGTCGGTCAGGATTCTGTAGTGGTAGATCAGTAGTGTCGTACTCCCCAAGGGCAAGTTCTCCTGTGTGATAGAGTAAATAAGTTCAAGTGTTATAGTCACACACAGTTCACCATGGATATACAACCATATACGCTGTTGTGAACTTCTTGGCCTTCTTAGTTTTTGTCTGTTCTTCACTTCTCTTCCCGGTCAGATGTGGATTTCCTCCTTGGAGCATACCTGGAATTAATTCCATATCTCTGCTCTTGGTGATACTTCACGTCTTCTATAAATCTCGTGAGCTGATGCCTTTTGGCTCTGTAGAAGAAATACGCTGCACACTTGTGACTTTATGTATTTGGACTCTCTACATTATCCCGAGTTTATCATCTGAAGCCTGTCTCCCCTTCCCAAAGCATGACTGGAGATTTAGTAAGCACTTGGTAACAGAGAAAAAGTATTTTTTAGAGGTGCAAACAGCTCATGAATTGATGGAGTGATATCTAAGGAGTTTGGATCAAAATTGCACATCAGCAAGAGGTTTGTACTTTAAGCTGTGCACTGGAAACACAGTAGTTGTGTGTGGTCAGTGTATCAAGGGTAAAGCAGAGTCTTGCCCAGCACAGCAAGAGTTGTGAGGGAGATGGTATCAAAAATATATATGGCATTTAGTGGGAGATGCTGGGATGTTGACGTCTTACCAGAAGAACTGCAGAGAAAATGCAGGAGTTGATTCTCCAGCCCATTAACTTTTCAGCTAGTGTTTGAAGCACTCAGAAATCACATCATTCATTCCTGTGCCTTTCTGAGTACTCCAGAGTGGAAGCGAGTTAAAAGTGTTTATGTGTGTGTATGTACTTGAAACAAAAGCTGTGTTTCATGTAAAACTTTTGTTATATACTAAGCTAAAACCTCTGTGGCTTGGGTTTTTTTTTGGTAGTGTTGTCTTACGAAAAGCTGCAGCGAGGCTAGGGGAAATGTAGGAGTGTTTTTTGTGGAGTTTGGGACGTGCTGGTGGTCTGTTTTGCTCTGGCTCTGCAGCCTGTATATGGTCTGAATAGAAGGGTGGGGGGGAATGTACATTTTAGTTGTTGAACTGAAGCTCATATGGAATTCCTTTGTCTGAAGTACTGGACTGAAACTAAGTGGATTTTCTGAACGTTGTGAGAGGCAGGTCTGGGGCAAGAACAGGCAGCACTTAAGTGTCACATCTGCTTAAGCCTGCACTGATGTCCACCTCACCCCTTGGTGACACTTGGAGTGAAGAAACTTGTGTAGCCAGTTCTTGCTCACCTTTGCATAATGGTTGTTTCAGTGTTGAAGATGTAAATATGCTGTAAATGCAGAAATGCTGCAGTTAAGAATTCATTGTTTTCATGAGAATCTCTGGTTTTGAGAACGTGCTTTGTTACCCTTCACAACTGATGTCAGCAAGGGGGTGCCTACAAGCTTTTCCCTTTTTTAAAGGAAAATTTACATCTGAAATCTGACGCAAATCTGGGATGATCAAGCAAAATAGGGACCTCGTGTAAACTGTCCATTCTCTCTCCATCCGGCTTTATGTTACTTTTGAAGCGAATGTCACGGCCATCTAAAGAGCAACCTCGTTAAAGAGCAACCCGCTGACTCGTTTTGTTGCCCATCTGCCCAACCACATACATCCAAACTGGCCCAGCGTGTCTGCGTGTGTTTGGCATGTCCTGACGGCCCCTTTCATCGGGGTGGGCACGGCACTCGTAGCTGCTGCTGGAACCACACGCGGCCGCTGTGGGCACTTGGCCAGCGCCCCGCCGCCGTCGGGACGTGCGACACTGCGGAGCCCTTGAGAACAGGGCAGTGCGGAGCGGCAGCAGGTTGCCCTTCTGTAGGGTCTCACGGCAATTCAGGAGCCTCGTTCAGCAGACGGCGATGCGCGGTTTGGACGGTTCGTGTAGGAGTACCGGCGTTCGTTAGCGTCCTAGCTCCGAGTCCCGCAGAAAAGAGCTCTGCGGACTTGTCCAGATCCTGCTTCCTTCCCCCTTTAAGGCATGCGTGTTCCCTCAGGGTTTGAATTACCCCATACTCTTTTCAGGGAAATAAATAGGGTATCTGTAAGTTTAAACATTAAGGCCTTTGTCAGCCCACAGCGAGTAGCAGAGGCCTCCTGTGGATAAAACTACGTTTCGGGGAGGTCCTTGTTTTACAGCGCATTGAGTTCTGTTGAAAGATGGAGGCTTGGCAGCATTGAGACTGAAGTCCTCTGTCCAGGGGACAGGTGGAGCTCCGGCAACGAGCCTTTTCCCCCTTTTCACTCCCAACCACTTGTGCCAAGTGCGTTTTGTCTGTCTACCAAAGGGCAGTTCATGCAGCCGGGGTGGAGGAGAGGGTGCCAGCCGACATGACTCGGTTCGCAGCCCTCAGATGGCTTGCCCCATGGAGCGTTCGGTCCTTTTTGTCTCAACCGTTTCCTAGCAGATCTTTCCTAGCACGTTTTGTTTTTCAGCTGAAGTGTGTGCCACCTCTTATCTCTGCCATGCCATGCCGCGTGTTGAGGATGCGCAGCACAGCCCTCGCCACCCCTGTAGCCTTGCGGAGTCGGGTCTGATCCTGCACTGGGGTCTGTGTTCAGTGAAATACCCCCTTCTGCTGTTCTGGATGTTCTGAGCAGCTTTGCAGGCCAAAATCAAAGTTTCTTCATCACAGAGCGCATATGTGATTGGTTATGTGTATGTACTGTATGACCAGCTCTCCTGAACTCGCCAGCTCCCACCGACGCTGGTGATGCATCTGTTTTATAGTTACTTAAACGGAAAAGACGGATCACAGCTCAGCAGTGACGCTTCTTCCCGTGGTTCAGTACTGCATTGCCCTGGTGTGTGATGCACGAACCAGCTACAAGGTGCTGCCTGGCTTTGGTCTGGCTTGAAGCAGTCTTGTGCTAGTTAAATCAGCAGTTTGTTCTTGCAGAAATTGCTGGTTTTTAGTTGCTGCTGGAAAACGTGTGCAGAAGCCAGCAGGGGCTGAAATAGTGGTTCTTAAACTGTGCTCCGTGGGACCATGCAGCGGGGCTTGCAGATGCATTAAATGAGCTTTTTGATGGAAAGCTTGATGAAGGAGCCAGGAATGCCCAAGAAATTCACGGGTGTTGACAGACGTCCGCTGGTGCGAAAACTGTGGCAAGTGCTAGCGGAGGGAAGTGACATGATGTGTCGGTTTGTTGCATGCAGATGAGATGAGAAGTTCCCTGAAAACCCATCATTAGTAACATTCATTAGTGGCAGAGTTGCCCTTCTGGAAGGTTCTTCGACCTGGTCAGAGCTCGGTTCTTTCCTGGAAAGCAGAGATGCTCTTTTGTGTCTCCCATTTGATGTTTGAATTCTGTGTTTCCTCAGTCCTTTGTACGCCGGAGCGTCTGTTATAAAAGGGGTTTCACGTGGCTGAACAATGCAGATTGTGCCTTTCTTCTCCTAATGGAAATAAAACTCAATTTTCACAGCCTCCGACTACGCTGTGTTTTGGCCATCCTCAGCCACCCTTCGAGGACCCAAAAGCGTCTTCCCACTTGTCCCCCCCCGTTTATCCACCCAAAACCCAGCAGCTACCCCCACGTCCTTACTGGGATCCTGGTCTTGGATTTGATCCAGTGCCACGAAACCTTTCTGCGTCCTTTGCTGTGGAATATAATTGCTAATTCCTTAATTTATGCCTTCTGATCGTCTGTCTCTAGTGCTGCTTGTCCACAGTTAAGTAGGCAGAAGCAGACGCCCTTCTCCCTGCCCGTGCCACCCCTGTGCTCCGTGGCTGCTTTGTGCCGTGTTTATGGCTACAGGCAAAACCGAACATAGTGCAAGTCACATTAGTCTCCCGTCATTCTCCCTCTCTCTTTCCATTTCTCTCTGGACTTTTTCACGCTCCTGTGCTGTATAGTATTCCTTTAGCCAGGATTATTTTATCCCATTTCTTAGATAAAGGGCTTGGAGGTCAGAACTGCATTATTTCTGTGTTAACTGGAAGGGCTCTTTGGGTTGAGAGAGGAAACTTCTCTTGGATCGATGCCAGAAATAACACGTCTGCCCCTTCCCTTGACTAAATGACCTTCAGATTTAATATTGATGTGTAGCTTCATCCTCGCTCTATTTTAGACTAAAGAGGCGATCTTTGTCTGCTGGGGGCCCGTGGTAGGGCATGCCTGTGTAGGTACAGGAATTACTGCGAACTCCTCTGCGCAGTGAGCTGCGGAGGAGCAGAGTACTGCAGCTACAGAGGAAATACCTGCAGCTTTATTCAGTGGGTGTCCGCTTTTCCTAAAAGGCCTGGTGCTTCTATTACTTTGGGCAGGCATGACCTCCCTGTGTGTCAAGCCAGAAAAACATAATTTAGTTTTTCCTACGAGTCTGAAGCAACTGAGATTGAAGACTTGGAAATGGGGACGAGCCCATGAGAAGTGGGCACGAGATGCGATCGCACACATGCAGATTGCTCCCTGTGCCTCCTGCAGCACAGCTTCTCCCCTAGAAGGCGGGCAGCTTGGGGAGCCTTGGGACTGTACCTGATGGGTGAATTCACAGCACTGATGCTGTTAGGCATCGATGCTGCTCTGTTTGCTGTTTCAACGTTTCATAAAATCCATTATTTCACCCTTACTCCCTGCCCACCCCACCCCATTTCAGCCCTGTTTGGCATTGATGAGAACTTCTGCTTCGGCTGGAAATCCGTCTTGGCTTCTATGTATATTGTCCTACTGTCACTACACAGTCCAAACAAATGTGGTTTTTTTTCTTGACTTCTACCTCTGTGAGTGTAAAAACCTGCTTGCTCTCTAATGAGTGGTGAGGAAGACTGGAAAGAAACTTTTTAAGAAGAAGCTTTTATGAAAAGGGTTTAGGGCTTTTGTGCTTCAGGTGCAGAGCTTAGTCTTATGATGCTTGGAGCCGTATTTATGAACACAAAGTTTGTGTTGGAATTCTGCATTTTGAGCTGTGTGTTTGCGGAGCTCTCTCCTTTTCCTCCCAGGACACTGAAGAGCAGATAAGGAGGGTGAGGTCATCTCGGCAGCGCAGGCATTTCCCAGGCCTAGAGGAGAAGCCTGCTTCAGTGCAATCACTTATCCTGAAGTTTCATTTTGATCTTGGGCTGCAAAACCTGTGGAGTTTAAACAAAAACACCCCCCCTCCCTATGATCCATGACAAAACACCCTTTGACCTTAGGTCTTAAAGGCTGCATAATAAAAAGTGAAGAGACTGAAGCTCCATTTTCATTCCTGGAAAGATGGAAGTATTCGGTGCTACTCGCTCCTTCTGTCTGTTGGTACTTACTAGGTGCAGTGGATGGGGGAGAAGAGGAAGACTCTTATCTCCTGTAAGCTAAACCAAGAGGAAAACAAGCGCGTGTTTTATTTGTTGGACTGTTTACTTCGGTGCTGCTTGGATTGATGGGGAGCAGAAGTTGCTTAGTGGAAAACAGTTTGGGCAGATGTCTGCATCCCATGTTAGTCTGTAGTAATCGGTAAATGCTGAAGGAGTGGTCGTCATCTCCTCTTGAAAGGAGAGCTGGGGCATGGGGGTCCAAGGACTTTCCCACTTCAAGATGAACTGCAGTTTTTCTCGGGTATCTCATTGTGACATTGTTTAGCTGGTGCTGCCTGAGTGGGAGGCTTTGCAACTCTGAGATGACTCCAGTTGCACTTTTTTGGATCAAGTTGAGGGCAGTAAGGATCAAGAAACTGCTTTTGCCAGTGGTGTTCTTTATGGTGTGAGCTGGAAGGTTTTAACATCCTGGAGAATAATTCCATAAATTCTGCCTTAAGTAAACTCTTCTGAACAATGAAAAGCATGTCCCAAATAAGTCCTGTTCTGACACAGTGTTGTATTAATGCAGTTCACCAACTGGAGCTCTGAGCTGCTGTCCTCACACTGGCAATAATTTAACATAGTTTTTGTATTATGGAATATTGATTTACTGTGGAGCATAAAAATGTGCAGTACTCAGCAGAAGGGCCTCACCAATTGTTATGCTCCAGGAACACTGCTGCTCAGGAATGTGAAATAAATTTTCTCTTTTAACAATAGATCCTGATTTGCATAGTCTCTATTCTTGTTTCCCCGGGGATTGTGCCACTAATGGTCTATAGTGAGCGCTCCCCCACTTTGACACCAAACTACTCTATTTGCACACATACAAAGGGCTTTGCTGTTGAACAAGTGTAATAACTTTTCAAACGGTTTACTCTGTGCCGTAATTGTCTCCTCTCTGTTGTGCGCTTACTCTTGTTTGAAGAATTTAAGACACTGAACACCCCCTTCCTTCTCTTCTTTGGTGTTTTAACTGCATGAGTTTCAGGGAAGCTTAGTTTATGGCAATCCAAAAAGTCAAATCATCCTGTGCTGCCAAGTGTGAGGTGGTATCTAATTGCTGGCTGAAGGAGACCAGGAGCTGGGAAGTGACTTGTTTGCTCAAGCATACCTTCTTGGGAAATGTTGACTGCTTGCTGCAAGCCTTGGCTGTCCCAGTCCATGAGGTGTTTTTTGACTGAGAGTGTCCCAGCAGCTTTTATTTACTTTATAGTGTTTTCTAGAGAGGATTCTGGTTTTCTGCAGAGGTGTGTTGGGGGATGCTTGGCTTGTAGTCTTTGCCAGTCTATCCACCTGCATGTGCTTCTCTGGTGCTTTGGCAGCAAGCAGAGTTTTAGGATGGAGTTGCAATGTGTGCAATTTGTCAAGTATTTCAGGACCTCTTATTTTAAGGAAATTCAAGAAAATGACGTGGACTGGTGTAGTTGTTGCTGGTTGTGCTCATGATGCATTAGTGAAGGTGGTAAAACCAGCCTGTGTTACCATGTACTGTATCCTCTACTTAGTGAGCAGGAGTCACCGGTCCCTAGCTACTGAGTTTGCCAAAGGGAGGTTGTAAATCTCTTCTTGATAAATCTCTTATTGAAATCCCACCTGTAGTGTGAAGAGGAGGAAAAAGTGGAACTGAAAAATTTCAATCGGCTTATTGCTTCTGCCACTTTTTGCTTTCTGTTGGAAGAAGTGTAACTTCTAATGAAAAATATGCATCCGAAAAACGTAATGATCATACTGTGTTATGCTACCCAGACCTGTTAGGAGACTGTTGTAAGCAAAATTATAGTAGCGACAAAGGACCTTACTCTTCAAAAAAGAGGATATGCTCCTGGAAGAACTTGGTTGTGAGCTTGAACAACCCTATTTTAGGCATTTTGGGGGGAAAGGTGGGCATCTTAGTACTTAGTCTGTATTGTTTGAGAATAGCATATTAATCAGAGCTTTAAGGGGAAATTTCCCAATGATGCATTGCAGTTGGAGCAAGCTTCGTTGTTCAGTTATAAACACCTTTCATGCATGGTATAGTCTTACCTTGTTCCTGGATTTAGCTGCAGGGGGTAACAAACTGCCTTGCATTTTCTGGTACGATGATCAGGCAAATTCTGCACGTTGGCAGTATTAGCTATTCTGCTGGCTGCTGTGCCTGCATAGTTGCTTGTGAGCATGTGGAGAACTGTATTGAAAAAGTGGTCCAATAAATTCTTTTATAAAACTGGTATTTTTCAGCTGGCTGCTCTGCTGTGCATCTGGAGAGTTGGTTTTGCTGGCGTAACAGCCAGCTCTTTTTGTCCATGCTCTTCTGATTCCCACCTCCCGGCCCCAGCTTGCTCCCTTACCTTCCCCTACTCTCCCCACACCTTGCTCCGTAGTTCACGAGTGCCAAAACGGGCTTCAGACGTGGGCCAAAGTACTTGCAGTGGCATAGTTGGAAGAATAAAATCAGAATTTTAGGCTATTGTCACAAAACAATTGTTGGTGCTAAGGGCTGAAGAGCAGCTAAAGCTTGGAATGGCTGTTTTTCAGACAGTCAGCTGAATAAATGCTTGGGGCATTGCATAAATGTCATAGCATAAAGATCTGGGGCACTTGGGTTTGAAATATCACAGAAGTTCAAACCTGGCCCTGGTAACCAATATAAAGAATTTCAGCAAAGATTTTAAAGCATTCAGGGAACTAAGAAAGGAAAAAAAAAAAAAAATCTGAACTCCAGTTCTGAGTCTGAGCAGAGCCTTCTGCTGGGCCGTGCTATTTTGCTTCTGATTGATCAACATGCTGCCAAATTTATGCCTTGGTCATGAACTCAACAGTAAGTGAAATCATAAGAGTATGACAGTCATTTTGTTGAAATCTCTTTATAGTTAATGGGTACACAACATCACAGAGCCCTTATGATTAGGGGTCTTTTGGGGCTTTGTGGAAGATTAGGAGTGGGTTTTTTTCCCTTCTTCTACTTTTAAACAAGTGAGACCTTAAGATAGCTGAAGAAGTTAAGCAAGCCTGGGGGGTAGCGATGTGGCCGCAGGGGAGAGCAAGAGCTTCACAGGAACTGGGTGAAGTGGGCTTGTTGGGAGCAGAGGGCTGGAGCTGCACTTGTGTGTGCGTGTTGGCTTGGGGAGTTGAGCACTTTGGGAAGATCCTCTCTGCAGTAGTCTTTGGGAATGAATGAGATGGAGGTGCTAAGAGGAACGCTGGTAAGATGCCTTAAAATTTACGAAAAGCAATAATGAAACAAAAAATCCAAATGGAGGAGAGCTTGGAGTGCTCTCCAGTGCTGAAGTGGTGGTTTCTAGTCTACATATTTCCCCCTCACCCTTCCAGATCCCTGTGGATTCGCCTGTTAACGGAAGGAAGCTGAGTGGAGGTTGACAAGGTAGAGAGTGCACATTCGTCATCTATGCAGTGCTTACAGGGGACTCCTGCTGAAGATCAGCACTGAGCCGTGGGTGACCCCTGCCTTGACTTCCTTGCCTGGTAAGAGCAAGGAGCAACTGCCAGCTCCTGATGGAGGTCAGCTGAGGCAGAGGAAGGCATTTTCTGAAAAATGGTAGGAAGATGCCTAAATGCCTGTCCCAGGCAGCGGTGGCACAGTCCAAACCGCTGTGGGGTTTGCTGTGCCAAGGGTTTTCCTGCTGGGCAGGACTGAGTGGAGATGGGAAGGTCTGCCAGGAAAGTACCACCCCTATCTCTTGCCACTCTCTGCCTGTTGTCTTAGTGACTGGCTCCCATGTCCTTGTTTGGAAGGTGTCCTTTTTGTGTCACCCTGTTGGGTGTTACCTAAGTCATGCTGTTGGGTTGGCACATGTTAACACAAACGTTAAACATTTCTGTCCCTTGGGACCTTGGCATCTGTTCTCATACCTGCTGGCCCAGCGTTGAACCCAGCCATGGTTTGGTTCCCGTTGGCTTGGCCGTAGGCGAGATGGACACAACAGAGAACTGTGATGGAGCTGCTATTGTGTGGACAAAACAAACTGACAGTGTGTGCAGACCCTGCTTGGGAGCTGGTATGTGAAATCCCACAGAACGTTTTGCTGATGGCCTTAATGAGTATTTCAGGGTCACCATCCAGACAGATGTTTATTGCACCATTTCAGCTCGTAAAACCAAAACCTATTAAGGGATCCACTCTACTTCTGAGACACCGTTCTCCCATTTCCAGGCTTTCGTGAAAGCTGTCGCATGTTCCTCTCGAGGTTCACGGGTTTCCATTAGGATTGTGGATGGGACTGAGAGAGGGCCAGCACAGACACGGCGAGTGACGCAGCATCACCGACACGTCGTGAGTCACCGCTGCTGCGCAGCACTGCGCTGCCGGCTCGCCACTGCAGGATCCAAACCCGGGAGGTGGTGGGCTCCCATTACACACTGGGATGAAATGTTGTATTGTCAGCGCACGAGCTGATGTGCCTGGTGTAATGCCTGGGGCGGCATGGTGTTCCACCCTCGGATGACAGTGTTCTTGAACTGCGCTGATTTCGAATGTTAACTCCATCTCTGCACACAGCCAGACCATGAACGTGGCACAGGGTGTGTGAGAACTAAAGTTACAAGTTTCCGCAGAGGATGCGGGTGGTGTTTCACCAGCCAGCAGTGTTGCTCTGAGCTGAAAATGGGAGGTAAATAAAATTACGATTTTCAGTTTACTGATGAGAAAGCGAGTACAGTTTGTTTGCACCGTGCATCTAAGTGTACCTCTGTAGAATTTGTTGGCTTGTTCCCTACCTGCTTGCTGGGATTCCTCTTAGGTGGCATATATTATTTTTCGGAGAACTAAACTTAAGGGAAGAAGGATAGTTTAGTAGGGTGGCTTGTTTTTTACTTCCTTTTCTGAGAACGCTTTCTGAAACCATTCGCGCTTCAGAAGTATAAATCTTGTTAGATAAGCCTGATACTGAGATACGTAGATGGTGGTGATATTCAACAACATAAATGATCCCCTGACATTTTATTTCAGGGGAAAACTTCTTTTTCAAAGAGTGGATTCAAGTATATTTTTATTATGCAGCTTCTAAAGTAATTAAAATTGCCCGGAATCCCAGTGAAAGCTGTTAGTAGGCAGGAAGGGCTGTGAAGGTGGTTTGGTACCTTTGATTTTTTTTTTTCTGGGCAATGAGCAGGTTGGGGTGTGGGTGTCCCCCTGCCCCCCACCTTGGCAGTTGTTTCACTTTGGTATTTTTAATTTCCCTCCTTTTTCCCCCGTCTGTAGGTCTGTCTGTGGATTGAGTTTTGCACCCATCCAAGGGTTTTCTTGGATCCTTGGGCTGCACTTACCTTCTGCTTGGAAGGGATTTTGGGGTATTTTGGGGAGAGAAACTGCAATGAGAGTGTGGCCTGGCAGCGAGAGGGGAGAAGGCAAGAAATGGACTCTAGTATGGAGCATGGCCTCAGGTTGAGGGGCTGCTGGGGCCGGCGGCTCCGCACCAGTGCTGGGCCGTGGGCTAGATGCTGATTCTGCAGCTGGAGGATTAGAAATTTGGATTCTGCTGCGCACAGTTGCCACAGGCTGTGCGGTCTCGTCCTGCCATAATTTCTATGCAGGAGTTCAGGCATCTTTTAATGACTGGCCTGGGCCAATTTTTTTTTTTTTTTTCTTTTTTAATAGAAATGAACTAGAGATGCCAAAACAAACCTTTCATATCCTGATCCGAGTGATGGTTGCTCTGTAGACAAAGCATTGCATGCTGTGGCCGGTGGAGTGGTTTGGATGGTTCCTCATCATCAAAAAGGAGGGCAGTTGTGATCTGCTTTATTTGAATGCAAATTTTGCATGGCCCCTGGGTCGCTGGCGGCCGGCCAGCGCAGTCCTCTCGGGCAGAAGCCTGGCATCCTTGCTTAGCCCTCCTCAGCAGCAAAATGCCTTAGGATTTGCGCTCACAAATTTCCCCCAAGCAGTGCGGGTTTTTCAGTGAGGAACAGTGGAAATAACTCTTTACTCCCAGCCTCTAGAGGTCTTTGGTTTTTTTGAATATGGGAATGAATGAACCGAGTTGAGGTTTGAACTAGATTGAGATTAGTGCCGAGCACATGCTGGGAATAGAAGAGCCCTTCAGAAGCTGATGTTTCTGTCCACAGGGTGGGGGCGGGTGTTGAGCTGAACAAATTGTTCACTTTGGCTTCTTCGCAGGCAGAAATGTTATGATCAGCTAATGAGATTGTTCTTGAGCGCTCGTGGGGTTTTCTCTTCCTCCCTTGGAGTTGTCATGCAAGTGTATTTGGCAGAGTTTAACTCTTGCTCCACCCATAGAGCTGGTCTTGCACTGGTCTAAAAAAAAAAAGCATGAAAGCTTGGTGGTCTGAGGAGTGAACTTGAAGAATATATGGGGACAGGAGCAAACTGGAAAATAGCAGCTGAACTGAGTGCAAATCCCTTCTTCAGTGAGGCACAAGTAAAAATCATGAGAGCAATTGAGGAAGTTGCATTTGTGTAGTGCTTGGGGGATGATGCTTAGGGGTTTTTTTTTTTTTTTTTGGTCAGAATTGTATGTGAGCAGAGCACATGGCTTTTTTATTTGGGCAGTCCTGGGTTTCCAGGGTGCGTAAGTGTTAGTTATGCTGTCCCTAGCATGGACTCTAACAGCAAGCGTCCCAATATTTTACTTTATTTTCAGTACTGGCATTGAGCCCCTCAAAAGATGAGCAGAGAAAGGGAATGGAAAACTTTCTTAAACCTGATTTTAATGCTAATGTTTTTCAGTTTCCGGTGAATCAGCAGGAGTTGATTTAACCATGAGATGTCTCTTGGCATCTCACTATTGTTCCGGAGTAAGCGTTGCACCGGTATGGACACGAAGCATTGCATTGCATTCGCACTGCTAAACTTTGCCCTGGGGCTGCTGCCTTATGGTAGGTAATGCAAGGAAAGCATGCAGAATTAATATGGATGATTTGTCCTTTAACAGAGTTGACAGCTGAATGTCATAAACTGTCATATTTGAAACGACTTTTGTGGTCTGTTGGCAGGCTTTGTCCCTGCTGAAGATCCCAGGTGGAAATGGGAACTTAGCTCTGGTGTGCCCTGTTCTTTTTTACTGTAGCTGGCAACAAGACTCCTCTTCTAGCTAAGAAGAGTGAATTGCATCGAGTGCTCGTACTTGGGTAGCTCTCAGGAAGGCACGACGTGTACCTCTGAGTGTTTTGGCAGGGGTGTGGTGCAGTGGGATGTGGAGTTGAGTACAGAGCTGGGAAGAGGAAGGCAGCTTGTGCAGAGATTTTGGAGCGGAATCAAAATTTAGGATGGGACTGTGGCTTCCTGCAGTTGCAAATTGGCTGGTGCAGTCTGAGAGATGTGTGTAACTGATGATGAGATCTTGCACGTGTATTTCTTCTTGGATCCTCAGGGAGAGGACAAGTGTGAAGGGCCATACCAGGCCAAAAGCAGGTTGTTACCAATCTGGAGCCAACCAGCTGGGATGTTAGGAGCAGTTCATGGCAAACCAGTAACACCCAGCCTGCTTTTTTGACAAACCCCTCAATAGATCTGAAGCCTGGTAGACCCATGAGGGGATACGTGTGGACAGCAGCTCTGGAACAATCCCAGGTTTTCAGTGTGGGGCTGTGCCTTTGGTGGGAAAGGATGTGGCATGCTGCGGTGGAACTCTAGCAAGTCAACATGGTAGGTAGAATCAGACAACCCAAGAAGAAGAGAATTTGTCCATATAGCACAAGAGTGGATCAGGATGGAGACCTCCATGAAGAACCAGCTCTGTGCAGGCAGTCTTGCAGAAGAAGGTCTGTTGGACATTGTTTTACAATCCCTGCTCTGTTCCTTCTCCCTTGGGTAGTGAAATGTTGACCCAGCTGCGTCTTGGCCGGGTGTTACAGACTAAATCCTTCTCCCCACAGCACAGGCAGACACAGGATTGTCAAAGTGGAGCCCCAGTTGTGGGTCATCTGGCGAGCGTCTCTTGATTGCCAGTAGCCTCATTTGGTGGACAGATACTTAATTGTCTTGTTCAAGAAATGTCCTATACCATACCTCTTGGGGTCTGTACTAATGCCATGGTGAGCCTCCTACGTGAAATCAGCTATCACCTTTCCAGGTGGGAGAGGCTGAGGTTGTGTGTCCTCTGGGAGAAGGTCTCAATCTGGGGCTTTGAACCAGACATGGTGATCTTTGGTGGTTTTTTGTGTTTTGTTTTGTTTTTTTCCCCCCATAGAAAGTTGTGTAGGAAGAGGGAGAGTAAATATAGAATGGCCTGTGTGTTGGTAGGTGACTGCATTTCAGGGGACAGAAAAGCCCCTGGGTATATGCCAGTAAATAGAGGAGGAGGGGAACCATATGGAAAGTGCCTGGAAATCTGCAGCTTATTGCCTCGTGTTGCAGCATTAATCTGTATCTGCACTGGAAGGGAGAGGCTGGTGTTATCACGGCCGAGGACCTTCAGATCCGCCGTGTGCCGTGGGGCTGTGCCGGCTCCGCTGCCCTCTGCCCAGCACGCGGGCAGGGTGGCTGTGGTGCAGCAGAGCCGGCAGTGCCGTGCAGCTCACCGCGGGCTCGTGCTTCGTTGCTGAAAGCGTTTTCTGGTTCACGGTGAATCTCTCCCATTGCTATTTCACTGCACAGGCTGCTGGGCTGCGTGAAGAGTTTTTCAGTGTTTCTGTGTGTTGCATTTCTCTCTCTTCTGGCGTCAACTCTTTCTCTTCCAGCACGACCTGTTATTCCTCATTTAACATCAAGATGGTTTGGGTTTGCTGAAGTGCTCTAGGTGGCAGAAGCAATTTCACTCCAGACCCCGGCGGCTGCTCCTCATTCGTTGCTGCTGACTCCTAGAAGTGGTTCTGATACGTAGTTCCCCTCCAGCCTGTAACTTTTCAATCTGAAATCTTTTAACTTCATTTTTCTCTACTGCTCTGTGTCATTATCAGGATGGTTTAGCAGCAGCTGGTGGATCTGCTCTGTTCACTTTGCAGCTGGGCCTTTAGTAGGGCAATCTCCTGGTGAAAAATAATTCTGATAATCTCCAACTCCCTCAGTTTGTTGGTGCCATCGCTGTCCACCCTGTTGGTGTTCAGCTGCATGGACTTAGCAGAAAGCAGGACAGACTGACGGCCGGCAAGGGCTTGTCACCACCGGCCGCATGGTGGAGGGAGGCAACGCAGCTCCTCTGAGGTCCAGAAGCAGCAAGATGAAAGTGTGTCTTGTAAGACTTGCTGATACAAAGCCAGCCGCAATAGAGAACTTCAGTGAGCCCGAATTTCCTCTAAGGCAATATGTAAAACCTGCTCATGGGAGGAGGGCATGGGTGTGCCATTCCTTGGAAACGGAAAGGATCCCTGTGCATCTTCACCCAGAAGTGTCTTGTGGACAGCCTGGCCTTCATTTTTGTACATAGGCTTGGTTTAAGCACGTACCATAGGTGGAGGTTGTCTTAGGGAGTGCTTGTCTGTATGGAGCTTGTACAGCTTTCACAGCACTGTGGCTGCTGAGACGACTGAACCGGGTCTCGCATGGGTCGTAGGGATGGAAATGCATCGACCGGGGTGTTGCCGTGTTCATTGGCAGGGCTGTATTTATACTGCTCGTTAAATATCATGGTAAAGTGAGAGCACACACCCCGTTCTGAACGAGCCGAAGCCAAGCTGTGGGGTATGCGGGGCTGGCTGCCCCGTGGCAGCTTGCTGGGCCAGCAGGGGCAAGTCCCCTTTCTGTCCCGCTGGCTCTCCTGCCCGTGCAGTGGGGACAGTGCTGCCTGGCAGGAGCAGGGTTTTGCTTTCTGAAGTGGACTTTGCCGTTTGGGATAACTGATTTTAACCCACAGTTGCCTGGTTTTTACTTAGGGAAGGAAAAGAGCCCATCCCAAGGACTTGGGCTGATGTAACGGGGGATTTATTCCCCCCCGCCCTCCTGCATTCGTGTCGAACTACCTGCTGGGATTTTTTAGGAAGAAGCGTTTACCTCTGAGAATTTGTTGTGTTGCTAAAGTTTCTTCCTGTAGTTTCCTAAAGGCTGCACAGCATTTCTGCTGGAGGGGTGGGCACGGTACCGCAGGGCAGGAGCTCTTGGCACCGGTTGGAGGCTTTGCCCTGCTACAGCCACAAAGGGCAGGATTTAAGGTTTTTCTACCACGGATGGGGAGAGGGGTCCTGTTCTTTCCTCGCCCCCTTCCCGTGAAGCCCCGCGGCCTCCCCACAGTATATATAACCCTGCGGGCTGAGCTTGGCTCAGCTCCCTGCTTGTTCTTCCTCCTCCATCCCAGCCTCCCAGCCCTCTTGGGCACCTTCTGGGCACGTGTGGGCTCCCTCCACGTGAGGAGGCGTAAGGTTGCCGACTGCGCGCGCACCGTTGACAATAAGCACCATCTGCTGAAGTTCGCAGGACGCTGTCCTTGTCGGTCAAGCCGAGTGCCGCAGCAGCTGGGCGCGCGCAGGCGAGGGGCGGCCGCCGCTGCTGTCGCGTCCTCTGCTGCGGCCGCTCTCCTGTGCGCGCCGGTGCCTGCAGAAGGGGAATGAGTCTTAACTGGGAAATTTCTGAATTTTTTTTGTTTTTAATCTCAGGCCCCTAAAGAACGTGCTTCCTGTGCTGGGGCTGTTTCATGAGCTTACGCTGCTGTCCCAGCTGGAGAGGCTGTCCCATGCCATCCTCCGTAGCCTGTTTTGTGCAAGCGCTTGCGGTCGGGCAGGGCACACCCGTGCAGCAGCATGATGAACCCTCCTTCCCTTGGAGCACGTGGGATTTAACTGCTTTGTTGCTGCTCACGTTCCTGCCCGCGCCAAGCTTTGCCTCTCGAAGCACAAGACCGCTCTCAAGACGAGCCGTGCAGCCCGCTCGCAGCGACACCGCTCTCTGCGGCCATCTGTCCGTCTCCTCGGTCTTGTTCAGCTTAATCCAAAACCCGTTTCGGGCAAGTGCAAATAATAAACTCTTTTATTAATTGTCATGTTAAAGTCCCTAATGTTTAAAAAGAAAGGAAGTGGGTTTCCCTGCCCCCAGAGCGCGTGTCTCGCTGAGGTTTCGGGTCACTGCCGGCGCCGACTGCAGCGACTTCAGATGCAGTATTTTGTGTGTGGTTGCTACTTTGTAGTGCTAGTTGAGAAAATAATCATTCTTGCAAAGTATTTGTATAGAGATTAAAGCTAAAGAAGCTACGCAGCTTGCTATCCAAAAGCTGATCTACATGAAGAAAACACATACGTGTTGCTGACAGCACATCGCAGCAAAGGGTGTAATTGAACAGGCTCTGAAAAAGGCTTAATTCTAAATATAGAGGACCACACTACACTCAATACTGTTTTGGAAAGCGTGGCTGAGCGATCATTATGTATCTTCCCCTCCTCCACCTATGCCGCAGGGTGTCAGAGGATGAAGTAAATGTTACTGTTTCGCTTTCTTGGTTTATTTTTGGTTTAAATCCAGTAGGTTTTTCTGGGGTAGGATGTGTCCTGATTTTAAGGTGAAGAGCAGGTCTGCTGCTGCTTACGCTGCCATGTCACTTAGGAATCTAAATGGGCGTAGATTGTTTTTTTATACTTAAAAAAAGATTTCTGTGTAATCTGAGCAAAAGACTGAGATGTATTTAACGGACCTGGCCGGTATTGTTCCGGCACGTATAGGTGCTCTATGATGTTGCAGAGGCAAGCAAGGGAGCTGGCAGTTTGGACATGCTCTCGGCAACTTCTGATATTTCTAAAAACAATTCCCAATGCTACGTGGATCCCCAGAGAGCAAACTGAAGTCTGCTGAGATCTGGCTTGGAGTCCTAAACTTTCCCGGGGTCCGGATAGTCTAGTGCATCCGCAGATGCTGAAGATGCCATAAAAGCAGACACAGCCATTGCAGAGGTCTTTCCTATTTGTAAGCCATAAAAAAAAAGAACTCTTCTCCAGTAAAATTGTTCTTAGCTTCTGAAATGAGAATTTCACTGAAACTTGGCTGGCAGAGAAGTAACGTGTTCTGGAAAGTCTTGTGGGAAACTACGACATGAAAACACTGTCAATCTTGTGGGTGATTGAGTCAGAGAAGCGCCGCTTTTCCAGCAGTGCTCGAGAGAAACCTCTCTGTGCGATAAGATCTGCTTCCCAAACACTGCTTTTCTACCCTCCGGGGTGTCACGGAGGGGATTTCGTGCCATTTAGGCTCAGACTGGAGATCCCGCACGAGGAGGAGGGACCGTAAAGCTTGCAAGGCGTTATCCTCCTTGGAACAGAGCAAAGCATGACTGGGCGGGAGATCTGGATTAGAGCTGCTTGATGGGGTGATGCTGGGGTGGTGTGGGCAACTGCTCAGCCCAGTGTAAACCAGATTAACCCTCTGGTCACTCTGCCTGGCTGGTAAGGTATGTCAGACCTTTACCCAGCCCTGGTGCTCAGCTGCCTCGGCTGCCTTTTGTCTTGGGCTCTGCTGGCTATATCCTCGGTGTAACTGATGAAGATCTGTCCTCGCTTTGGCATCCATCTACAATAAATACTAAAATTTACATGAAACATAAGGTCAGTGTTGATCAAAACAGAGCAGGCACTTTACACAGGGAAATACTCCAGAGAGAAGGACTTAAGTTCCTTCAAAGTGCTTTGAAAATGGTCTTGGAGAGAGCTGGGAGGCAGCGGATACAATTGCCCGTTTTGGTGGAAATCTGGCCTCATCTAAATTGGCACTGAAGCGACGTCGCCCACGCAGCCGGGAGGTCCACCAAGAATATGGAGAACGTGTCTTATTCTAAGTTTGTGGGTTTCACTTGGAGTTCAAAGGAACCAACTCCTCCTTTTCAGGGTATTTCTATTAGGTGATTTGAAACTTGTAATAACCCTGGTGCTTTTTTTTTTTTTTTTTTTTTTTTTTTAGGCAAGTGCCTTTGGTAGCAGTGTGCCTAAATAAGGGCAGATGCATAGGAGGTGTAGATTTTTCTAAGAACTTGATTATTGCTGTTGCTTACCATCTCTGCAGCTGCGGGTGCTTCAGTAGTAAATCTCATTTACCACATGCTGCTTTTGCTGTAATGGCTGGTTTCATCTTTGAAATGGGTTAATCTCGGCAGAAGACTTTCTTGGTTGGATTTTAGAAGAAAAATCTGGACATGACTGTGGCTCCCTGCTGCACGTGCTCTTGCTGGGTTCAAAAATGCTACAGAAGGAGGGGAGATGAGGGCCAAAGGGAATTATTTTGTGATTAATTTCTTAATTACCAAACATCCAGATGTGACAAAGGGTTTGTGCAGTGGCACTGGATTTGTGCATGCACTTTCTGCTGTTGCTTTGTTTTTGCATCATGTTGTGGTTTTCTTCCTTTCTGGGTAGCCTTAATATTTATCCACCGGAATCAGGATGCTTAGGGTATATTTTCACAATATTATGGCTTTTTATGTGGGAGAGTGGACCTGTGGATTTATATGTACGTTACCATCTTTGTGTTCCTTTCTGCCCTGGAGTACAGTGGTAGAGGGTAAAGGTGTTTTTGTAACAGCCGACCATAAAATGCGATGGTGTAGTCCATCAAAAGAATATTCGTGCTCCTGCAGAACTGTACTTTGTTCACAGCAGAGACAAAGAAAGTAGGAAATTGGTCAAGAGTTGCAAAGTGTGTGGGTTCCTTCCACGCACCCACGCGTGCTCGCGTTCTCTCACATGCAGCTCTGAGCCCCGGAGACCAGGAGTCGCCGCTCGCTTGGTAATTTCTGATGTTTTTCTCCTGGCTTCTTTCTTTGCTCAGTCAAGCCACCAGATGCAGAAATCGAGTTTACTGTTGCCCGCTTTCCTTTGCAACACCTCGTTGTGGGGGAGCGGCTTGTGCAAGGCGCTGTTAGCTCTGTCGCTTGTCTCCAAGCAGTGGTTACTCTTAAAACCCAGTGATGGCGTGTTGTGAAACTTGCCACTGAGTTTTAATTGTGGCCACGTGGTACACGCTGGTGCTCAGGCATATTTTCTGACTGAGGACAGAGATCTTTTTTTAAAGAGGCTATGTCAAGGAAGGGAAGGCCAGGTGGGTTTTGTTTCCTCCAAGACTTAGAAAAGTGGGTCTGGCAGATGTGGTCAGGTAGGACTGGAGCTGCTGGTTCAGCTAAGCGTGGAATAAAATCTTAACGCTTGCGTAGGCAGGACTTCAATCACTGGGTACCAAAAGTTGTTTTAATACCGCTCTGCGGAGGCATGGCTTTTATAGCACGTCTGTAGTTCGGTTGGTAATTATTAGCAGTGGCTAGATGGTATCAGTCATGCCATTCAGTATGTAGCTTTTGATCTATCTGTCAGTTCTGCTAGGTTTTTTTGTGGACTGTATAATTAAAATCACACTCAAAATAATCCCCCCTTCCCTTCTCTGTTTTTCCAGGAGGCGAAGGGCAGAGTGGAGATGGGCAGCAGACCGTGCAGCAATCGTCAGTCGCTGGAATTGGCTCCAAGCCCATGTCTCGGACCTGGAATACCGAATCCGGCAGCAAACGGACATTTACAAGCAGATTAGAGCCAATAAGGTGAGGATCAGGAGTGTGTTTGCATGTCTGTGATTTTGCTCTGTCTGCCTCCTAATGGCTGTCTTTTCTGATGCAGTGGGGAGTGTATATGCAAAATCTGATGCTTCCCCCCGTGCCCCGCATCTCTCGAAAAGCATATTTCACAGTTGTGACTAATTGAAATGCTATTTGGCATGGGCTGAGTGTAATTCTTTTCTTTGGTTCAGTATGGTAACATGAAGAGAGCAATACTTTATTTTAAAGTCAGTCTTTGGTTACTGAACAAAACTGTTGCTTTTACATACGTGTTGCTGTTCTCTGCTGTTCCAGGAAAAAAAACCTTTCTGTTCTTTCTTTTTGCGAGTAGCTGAAGATGGGGATAAGGAACAACTTACCAAGAGACTTACTGTGGAGGAAGTTAGCTTCAGATGCTATCACACAGCACAGGCTTAAAATTGAGGCTGTATCATAAAAAAAGACTGTTTCTAGGTGCTGACCTTTCCCTGTGGAAGGAATAATTTTTTTCAGACTTGGTCTCAGATGGTGGGAGAATGGGGGAGAGCAGAGAAGGGATGAGGAAGGAATTGTTATGGAAACTTGTTCGGGCACGCATGTCTAAATGTCAGGCCTTGGAGGGAAGAATGTCGGGAGTTTGTGGCAAGAAGGCTCATAGTATTGCATCAACTTACAGATCCTTAGGAATTCAGAGTCCAGCAAACGTTTTTCCCAAGATGTGTGGTTCTCGGGGGTGGTGGGGAGAGAGGCTTCCAGGCGGGTAGAAAGCACAGGCAGGGAAGGAAGACTGGGCTTTTATGCAGCTATGTAGAAAAACAGGGTAATTAAGTGAGTAGTGAGGGCTGTAAATGACTAGGTGGAAGAGCATGGCTTGCTGAACGGAATACATTACCGAGATTAGAGCAAAAGGCTTCTGGGAAGCGGACTATATGTCAAATTAATGAACCAGTTTCAGAAAGAACCGTCTTCCTTCTGTCTTAAGAAAGCCTATCATGCAACATGGTTTCTAAGTATAAAATACAAAATAGCTAAACATTTGTATGCTAAAAGTTAAGTAATGGAAGAAATGAGAAAACTCATCTAATGAAGGGGAAGATTTGGTGCTTTCAGCAGATGATGACAACTTGACAGACTTGTGAAATGGCCTGGTAATGGCTACAAGCATCCCATATGTTTTTATCTAAGGTTGCAGTCTCTGGGTCTGAAAGGAGAACATCACGGTATTGTGTCAAAGTTGAAAAGTACATCTGAGGTTTCGGAAAACAGGATGTCATCTTTTTTGATTTGCTCAAACAAAAACTCCTCAGCTACCATAACCTGATACATGATTTTAAGATAAAGCATGCCACTTACAGTGCCAGAGGAGTTCAGATGTTGAGGATTTGGTAGTCGCTGTTCTGCCTGAACCAGAAAGCAGGTATCGGATACCTCATCTTTCTGATAGGACTTCATGGAGATCACCGCTTGCACCCAGCTGTCATTGTCCTGGTGTCGTCGAGCTCGAGGATGCCTTGTGAAATGTGTTCTGTTTTCATCAATGAAAAACTCAGAGGAAGATTGCTAAAAGCAGCTTGGGACAAGTATAGGAGACTGGAGAAAGGAGTGCATGTATCTATTTTATTCTTTCAGTTAATTACCTTTATGTATTAAGGTTTACATCCCAGTGTACCCTTCAAGAAGGATGCATTGCTTTGTGAAATCAAAGCAAGAGAAGGACCAGGCAGTCAAAACTAACCTTCTGTTTTGAAGGTACACTGCTGCCTGGGTGTCTCAGCAGTAATTGTGTTTTCAGCACATTTGGATTGGCTCAGTCGGGGCCCGGTGAGATGCAGAGGAAAACAACAAATCAGGGAGCATGTGTTCAAAGTTAGTTGTAAAGTACTGTGTTTTCTGGCACTTAAAAATAGCGGGCTGTTGTACCTTCGATTTTGTCTTGGTTTTGAAGAGCGCGTACACTTAATTTAAGGGACTGGATGTCCGTGAAGGTAATACGGTGGGTTTGGGGGCTTGGGGGGGGGTGTGGTGTGGTGTTTTTTGTTTTTTGGGTTTTTTTCACAAATGTGCGTTGGGCCTTTTTTGGGTGGGGTGTGGCACTGTGCTGGTCATCCCCCCCACGCAGAGTCTTTGCACCTCCCTGCATGTGTGGGTGGCAGATGCTCTGTGTTTGGAAAGGCACAAAAGAGCATTTTTTTCTCTCTTTCTCCGTCTCTTACCACTCTTAGATGGACTAAGAGATAAATGAAGATGAAGGGCTCCTGCAGGAATTTTGTGCAGTGGCAGACTTGGTTGAAATAGTGACTGAAACTCCTTAAAGATGGGGTGGTTTTGCACATTGTCTCTGCAGACCCAGGTTCAAATTGTTCCCAGAACATCCGAGATGGGTTTGCTGTGTTCCCTTCGAGCCTTTGGTCTGATCTGTGTGCAGCCTGTCCCGTGGGGAGGGCCGTGCTCTGGTCGGAGCTGCTGAATCAAGAGAAACGCGTGATGGGAAGGGTGGGATGGGAGTTAGGAGGAGCCTCTTGCTGGAAGAATTTACAGCTCTCACATGAGTTTCCTGTGTCTGCAGTGGTATGTCAGGCTTAGGGCATGATAAGAGATGCTGCTGTCCCTCTGTGGGGCTGTTTAGGACACCCGAGTGTCTCTTTCTGATGTGTCTTAATGTGTGTCAGTCCTCTTCTTTGCTTGTTAGTCCCTTGGCAGAAGCTGCTGACTCTCGCAGGACTGTGAGACATCTGAGATCTACCTCTGTATCTGTCTCTGTCTGAGACCTGTACGATTGACTTCTAAGTAATACCATAATGAGTGATAAAAATGGGAGTAAAGACCCAGCAAGTTTGCTCATCAGTATTGGAGGGGACTTTTCTTTTTTCTTTATTTTGGAGAATGCTGGTGAAAAACAAGTATTGTGTGACCTGGGAATAATTGAGATGCGCCGCTCCTTTCCTTTTCCTGAAAGCGAGTTGGAAGTTTGATGTTGCCCTTCTAATTCCTCTCTGTTATTCAGAAGTGTATAAGTAACAGAGATTTAAAACTCTTGGAAGCAAAGGAGAGAGCATGAGCCCTCAGTAGGAAGATGCCATCCAACGTGCGGGTCTGTAGGTGTGTAGAGGCTGTCTCGTGGGTAGCAGCTGGGAGAGGACAGCTGGTGTGCACGGTGGGTTCGGGCAGCGCAGCTTCTGTACGAGGGCACAAAAACCAAATCTGTGACTGTCCCAGGGAGGGCTGTGTGAAGCGTTGCCACTGCTTCAAAGTCACCAGTAAAGGGGCATACTTCTAAACAAATAGCCGCAATATGTAGAATTCATTACAGCTCCTTCCTGAGGCATGGGTGGACCAGCTCCCTTCATCCTCCTCCTTTAAACTGAAGGCAGAAAAGTCCTTGGTGGCTGTTTCTCTTCCTGATGCCCATGCTTCCCTGTCTCATTCCCTCACTGAGCAAATGAGAAGTCCAAAGGCTTTCCAGAGTCAGAGGGAAGTAGTTTCCTTGGTTCCAATTTTGGCTTCAGTCCCAGTTTCTCCCTGTTTCACGTCCACTGTTTCCTGCACCCAACATCTGGAGATGACCCACCTCTTCGCTGAAGCATGCCTGAGGACATCTCTAGAAGCAATGGCAAAATGTGATGGGTTGCTTTCAGAGAGGGATCTTTCAAGAGTAGAGGAAAAGCCCAGCAGTATTTAATTGAGTTTAGACTTCTAGCCTCTCTCATCCACTAAACGTCCTTCTGGGATGTCAGAAAACTCTAGAAAATGATCATCATGTTTATTCTAGAAGCTGGCTACTTCCTCATTGCTGGTCAGAGGCCACGTATAGTTGTATTTAGTTCATGAGCTGCTTTTAAAAAAAGTATCCCTGAACTATGGGCTACCACTGTCTTTCTGGAAAGCCACCGATGTGTTGTATAGGAGATTGTGTCAAGGCGTAAGATCAGCCTTATGAGGGACTTCCATGGCCCTGTGCCATGGCATTGGTCATGTAAGATTTGACTTTGTGGACTTTGAGGGAAGCCTTGTAGCTCTCTCCTCTCTCCAGATAACGTGTCCAGGTTCCCGTCCAGGCTCACTTGCTTGTGACACACCGTGCAACCTCCAAAATTGTTTTCAGATGATTGATCCGCCTATTCTTAATCTGAGCAGCCCTTTCCATAGTTCCTTGTTTGACCACGTGCAAACATGTTCTGGCTTGTCTTTGTCCTGGACTATATTCATGGCCTGTAGGTTCCACCAACTCTCGAATCCCTTGCACGTTTTAGCCTGCTTTGTTATAATATTGCTTAGAATATGCATAATTGTGATTATTTTATTTTGTGTTGTTCAGAGAGAAAGCAGTCCTGCCTTTAGACTAAGTTTCACTTAGAGTAAAACATAAACAGGACAACATATGTTAAGCCTGATAAAACAGTGCTCTGCCACTGTGCTTTGTCCCACTAGTTTTATAGCAATGGCTTGTTTATCAGTGTTTTTCTTTCCTTATTGAATTTTGTGAATATCACTTCTTTGAAAAAATCTGCTCAGAGTAACAAGTTTGACTGTAGATTTTTGGCATCCGCTCAAAATTACTTGCTTGGCTGTGGTGGCGAGTTCCACTTTGTACTATGAAAGCAGTCGTTTCCTGCTCTGCACTACAGAAAAATGTTCTCTTTGGTTTTGCTGGCATGCAGCTCACTGAACCTCCTCGCGTGCGGGAGGAGGGGAAGGGGTGGGAAGCGGGACGCCAGCAGCGTTTCAGCAGTTTTGCCCGAGAGGGAGCTAACTGTCTACTATTAATGGGCTGAAGGCATGTGATCTGGCTTCAGCCACTGTCCTTCCCCCTCCGAGTTCAGCTTAGATGTCAGGAAAATCCAGGCATCAGGGGATTCGGTTTGGCATCACGTCTGAAAAATGCGGTGGGAACGCAAGCCTTGCTGCGCAGCGGTTGTAGTTTCTGGGGGACGATGGATGCGCAGTTTCCCTGCTGAGACCGAAGGACCCGCAGTTAATTCCTGTTGCCTTCCCTCTCTTCCAGGGGCTGATAGTTCTTGGTGAAGCATCACCCCCTGATCCTGCAGTAGATGATGCATCCCGTCCCGTTAGTGCTGAAGTTAAGCTGGAGCCTGGGGCTGACCGGCTGGTAAGTGCCAGCAGCAGAAGTGACCAGTGGTCCAGATACTTCACGTTTATGAATTTTGGGTAGGGAAGGTTCATCCTTTAAACTGCGGTGGAGAGGAATGCTCGAACCATGTCGGGCATGGGACCAGCCTCCTGCAGGAGCACCTCTCTGGGCAACTTCACGTGGGAATTGCTGATCTGTTGGTCTGTGTAGCTCGCCCCTTCCCAGATTATTTTGAGGTTAATAAACGATAGGATTTAAACACCTTTTAGAACAGAGTTCCTCGGAGTACCTTTCTAATATGCATTAGTGTTTTTTGAAGCTTAAAAATCCTAACTAATCCTTTCCCTCTAGCAAAAAAGTACCTCAAACTGAGAGCAGCACAATTAGCAAAGGCTTCTAAAGATGTGGCTATTAATATCTGCCTGAGTGCTACCCCTTGGAAGGGGAACTAATGATTTCAGTGAGATGCACTGGAAACTATGTGGAGTGCCAGGTATTTATTATTTAATGCAGAAATGTAGGCCGCAGACTAAAGGCTTGATCGTACTGTTCAGCCTGGCTGTGATTACTTTTGATCCTGTGGGAGACATCGACATAGTAAAATGGAGGATTTTTGAAGTTGTGGTGTAGTACTAAGAGAAGGGTGGTCCCTGTGTGGCTCAAACTCTTGCTGCCAAGCTGCCGCGCTCCTGCTCTTCCGTCCTGATGTCGCGTTTGGGAGCTTTGCCGCAGTGGCAGTGCTTGAGTTTCATAGACCAATATTCCATGTAGTTGATACAGATAAAAAACTTAACTGAAGTGACCATAAAATTGTACTTTGAGGGTTTTCTCCTATCACTGGCAAGACCTTGTCAGAGTTTTCCTTGATACTGAAGGGTAATCTGAAATACTGTGAAATTTTTTATTAATGCTGGACCGCAAAGGGGTTATTACAAGTGATTGTAATAAATGTCTCCTTGCTTGACACTGGCTTTCAGATGTTTGTTTAGAATTTAAGTCTTTAATTAAAAGATTATCTGAGCCCAAAACTCTGCTGTGTAATTTGGTACAATGAACAGGTTTTGCTCACGACTGAAATAGTAGATGGTGCTTCAGATGAACACAGAGCCATGCTGGAGGAGCGACGGGAGGCTGGAGAGCCAGGATGACAGGGGCTGCTACTGATTGTGACTGAATCACAAGCATTACGCAGTGTCTGGTTTTGAACAGTGATGTCCGTCTGTCATGTCATCCCCCTAGCCCCCCTTTTCATGCTTTAACCCAAAAAGCGCTTGAAGAGTAATAAACAAGCACAGTAACAGCGTGCTCCCATTCGCTTCAGAAATAGCATGCTCCGGCACTGATGAATTGGCTGTTACTTGGGAGCTAATCTGTAAATGGCAGACTGGTAACAGAGATAAATGATCAAATTTAACAGTGATAGGAAGAATATTTTCTTCCTTATCTGTCTGAATCAGAATGTTTATCTGACATGAGTGTATTTTCAACCTGGGAATCTGCAGATGGAAGGGCTGTCCCACTTGACTTTGTCCCTACATATTAAAGACATTTTCTATATACTTACAAAATCATCACATTGTTCTTTTTTAGATTGTCTTATACATCATCTCTGTATGTATAGAGTAGAAAATGTCTGTAGATTTCTGATGTATGGAAAAGAAAATGCTTGCTTGGCCAGTTTTGCTGCTCACAGCCATCTCACTGTTTCTGTGTTCACTCAGTTCCTGCATTGTGCCTTTGCTCATCCCTTTCACTTGGATGAGCTTTTCAGAGACTTCTGTTACAGCAGCGCTAGCATGATGGAGTTCCGACCTCTCGTGTAGGTCTTGGAGGTAACCATGACACAAATGATAGATACTGAGAGCAGCGAAGAACAGCATTTTTCGTGTAAAGCAGGCTGCAGGTTCCTACTTGGCACCCTCTTGTGGGTATTCCTGCAGCCATGCTTGCCATCTTGGAGGGTAACTCCCTCTGAAAAGGACTTTTTATTCCCCTTCCATGTGTGGCTGCTGGTGGACACGCACATCTGCCAGCTTCTCTGCAGCAGTGGTGGTGGTGTCAGCCACCAGAAATGCTGCCTCCAGGCACCCAACTTCTACACCCTGCTGCTGGAGGGTTCGTGCTTCGTTAGACTTATTCGTAAGGGTGGGGTGTTGAGTCAGAGCCTTGATCTGCTCCAAGCCAGAGATTAGCCCAGAGACCATTCCTGTTGCGTTAGGACACTTACTGGAAGGGTATCTCTTGGGCCTCTCCTGGAGAGGTGCTTATCATTTTGGCACTCTTTGGGCTGCTTAGAATTTGGCACTTTTTTTCCCTTCCTCATCCAAACCAGCAGAGTAAGAGATGTCTGCAACATGGAATAAGGGGAGGAATCCATCCTGTCTCGTCCCCAGCTCCTCTTTGGATCTCATCTGCTCATGGGTACCTCCCTTGGCCTGCCTGAACACAGGATACGTGTCCTCAGGCATCGGCTGGATATGTGGGATGGGGCTGATAATCCCTAGGAGGAACTAATCCCGTTGTCATGGAGGGAAGAGCTTTGCAAAGAGGGCCTGGGAATGTCTGTTAGGAACTGGAATGTGAATAAATATTTTTGCTTGAAGATGGGAATAACACAAAGCCCTGAAGAACTAACTCGGCTGTTGGTACTGGTTCATTGCTTGTATTGCTAGTCTACCAAGGGGGATACACTTAAAATTTTCAGTAGTAAATGAGAAAAGATATTGATGGCGTGTCTTGGTAGGGCTTTTCCCTGCATTAGGGGTTTGTGTCTAGTAATAGGTGAAGGCCTGAACCTGTTTGGTTCTGTTTGGGTTTTTGGGGAATACGGGGGCCATGCCTGGGTTGGGTCATGACTACCTGTGAGCACACAGCTGCTTCACTGCCCTGAGAGCCCCTGGTAGTCTGCAAACTCCTGGTTTCATGTGCAGCAAGCAAGTGTGCTAAAGCTGAATCTTTGCCCCACCTAAGACTCCTAGGGATCCTAAAGACCTGGACTTCCATACCCCAGGCGTACACAAAACAGAGAGAAGAGCTCAGTCTGGAGCATCAGTGTGATCCTGGTGTGATGCATGCTCCTCTGGATCCCAGCCTGGCTGCCCAGCCAGCCCCGGAGGACGGCACAGCATTGGGAGGTGCATCCAGGAGGAGCTGGTGCAAGAGCCCTGCCACTGCTCTGAACGCTGGAGATGTCAGCTCTTGCAGTCCTGCTCGTTGTCCCGTTGCTCATGTCAGAGCCGTGTTAGGGTACACCCATCTTCAGTGTGATAAGGCAAGCCTGGGCTGTTTCTGATAAATAGACTTTCGATTGATGCTTTCCAGCTCCTCTACAGGAAGCAGAGGGGTCACCCTCTATTCCTATCTTGAACCACCGAGCCAGACACAGCTCTAGGAGAAGAGGTTCCTCCTTTAAGACCCTTTCTGGAGAAGAAAATAAATACCCTATTTCAAAAGAGCTTATGAGTCATGTGTACCCGCCCTCCTGAACCATGGGTGCCTCTGGCGGAGGTGTCATGTGAAGGCTCAGCCTTGCCAAGCCTCTGGAAACCAGAGGGAAAACGTTCAGCTCCTGCACTGTCCTCACCTTGCCAGGGTGCCGCGTTGCGCTTGCGTAACACTTCTGGCGCGATCTGATCTCGCCCCTCCGTCTGTGTGCTCAGACCGAGTGTCGGAGAGGAGCCTGTTGGTCTGATCCTGTCCTTGCCTCCCCCCTGGGAGAAACGTCTTTTTTAGCAGAAGTGTAGAAAACCCAGCAAAGTTCCTCAAACAGGCAACAGGCAGAAGTTTGTGTTGTTAGAAATTGCTCTTCCCTTGGTGAGTCAGGTCTCTGCTATTCTGGAAACCGTTAGTCCAGCACTGCCGTAGCCTGATTTTAGATTTTAGTTGTTCATTGAGCTGGGGGAGTGATTGCAGGGAAAATTTTAATTGATGCAATACCGATGCTTTTGAGATGGAGTATGTGACAAGCAGGGGGGCTGGCTGGCCGGCCATCTATGTAGAGAAGTCAGACCTTTCTGTCTTGTTTTTACTAGCACTTGAACCGCACCGCTGCCCGTGCGTGCGCGAAGGGGGAAGCCCAGCTAGAGGGACGTTGGCAGTGAGTGTAGGAAGTGCTGCACGAAGGAAGAAATGAAGTTTAACCCCGGGGAGGAGGAGCCTGTCTGAAAACAAAAAGAAAGGGCTGCGAGGATGAGGCTGGGGGGCGATGAGTTCTGGGGGCACGAAAGTGCTCAACCACGCGGGCAGCCGCTGGGGTGGAGAGCAGGAATGTCACGGGCAGGAGGTACAAAGCCAGCGTGTCCTCGGAAGCTGGGGTGGCAGTCCCTCCGCTGGGGCCACTGGCGGGGCAGTGGGAGACGTGCAACGTCCAGCGCTGCAGCCACACAGTAACTGCTGCTCACCGCAGGGCCGGGGGTGTGTTTCAGACCTAAGGCAGAAGGGATTGGGGAGCTCTGTGTCTCTAGCTTAATTTTTACTTGCTTTCCTCTGACAAAAAAGTGTTTCTAGCTTTGTGTTTATCAGGCAGTTTTAGCTTTATTGAGTTGGCCTGCTTGTATCGAAAAACCACAGCTTGTGTGCATACTCATTTAAAATACTTTTTAAAGTACTGTTTGGACCGTGTTTGCACAGGTATTTAGTTAAATGCAAATTCAGTTTTGCAAGTCTGTTCTCCTCTCCCTCTCCTCCTGTTTTCCCCCAAAGTGCTTAGACAAGAGCTTGCAGCCGTGTGGCTTAGAGCACAACATCAAACTTCAGAAGACGCCTGCAAGGTTTACAGGTGGTTATGAACTTGTTTGCACTATTGAGACAAAATGTTAAAATCTCCCTAAAGACCTCGGCCTTTCATGCTCCTTGGTGGTTGCCTGAGGGGAATTGGAAGTCCTTTGTTTCTCGCATTGAAAGGGCCCTCGTGTATCCATCCCCTTGCCAGAGCTGCTCCCTAAAGAAATTCTTACGTCTCGGTCTTCTGTTCACATAGTGACTTCTGAACCCTTGTTTTGAAGTCCTGTGTGGAAACCCATGGCTACAGTGCAGAATCCTCAACTAGAAACTGGGCATAAGAATGTTGTGTCTATTTAAGAAGCTTTTTTATTAATTTGTGATCTTTCTCATCCTTCCTTAGAGTGTTTCTGGATCCCAGCCACTAGAGAACTTGGGTATTTCTGCTGCAAATACTCCTGAATCCCATCCCGCCAAGCCCTGTGGAGCACCAAGACCCGTCAATGGAGTTATTAACACGTAAGCTGCTTGCGTATTGTGAAGAGCTCTTGGAAAGAGCTTGATTTTTATGATCTTGACAAAATCCCATTGGAAACCAGCCTGTAGCATGCTGGTGGGTAGTAACCGGGTTGGTAACAGTATAAATGGTCTCTCTTTGAAAAAAGTTTGGTAGTAGGTCATACTTGGAAACATTTTGAGGAGATTGCTTGCTTGAGGTTTTCTGCTGCATTGTTTTCCTGAAAATGGTATTAAACTGAGCTGTGTTTACATGAACAAGCCCTGCAGGCAACATGCAATGAGCGTGTTCAAAACTGTTTCTTTATTTTTAATACACTTGCAAATTGTATGGTTCAAAGGTACTAGTGGCCTGCTTGCAATTATTTTGTAGAAGTAGCTGTAACCACTGGCCTCCGCTTTTCTGGAGATACTGAGGAACCCAAATCCCATTGATTTGGGGAGTAAGGCTTTCTAAATTCTTTGTTTCTCCAGGCTGGTTTTGTTGAGTAAGACTTTAAGTGGGTAAATGAAAAGAAGTGAAAGAAATTCTCCTGTGCTACAGGATGATTTCAGGGTTGAACCACTTGAAAACCCTTGAACGCACAGAGCTTCAAAGTTCTGGTAGTGGCTAGAGAAGCTTTGCCAGCACCGTTGCACTTGCTTAGTACCTTGAGGAGGGAGAGATGTTGCACTGGTGCGGCATGAGCAAGCGCACAAAGCACCGATCAGCTGAACTCATTGCTACAGCTGGAACACTGCAGGCTATAACAGAGCCCTTTATATGCCTGTAGCCTTTGAACTGCAGAGCCTTAGACCACAGGGCTTTAATGTTTTGCATTTTTAGAAATGAAACACTTGTAAAATATACATGAAAAGGTTCTGTAGATGAGGAGCCGCGCTGCTGTTTGGTAGGTGGCATGGTTACTGCGTGTGGACAGGAAAGTTCTTTGTACGTAAAACAGGTTAATATTAACATTGCACCTTTCTGGTGTCACTGCTGAGAGTCATCAGAGGTACAGTTCTCAAATATTAAATCAGAATCAAGTTTACATCAAGGTTAAATCTTTTTTTTCTAGAAAAGGATATGTTCTGTCTTGTGCTCACTGGCATTTAGACTCGTGAAAACCTGTTCTATTAAGACACCCTGAACTGTAATTTTGAGGGAAGCTGAATTCTAGGATTAAAACTGTTTGGGGCTAGAGTAGCTTTCGGTTTTGCTCTGTGTCCGGCTTTACATGCTATTTTTGTTCAGAACTTCTAAAGCCATTTTGTCAAAGGTTCAGAGAGTGGAAAGTGACCCAAGTAAAAGCAAAAATTAGAGTTGCCTTAATAAAAGCCATTACTTGGAGTCTTTGCTAAGGTATGAATCGTGAACCTGGCTGGTACTGCTGGCTAACATGGGGTGGTTGAATGAATAACAGTGTCTGTCTCATTCTTTTCTCTTCTCGGGCAGTCTTCAGCCTGGCCTGGCAGAACATGCTCAGGGAGATGGCCAGGAAGCTGAGGAGCTCTTGCATAAAAAGCAACGACTGAACATGGTTTCTTCATCTTCGGATGGAACGTGTGTAGCAGCTCGCACTCGCCCAGTACTGAGCTGTAAGAAGCGACGGCTTGTTCGACCTAGCAGCATTATGCCCCTTTCCAAAAAGGTTAGTGCTGTTTGGGTTTTTTGATGCAGTATGTAGTTAAAGCTCCACACTAAAGGGCCTGGTTGAGGTACTGATGCGTTGGTCCAGTGTGCTTTTGCTCTTTGTATGAAGAGGTGTCCCTGTTTTGAGAAGGTTTGTGGTTATTAAGAGGGGAAAAACAATGGGGAGGACGAGGAGGACAGTGAGGCTTCAAAGACTGTTGGAGATGTAGAGGAGAAACGAAGGAGAAGCTCTTAATTTGTTGGAAGACTTTTATTAGCTATTGCTGGGGAGGGGAGATGCTGAACTTTGATGTGGTTTTTCTTTTCTAAAACCAGCCAGCCTGAGGTGAACTTCAGGCCGAGTAGTTCAATATGGCACAGTCTGAGCAGTCGAAAGAAGCCCTGAAAAGTCAAGTATTAGGAAACTTTAACTCTGAGCACAGGAACTAACACAGCCCCAGGAACTTGCTGCTACTTGCGCAGGGAAAAACTACAGTTGTCGGACCAGGCGTATGTGGGATGTCTTGCAAAAGGCCTGCCGAGGTGATCGTGTTCGCTTCCGCTGCTTAAGTTTGGAAATGACTGAATGCCATGACTCTATTCTTGGTTTGGTTTTGTTTTGTTTTATTTTATGCTCCTCTTCAAAGTCTTCCCTTGCCCTTATGCAGAATTCAGTTCAGTGGAAAAACAGTTTATTTCCTGTATGAGGAAAGGCTGTGCTTCAGTCTTCTTAATTTCTCTTAGGAATGGCTTAAACTGTCAATTGGAGGATAGATAGTTAGAAATTGAGGGAATAAGGACCTTTTTTATGCATGCAGCTCTCATGATTGCAGAATCATAGATGACAAAAATCCACTTACCTTTGAGTCAGAGTGTTTCAAAGTCAAACTCTACCCCAAGGGTTCAGGGGCTTTCACTCTGCGAGTGCTGGAGTTTTAAAGAGAAGCTCAAAAAGGCCACATTTTTCTGAGTAAAATAGATTCTCACTCAGATGAGTTAGCTGTAACTGGTTACTCGTTTGCAGTTTTATCTGGGGTATTTCTGGTAGAGCGCTGCAGTGACTGCTTGCAAGATCTTCAGTGATTTGGAAGTTTATGAACCGTCTCGTAGGTGATGCTGACTTGTGCACTCAGTGTTTGAAGAAGTGACTGTTAATTCTGTGTTAGATCTTGACTGTAGTCATCAAATAGATTTGATAATTGGAAATGGTTCAGAAGAACAATTCCAAAGGGTGGAAGATGTGCCAGTTAGCAGAGGCTTTCTGTGGACTCCTCCAGTTATTTGAGAGAAAGCTGAGTGATGGCTGGGTCATGGTCCAGAAATACCATGTCCAGTTGACCACACTCTCTCACCTACCGCAAAGTGGTTGTGGATTGTTGTGACCAGAAATTACAACCAGGAGAGTTCACTCTTTCCATAGAGATCATCCATAACTGTGCGTACTGTTTTACAAAATCTGAATACAACATCACTTGAAATTTTTAGATAAGGAGGTGTCCTGTAGGAAAGAACAGCGACTTAAAGGTTGAGTGGGACTGTAGCCCACACTGGATTGGAAACAGTCTTGCGAAACAAGGGTCGGCAGGGATCTCCTGCAGTCACCCACAGCATCCCCGTGCCCCAGAGCAGACTACTTTGTCCTCATACTGTGCCAGACGGTTTGTCTAAACCTCCTTAGGCAAGCTATTTGAGTGCTGAGCTAGTCTTGTTTTTCAGAGAGCAAAACCAAACAAACCAAACTTTCTAATATAAGCTGCCTTGGCTGCCATTTTAAAGTCAGTACCAAGTCCTGTTGTAAACTGGTCAGCTCCCCTCATCACTTCAGAAGCTCTCCCCGAAGTGTGAGAGTTGATGTGGTAATTCTTAATGTGGTCACCTCTATACTAAACACACCAAGGGTCTTTCCGGTTTTGCACATAGGATGTATCTTTCTGGATCTTGTTTTCAAATTTTTTTGTTGTTCTCCTCACCGTTTGGTGCACACATTTCTTGAAATAATGTGCCCAAAACTGGGTGCAGCCCTCCAGCTCACATGTTAGCAATGCTGAGCAGAGTGGCAGGATTACCTCATGTGTCTTGCACGGCCATCCTGTTTATAAAGCCCTGTGGGGTGTTAATTCTCAGTAATGGTATGACACTGCTGATTCATGCTCATTTTCTGATCCCTAACAACCACCAGGTCCTCTGGGCAGAACTGCTGCTCAGTTACCTCTTCCTCCTCTTGTCCACTTGTTGCATTTGCCCTCAGTGAATTATATTTGATTTGTTTTAGATAGTTTCTCTTAATTTGTAACCATGAGTGGATTTTCAGCTCTTTCCTTCAAGGTGCTTGCAGCCCTTTCCAGTTCTAGTGTTATTTGCTAAGGCTTAAGGATACTATCTCTTCCATCATTCAAGTCATTAATGGAAATTACTTGAATAATCCTAGACTCAGAACAGACTTCTGCAGGATCCAGTTTGATACGTCCTTCCATTTTGATGCTGTCTTTGCAGCATCAAAAGGTTGCTGTCTTTGTGGGATTTACGTCCAGTTGTGCATCTGCCTACGTGGTTTCATATAAATGAAGTCTATAGAAAGTCTGTAAGTCTGTGCATTGAAAGTCTGTCCTGGTTTAAGAAACAAGGCTGACAAACACCCTGTTTTTTTACTCTGTAAAGATAATCCCTGTAAGTGTCAGCCCTTGGCATATAGTGATGGCTCTCTGACCCATCTGAACTCAAAAAGGCTTTTTTTTTCCTCTCTCTGACAACTGAATTGTGCTGCCTTATGGTTTTTATAAATGAGGTTTCAATCTAGATAAAATTAAACACTTTTAGCCAAAGTTAGTACACGTTAAACTGTCTGTGCTGGTGAGTAGTAGATTTCAGCTGTGCTTATGCAAAGTGAAAGCGTCCTTTTATGAGTCCAGACTAAATTAACAGATTTTATACAAGGTATTAAAAAAACCCAAACCAATCGAACAACAGCCTTTAGGATGTTTTTCATGACCTGTCAAAGGGGAATGTGTGAAGAGAGCCCTTAGACACGTTGACCTCCGATGTGTTGATGCTATTCTCTGTCCCCTTTCCAGGTCCATCGTAATAACCTGGTGCGATGTAGCTGTGACGTGAACCCTTCATGTGCTCTGTGTGGCACTCGAAGCTCGACAACTCTGGAAATCCAGTACGATGCTCCTTTGCTGGAGCGCCTCTCCCAACTGGACTCATGTATTCATCCTGTCCTATCATTCCCAGATGGTAAGCACAGCATCCATGGACCTGCCAGGGGTATTGTCAACCTGGGTCCTGAGGTGGGTTACAAGGAATGCTTGGAGGTGCTCTGGAACCTGCTCCTCCATCCTAGACTTCCAGGGGAAGTGCAGATCTGCTTGGGTATGATCAAGGTGGAGAAACCAAGTAGTGCCTGGGCATCTGTACTGGAACCTGAGTCTCAGGCTGGTGTCTTTGTTGCTGTAAACCACTTGAGAAATATTTGCTTCCGCAGAGTTTAATCATCTGTATAAAATTATTTGTGGATTGTCACAAGAAATTTTTTTGACCTTGTAAGGAATTGTAGATGAGCTTCCATGGTTCAGAGGATACAGTAAGAAGAGATGTTCTCGTTAAGACGCTTATTTCTGTGTGCTGCAGTGTCAGGGTTAAACATCATTAGAGGAATAACTAACCAACCCTGACTGGGGGGTATTCACAGATTTTCTGTGTAGGGACTTTTCCCAAGGGAAAAGAAGTAGTTTCCAGAGTGTTTTGCTTCCTAAGCTGCCATATTAAATACAAGCCTGTTCTTTGACCAAAAACTATTGGCTTCCATGAGATTTGTGTCCATCAGTCATCTTTTTCCCCCGATCACAAAATACAGAATCACAAATGATAGGAACTGGTACTTTTATCACGAGAGCCAGGCAGTGAATAGATCGTAGTGGTTCCTTTCCTCGGCAGGAGTGCCTAACTGGCTGTTTGAGGTGTAAAACACTGCTAGTAATGCTGGGAGGAAGGTGTGTGTCCCTGTTTCTCATGAGGATGTGAAGTGGTTGGTTCAGGTTAAGCCACTGGGCTAATTGTGTTTGGGTTAAAATTCCAGCTTTGCACAAACTTTGTGTGACAGTAGAAAATGCATGGGGTGCCTGGGAACAATTAATCTGGCATCCTTCACTAGTGCTATATTTAAAACAGACTAAAATAGTAAATTGGTGCTATTTTTAAAAACTAAGTCCCCACCACACCCCCAAGACACATCTCTCTTACGGAATGCTAAAGGACCTTAACGCGCTGAACTCCTGAAGCAGAAATTTATTTCCCGATTTCACAGCACTTGTAATCCTCTGCTATAGTGTTAAAGCTAATAACCTAGGAAGTGGTGAGAAAAGCTGTTGTGTGGTATTGCAGCATGGCCACCAAGCAAATTATCTCATCCCGTATTCACTTTCCATTTTCTTAGGGTCAGTTGCAGCCAGCTTACATGGTAAAAGATCCTTTCTGACTGCATGAGATTAAAAAACTTGTTTTTAAAACTGTAGGGAGTAAAGCTTAAAACACCTATACAGAAATACCCATTCCCCCCCCCTTCCTCCCTCAGAATAACTTTGAGTATTGGCTAATGCTTAATGTAATTCTGCAGAACGTGCTTTTTTGGGATGGGGATACTTTTCTATCCAAACATAAAGCCAGATAGCACGTTCAGGTAGGGAAATGGCTCTGCCTGACGTTGTTAGTCCGCATCGCGGCGTCTCCCTGCCTGCGAGTATTGATCTGGGTTGCTGGTGGTGCTCCTCGTGATTATTTTGGGGGCTTACCTTGAAAGTGAACTGGCTGGGTCGATGGGCAGAGGCTCAGTCAAGACCTTCTGGAGGAGTTTGTGAGGCTGTTAGAGCATGTGCTGACTTTCACTTTGAGCCTGTCTCTCCGAGGCTCCTCTGGTGCCAGCAGCCGGGGATCTCCCGTGCAGTTTGCCAAGGGCAAAATTGCCAGGCGCCACAGGAGGAAAAAGATCATTTATTCTTCTGGCAAGCGAGGCACAGGCATCGCGGCTTTTAACCCGTTGCACTTGCGCTTCGTAAGCGCTTTGTCCCCTTCCTTTCAGTTGGTTGCCTTTTTTTTTTTTTTTTTCTGGTTCATCTGATTTCTTGCTGGGAATTTTCAGATGATGTAATAACCTTGGTGGGGATGGCGAGAGCCAGGGCACTTGGGCTCAGTGTGGTTGCCATCTGCCGGTCCCCGGGAGGCCTGCACCACTTGGCGGAGGAGGAGGAGGAGTGACAGTGTCACTTGCTGCACGGACTCTGGTGCAACCAGGGCTGACAGCAGGGCAGTGGCGAACCAGCAAATAACTCATTTTCTGCTGACAACATTTTGTCTTACATTTTTCCCCTCTCTTCGACCTGTCCCCTCCTTCCACAGACGTTTGGGATGCTGGGATGGGGTGAATTTTGAGGAGAAAGCAAAAGATTAGCAAAGAGAGGAGGCTATTTTCCCAAAGTCGGACCACTTCAGCACAGTCGTGCTGCAGCCTTGCTGGCAACGTCCTTAAAGGACTGGCTTGGCCCCTCTCTGTTCTTTGGGACATGTCTCCACAAACCAGTAATGGTGGCCGAAGAGCTGCCATCGCGCTCTGATAGCCCTTCCTTAGCAAATGGATGGGGCTAAACCAGAGCTTTAACTGTCAAGGTACGGGAAATGCAGTTGTCCTCGCTTTTTCCTGAGAGTCAACTTCCCCCATTAATAACAGCCGACTCCAGCCCATGCTCTGCCAGCTCTTTCCAGCCTGTTTGCCTGCCTGGCTCTGCTGGGGCTTTCCAGTCCCTGGAACTGGTGGGGAAATACTGGAGCGGGGTTCAGGTATCAGCCGCTGAGATTACCGACAGGGCTCAAATCTCTGCCGCTTGCCCTCTGAGGTTATCTAGATGCAGTTTCTGAATCCCATGGCAGCTCCTAATTGCCTCCGCGTCCTCTCTGCAGGCGCAGAGTGAGGAGCTTTATTCCTTGTGCAGGGCCTGGGAAGGTTCATCTCTGCCCAGGGTGGCTTCAAAGTCCCTGTGAAAATGTCATGAGAGCTTGAGAGATGCGGGAGGGATGTTTGATGCTCATCTTAGTACTACTTTTAACTCCTAGTCGTAGCAGCATGAGTTTGCATCGGGCTGCGTATCCTGCTGGTGACGGTCTGCTGGCCTGTGCTGTGGGAGGAGAGCAGACGGGTGGCATGTCAAACTACAAATGCTGGTGTATAATCATCTTACGGGTGTAGTTGGAGAAGACAAACATCTCAGAAGTTGCCTTCTTAACCGGAAAGGTTTTAATGCTTTTCTGAACTAGGATTTTGGCCCTCGGGCATGTAGAAGAGAGCTGGGTCTTAGAGGAGACTTGGGCATCCGTATTTGGTGAACAAATCTGAAGTTTAAAGCTATGACTATGAAAGGAAGGCTTATTTGTGGGACTCCTGAGGCTGGACTAGTTTGCTACTCCAGTTAATGGTTTTTATAGGCTACCTTAGCCTATCTGCACAAGAAATACACTGAATAATCTCATTAGTGTTCTGTCTTTCGACTAAGGTCAGGAGTGCACGTCTGTATGGGATTTGGGAGGAATGTAAGCAAAAGTAGTGTCTGCCAAATTTCACAGCAGTACAGCGTATTTATGCTCGTTGTGAGATTGCAGGATTAAATAAGGACAAGTACTCTGGATTACTGTGATGGGTGGTATATGCAGAGAAACTTCAGGCTCGAAATACATCAGTTACGCAGGTAATTACCAGTGAGTTTGCCCGCTCGCAGACGGCTGCGTGACCCGGCCCCTGCCCGGGGAGCTGCCGGTGAGCAGCAGTACTTCTGCTCTTTGAGCCTCTGAAGTGTGCTCGCTTACACAACTTTCATTAGATGCTTGAGATGCCACATCGGGCAGATTAACGTCATACAGTACTTGGTTGGCTTTTGGCTTGACCTGAAATTGAGGATTTAAGCTCAATTTCTCTCTTCCAGCTCGCACCTCTGTAGATTTGATGTGCTGAGGTATCTTAGATTCCTGGAAGTCAGATCTGAGATAGCAGAATTGAGCGTGGCAGTACATGAGATACCTTCAGTGGTAAAGATGCATGGTTTTTCTGACAAAGGCTTCGTTCTCCTGCTGGGATATACTTGGTCTGTGAATCCTGTAGGAAAGTCCTTCTCTCAAAGAGCTTCAGAAATGTTGGGTCCTAGTATTGGAGGTCCTCTCTGAATGTGAGGAAGGCGTAGGCAAGCCTGGGTTTTACAGTCAATGCCTGTATGTTTGTCGAGGGCTGTTCTTATCGGGGGCCTGGGAGAGCATTACGGTACCGCAGGTTTCTGGTGCATGATTTAGTTCATTTGAATGCTGTGGTTTGTATCCCTCTGCAGATGTGCCGACGAGCCTGCACTTCCAGAGCATGTTGAAATCTCAGTGGCAGAACAAACCCTATGAGAAAATTAAACCTCCCAAAAAGCTCTCGCTCAAGCACAGAGCCCCCATGCCTACCAGCAGCCTGTCTGACCCTGCTCGCAAGGACCGCCACAAGCTGGTGAATTCGTTCTTCACTGCAGCCAGTAAGTGTCCTCCCTGCCTCCGCCGCGTGCAAAAACATTGCCTAGTTTTGTGCCCGACAGCCCTGCAATCTGGGAGGAGAGAGGAGGAGGATACCCTTCAAATTCAGCTCTCAGGGATGAGGCCATGGTCTGGCAGGCCAGGGCTGAAGGTGAAGTGTGCAGGTTGTGAAGTTCAGGCTGGTCTTGGTTCGTAGGGACCTCTTCTTGCTCAGTCTGAGCCTGTGCTCACACTGGCACGGGCAGTACCTCGGCTCGTTCTGCTCTGAGCACATCTCTCCGGCACCCTGATGGTGTTGAGCCTGACCTGTCTGGATTTATGGAGCTGGTAAACTCTACCCGAGTTTCCTGTGCCAACAGAAAGAGAGGTGAAAACGGGCGTTTCATAGCTCTTTCTCTGTTCCCCTCCTCAGAGCGCTCACATCAAAAAATCCAACCAGACAAGGCACACAGGCCACCTTTAGACGATTTTACGGCCGTGTCCAAGGCCGAGAGAGCGCCAGAGCGCTCGCTTGTCCAGCCTCCTGCCTATGACAAAAAGCGATTGCGAGACTGCTCATCTGAGAGGAGTGAAGGTAGGCTCCCACGGCCAGGTCTCTCGGGGGGAGCTTGGGCTTTGCTGCATATCCAGCCTCTCTCCCCCCTTCGGCCTCGTTAGAAGGGGGAACGCACTGCTTCTGGGCCTTGTCGCCACCGCAGCAACGCCTCGTGCTCTAACTGCTTCTTCCCCCAGGGCCTCTCAAGCTGGCAGCCGCCGTCAGAAGGTGCTTCTCTTTCATGCAAAGTGTTCCTCAGCACTGGCCATTTCTGGTGCACATGGTCCTTTTCTATCCACCACCACCCCCATTTGTGGGTTTTTTTTTTTTTGCTAATGGCATTCTTCATTCTCTCCCACCCTCCTTGTGTAGTGTTGAAGCATCACACGGACGTCGGTGGCCCAAGCTACTTGTCAGCAGCTGTGACCCCTACACCTCACAGCCCTATAGCGCGGCAACTGTCCACCTCCTCGGAAGGCTCCGCTCCTGCCAGCACAAGTTCACAGGGCACCTCCAGCACAGCTGTAAGTATCCATTGCCTTTCTGGAGAGGTTTTTGGGCTTGGCTTTGTCACGGGGTCTCAGCTTTTGAGAAATTCAGGCATCTTACCGTGCTGGACCTGTTGGGTCAGCCGATGGTAGGGTTGCTGGCCCCCTTTCTTACTCTGACTTTGGGTCTGCTGGGGTTCCTGGATGACGTTGGCTGTGCAGAGCACCAGCCAGCTCCATTACAGGGTCGGTGTCAACGCAGTAACTGCTGGTAAACGTTCCTGTTCTCAGTAGTCTCCTGGCTTTGCTCCACATCTGGGTTTTGGTTTCTGAAGTTGTCTGAGGATGCCAGGAAAAGAAGAGCTGAGCACCAGCAGTGTGCTGCTGCTGGTACAAGGATGCTTCCACTGAGATGGCTTGCCCTGCATGGTCTCGGTGGCACTGGGCTGTAAACGGGGTTGGGGCTGAGTCCCAGGGCATCACATCAGTGGTGGCTGGGATCTTAACTTTCACCTCTACACAAGCTGCAGCAGTTGTTTAACTCATACTGCCTTCTGAGACATGCTCAGCCTCCCAGAATGCTAAAGGGTGACAGGATTTGGGACCTTTATGAAGCTGTGTCTAAAAGCTGTCAGTGAGCACGACTGTAACTCCCTCCCACTGTGCCCTGGGACAGATGGATGACATAGCTCCTCTGCCAGGCATCATCCATCCTCCCAGCACCTCACACACGTTAACAGAAGCTCTTGATTAAAGGACTGAGATCTGCTGAACTCTAAAACTGTCCCAGTGAAGAACCTGGTCTCTGTCTGACCACTCCAGTTAGTAGCTTGTGCCACAGCGTAAGCTGGATGTGACCGAGCAATAACAGCAGATTTTGTCGAGCCCTGATGGCGAAACCAGGGTGGTTAAGAGGCATCCGTCCATGGCAGAGCTGAGGGCACCACTTCCAGCGCAGCATTGTGTGTGCCCTTGTCCTTGGTGCAAGCTTGTTGCTCTGGAGCTGCTGGATCTCGGCTGGATTCCTTCACTGCGGAGTTTGCTGTTGCATCATCAGCTGTGACATCAGCGAAACACCCTGTGGTGGCACAGGGTGTCTGAAGAACCCAAGGAGCAGTGGTAGTTTGGCTTGAATGTGCTAGTTGTTTTGGAGAAGAGGACAGCTCTTCTCAGTGGCTCTGGCATGTCAAGATGCTGTTTCCTTGTGTTTCACACCTGTATTTTGGTCTTCTCTTGCTGCTTTTTCTGCTGCTCTTTCACAAGCTTGTTCGGAAAAGGAAGATGAAGCGTCTTCCCTTCAGCAGCCGAGTCCTGCAGGAGCATTGCCAGCGCTTGGGTCCAGTCTCCGGACTCAAGGGTCCGGGTCCTGGGTTCAAGCATCGCAGTCTGGCGCAGGTTTGCATGTGCTCCCCAACCAGTGGGTCCAGCCTCACTGTTGACAGTGACACGTTGGCATTTCCTTGCTGCCGTGGCAATAGTTACCCACCCACTCCATCCTCACCCCACTTCACAGGAGTCCTGGGACCTGGCAGGTCCCTGGCAGTTGGGTTCCTGCATGTTTTTACGCTAAAAGCCACAGGGATCAAAGGAGATGCAGAACATGGTAAATTGCAGGTGACTTTGTGAGGAAGACGGGCCGTTTGCTTATCGAGCTGATCCATGAGGATTCGTATCACTGTACCGGCAGTGCTGCTGTCATAGGTTTGGGGGAGGTTTTTGGATAGACAGATGGTAGGAGAGCACCCAGCGTTCAACCAGGTTTAAATAGATAAGCGTGGAGCTTATTTTTGTCTTAAAAAAATCTATTCCAGTCAAATGCGCGATACAGATGGAAGCTGTTAGACTCTTAGTACAGCTGTCATAACCCGAGGTGAACTCCTGTACGACTGCTTCACGTTCCTCCTCTGTCACAGTGTCACCTGTGGTGGGTCCACACCCCTGCAGGGCCACGAGCCGGGGAGCCGTTGCCAAACAGGATGGCTCTTCCCTCTTTCCTGATGGTCTCACTACTTTCTTTACATTGGCAGTAGGGAATTGGATGATATGGGAGGCTTTTCTTGCTGGGTCAGTTTATCAGCCGGACCAATCTCCTGATCCACCTGGCTGTGCAGCAGCTGGTGCCAGTGTGGAGATGGTGGCTGGAGCTCTGCAAGCCCTTACTCACCTTGCTTCAGTGCCTGCAGGACCACTGCAGCCCTTGCCCTTTCTTGTACCCTCAAAATGAAGAATTTTTGGTTGGGAAGAGGACTTCCAGCAAGCAGTAGGTGAAATCCGTTCTGATGGAAATGACTGTTAGTTCTGGAGTCTCCATAGGTTATATGAGGCCATGTCCTTTTTCCATCAAGGACTTAACGTGACAAAACCTACAACTCTTTCTCACGTGGTTCTTGTCTTCGTGTTACAGCAGCCAAGGAGGAGGAGAGGCGAAAGTTCATTTGATATTAACAACATCGTCATCCCGATGTCCGTTGCTGCAACGACTCGTGTGGAGAAACTGCAGTACAAAGAGATCCTCACACCCAGGTATGTGCCTGACCCCTGGCTCCAGCGGGGTTGTCACGTCCCAGGCTTTTACTGTGCAATTGTCCTCTCAGAAGTTTAACCCTGGCCTAGGGCTTTGCTCCCAGTGGCTGCTAATGCTGGTGAGGAAAGGGGCTTTATTCTTCCCTGAAAGTAGGAGAAAGTTTGGAAAACTTCTGGTCATATCGTTGATGCAGACTTGCTGAGTTAGGGAATATGTTTTCTGAGTGTCCCTCGTGCATGAAAGCTGGCTGCCCTGCTCAGGGCAATCTAACTGCAGTCTTTGTGCAGTCTAAAGTTTTTGTGCAACCTAAAGTCATCCTTGTTGTCCTCTGTCCTGCTGCAAAGCTGACAAGTATGTTGAGCCGAAGATCCTGGTGGTTTCCCAGCTCTGCATGCGTCCGGGCTGGGTGGTGGGTGCCCGGGCTGGGTTAACATGGCAGTGCAGGAGGGCCACTCAGCGGCCAGGAGAAGCCCTCCCGTGCGTGGGCGGTGGTAGGAATCAGAAGGTGTCTGCCCGAGCTGAGTGCGAGGTGAGCTGTCAGCCCTTGTTCGGATGTTCTTGGACTAACACCGTGGATGAGATCCATTGCTGATTTGCACGCCGGAGTGCGCCAACTTGCTGCGGCGCTGATGCAGCTTCTTCATCCAACTGTCCAGTTTAGAGTCCTTCTCCTTTCCAGTTCTCCAGGTCTCTTTCCCAACTTACCTCTTTCGTCTTCCTGGTCCTACAAGCTCTTCCCAGGCCTTCTTCAGAGCGGGGCAGGGAGGGAGCCTGTTGCTGAGCCAGAGGAAGAGGAGGAAATGCTGTGACATCTGCTCTGCTTCCTCTGGCCTTGGCTGGCTTCAGCCATGCTGCCAGACCAGCGCCAGGAGCTGGGCAGGGAGGCAGAAGGGAAGGGCTGCAGCGGGAGGACGCTGGTAGCCTCGCTCCCCATTCCTGACCCTCCCAACGTGGAAGGACGTCTCCTGTCTGTCCCCCGGCATTGCACTCAGTGGGTGCAAACCCGCTGCAAAAGGATGTGCTCAAAATGGAGCAGGCTAACAGGGGAAGGGGAGAAACCGTTGTCTGATAGCACAGGAGGGATTTTGGTAGACAAATGTGGTTTAAAACTGAGCCTAAGTATGTTGCTCATCGTGGCAAGCTAGTATTTTTTTCTTTTCCCAAAAGACAGCGTTAGTGCATGCAGGGCATGTGGTGCTGTGCTTGGCTGTGCCGGTGACTGACTGCTCTCTGACCTTGTGTCTTGCAGCTGGCGTGAAGTGGATATCAGCACTCTGAAAGTGAACCCTGATGAAGACAATGAGGAGGTAAGAAGAGTTTTATTTCCGAGTTAACGTGGGAGGGGTTGTGTCCACGGAGGATTCCGGAAGGGACTGAACACAGGCACCTCAGCAGGGAGGTGCAGAGTAAAAATGGCACATTTGGCCCTGCAGAAACCAGCCTGGTGTTGGTTCCTTTTCAGGAAAGGCGTGATAAGGCAGAAGTTGGATTAACTGGCTGGGTACAGCTGAATGTGAGGTCTGATTGCTGTCAGGAGACCTCTCTGGGCAGCAATCTTTTTGTGAAATAGTCTAATCAAGAAATCAATGACCAGTCACGCTGCTATAGTTATGGTTTTAGCTAAACTGATACTGATGGTATTTCCTTAAACCTCTGTGTGAGCGCTTTCACTCTGGGCCGAAGTACTTTCCTTTGGTTTTTAGTTTTTAATCTCTTCCTAAACAATGCAGACTCAGTTTAACAAGGTGCTCTTGCACTCACTGATAGCATCCGCCTCCCTCCAGACATAGACATTTATTTAAATTCATGCTGTAGCTAATGCTGAAAAAACTGCACGTAGATGGGTGTTGAGTCTAAGAAAGCTCTGACCAAGCCCTGTACCCTTCCCTTTCCAGATCGAGGACTTGTCTGATTCGGCCTTCGCTGCTCGGCATAGCAAGTGTGAAGAGATGGAGCGGGCCCGGTGGCTTTGGAGCACGAGCATGCCCCCGCAGCGGCGGGGCAGCAGGTACGCCTGCCGGCACGGTTCCTCACTACCGCCTCGGTGCTGGCAGGGGCTGCCCCAGTGCACCAACAGCACTCGAAAGCAAAGAGGATGCAGTGGGATACTCCTGGGAGCCGGTTGTGGAGGCCTTATTAGATTGGCTGATCCATAAAAATGGTTAAAAGCTTGTGCTGGTATTGGAAAGTTTGATGACCATCCACAAGAGAAGCTTGAGGAGCCCTTTTAGGAGTGGGACGTAGTCTTGCTTAGGTGGGGGTAGAGCTACACACCAGTTAAGTTGTGGACAAGCAACTCTTGCACCATCTGTTTGGATTCTGCTTTCTCAAGCACTTACACCACCCTAGAAGAGTGGAGGCTGGTGTGCTGGCTCGGGAGTCCAGAGAAAAACGAAAGGGCTGAGATGGGCATCCTTCATGCAGGAACAAGGAACTGTGGTTGTTCTCAACGTTACGCTATCGCGTCTCTGCTCGATTGCTTCAGCAGTGCGTTTCTCCGCTCCGTTCACATATGTGTCCTTACGTTCCTCTGACCACTTGACGCTTCGTTCCCTTTCTGCAGTGTCTTTTTGTGAGCGTGTGTCTAAAACGGCACACGCTTCCCAGCTGTTGATCTCATCATAAGCCTGCATAAGAAGAGGTTTGCTCTTCTCCATTTGATCTGCGATGCTTTGTTTGGTTTTGAACCACTCCGCACTTGGGCAAAGTGCTTGCTGAACTACAGCTGCATGCAAATAAGCACCCGTCTTAGTCTGGTTGTAGTTTCAGTATAGCCCTGTCTGGTGTGTGCGATCGTACAGGGTTATTTCTGCAAAAACTTCTGTGAATGCAAAGGTCGCGTTTGTCAAACTCATTTCTGCTGCTGCTGCCTTGTTTCGTCTGCAGCTGCATTTCCCAGTGCTGGTGGGTGTGTGGGACATTTTGGTGTTTCTTTGCAAACTTCTTCAGCCAGTTCCTCACATGACCATAACTGTTCTCTAAAGACCCTCTTGGAAGGACATCGGTGAAAAATGCTGTGTTGAGGTCCTGGCTTGGTCAGAGGTGAATTCAAACTTCATCTCATAGGATTAAGAACGCTGGTGGGAAAGGACTTGCAGAGGTCTCCGGTCCAGCCTCCTGCAGGGCTGTTGCCAGCAGACCAGGTTGACTATGGCCTTGGCCATGGCATGAGCACTTCCAAGGACGGAGATTCCCCTAGAGCTGGGGCCAGTATTCCCAGTGCAGCTCCCCAGCAGGGAGAGGTGGGGATGTGAGTGTCCCTGCTCCGCTGGCCACGTTCCTGAGCGCATCCCGGGACATGGTTTGCTGTGTTTGTGACGAGAGCGACTTGGCCAAGTTCAGCTTGGCGTTTGCCACGTCCGGAACTCCTCCAGGGTCCTTGCTCAGTCCCACAGTTCCTGTGCTGGGGTTGTTCTCTGCAGCTGCTTTAGTCTTTCTTTAGAAATGGTTGGAGCCCCTCCGGGCCTGGTAACTTCTTGTTGCTGTGATTCAGCCAGTACCTTGCTCCTTGCCCGTGGAGTGACTGGGCCAGGTAATAACCAGTAAACACTGGGGTAAACTCGCTTAGTTTCCCTTAAGTGTCATTCTCTTTGTGACCTGCTCCAGCAGATCTGCTGAGCATCTTGTGGTCTTCCTGCCTCATGTATGTAACAGAATAGTGTGTTTTTTCTCCTGTAGCAGCTTTTAATTTGCATCTTGACTCAGCACATTGACTCCATCTAATTGGGGCTGGGTCTGCATGTTCTGATTTTGGCCAAGGTAGATTTTGGAATCTGATCCTTAGTAGTCCTTGATCTCCACTTGCTGTTGCAGCTCATCTTGGAAGAGTTGCACACAGATGTGAGGACTCCAGTTAGGTTTCTCTGCAGCCTGTGGGTCTTTTTTTCTGGAAATCTGTGTAGGTGCTCAAACTTTCTTAATTCTTGGTTCAAATCTTCTGAAGTTTAGGGGTTTTACAGTGCTGCTCCTACCCCCAACTGCTGAACTTGCTGCATTTTCAGCATTACTGATCCACTACGCTTGGTTCTTGAACGGCCTGGTGTCGCATGGCATGTGGATGGTGGAAACACTTAGAGAAACAGATTGTGAAGTGTCTGATGTCATAGGATGGCTTCTCATCGTGGTATTTATGCAGCACTCGCAGCGTAGGAGATGCGTGGGACACATAACCTTAGGAGAGCAGCATCAGTGTTGCAAAGCTGCATCGAGACAGTGGAGAAGGGACAAAGATGAGCCTGGATGAGTTTAACCTCTGGGCTGCGGCATTCCCTGCTTGTGTGTGGGAATGCACCAAAGCCCCGCAGCGTTCCCCATCGCACGGCCGCTCCCGAGGAGGGGGCGGTGGAAGGGATCATAGGGTGGCATCAGGTGGCAGCGAGCGGCCTGGGCCGCTGCATCGGTGGGAGCGCAGCTGGGACTGAAACCAGGCTCTCAGATGTGTTCCTATCTCAGGTCTTACAGATCGACGGACGGACGGACGACCCCCCAGCTGGGGAACCCCTCGACTCCCCAGCCGGCATCCCCTGACGTGGGCAACTGCCACTCGCATTTGGAGCTGTCCCACACCCACTCACCGCGCAGCCCCATCAGCCCCGAACTGCTCTCTGCTCCCCTCACCCCCCTCTCCCGTGACTCCATGCGGCTTCTGTCCAGCGAGGACACCCGTTGCTCCACGCCCGAGGCCGGCCTCGATGAGCAGGTGGGTGCTGGCTCCAGCCATGGCCGTTTGCTCTAGTTGTGTTGCTGGAGGCTGGTGGGAAGATCCGAGCGCGGCCCATTGGCGTGTCGCCGCAGTGGCTGCTGCAGATGGGTGGTATAAAGGTAAATCTGATGCTCAAATTTGGCTGTTTTATCCTCCTCGCTGTGGGGAGGCAGCTTGGAAACCAGCATGTGGGAAATCCTGTCCGAACGCTCGTGTCTGGCCAGCATAGTGCCGTTCGGCATCGGCAGCAGGATGCTTTTCTAGTGGTTGGTTCAGTTTGGAGGCTGCCGTGTCCTCACCACGTCGTGCTAAAGCTTTCCCCGCGCTGTTAACGAGGCTAGGCTAAGTCCGTGGCTGGCACAGCACCATGGAGCTGCCCGTTCTGACCGCTGCTGTGGGCAGCCGGAGTCGTGCTTGGAGCAGAAGAGCTTTTCCGGAGGATTTTCCATAGCCTGGTGTCTCTTCCCCTTAGGCTGTGCAGCCGTGGGAGCGACGCACCTTCCCGCTCTCGTACGACCCCAGGACAGAGTGCGAGGACCAATCTGACCCCCAGGACCGGTCGTCGCGCTGCACCCGGCGCACGTCGGGCAGTAAATCCTCCCGGGAGACCGATGGCACTTCTGCTTTGCCCAACCTGGCCAGCCTCAAGAGCCGACCCCCCCTGGTGACACCCTCCTCCTCCTCTTCCTCCGCAGCAGTTCAGCGGCCAGCGCACAGATAGAGACATACGGGAAGACATGAGCAAAACCAACACACAGAACTAACTCTTGGCATTAAAGCTTCCAAAATCTGCGTTTGATATTCAAACATCCTGCCGGGAATTTTCACAGTTTTTAGTGAATTTAAGGAGTTTAGAAACTGTTTTTTTGTTTTCTTTTTTTTTGTTTTCTTTTTTTTTCTTTTTTTTTTTTTTTCCTCTTCTCCATGTTTCCTTGTCACATGAATGAGAGCCCCCAGATTCCTCCCAGCGGAGTGAAGCCTCGGGAGGGGAGCAGCCCACCAGACCCCCCTCCCTCTTTCCTCCCCTCCCCTCTTAGGTGTATAAAACTAGAGCACAGGATTTAGCTGACTAGCAGACTTCGGGGATAGTTTTTCTCAAGCAAAAGGGTGTCTTTTTTCCTCCTAACCTGCTACCCTACCCCCGCCCCCCGAAAGGTTTTAGTGGAGTGAAATTAGTGGTGAAAAGTGATGTCTTGGGATTGCAACCTTCACTAGCTGTCTGTCTGTCCTCACGTGCAGAGCGCCCGCCCTGCACTTCCACCCTCCGGCGTTGTCCTCCCCCAGGTTGTGGTTCCAGGTATCCCGAGGGGTGACTCTGCCCCCCGCCCGGATCTCCCCTCTGCCCCCGGGGCCACCCGCCACCTCCTCCTTCCTTCTCCCCTGGTCTGGGAGCAGCCGTTTGCTGTGCTGGGGTCTGGCTGCCCTGTCCGGCGGGGGAGAAGGAAGGACCCTTTTAGCCGCTTCACGCACAGCTCCGCGTGGGAGGAGTGGGATTTCGGAAGCAGCCTCGTTCACACCTTGCGCGTTTCTCCCGGGTCGAAGGCAGGGGAGGGGAGAGTCGCCGGCCTGGTGCGGTCGGATGCTTCGAGCAGGAGCAGGCGCTGCGATGCGCTTAAGGGACATGGCCGTCGGCCGAGGCCAGCGGCAGCTTTCGGCTGGGAAACGCGGGTCTGCGACCGATGCTTGAGCTCTGCCCTCGTGTGCCCCCGCAGGGTTGGGAAGTTGGGGTGAGGGCGGCTCTGGGCCGCAGCACCCAGAGCAGCGAGCGGCAGAGGGAGCGTCCGTGCCAGGAGGACGGGACGTGGTGGGTCCGGGTTGCACGGCTGAGGTGTCGGGGTGGTCCCTGGGCGTGGGTTTGGTCTTGGAAAAGGGGAAATAAGAGGGGGGGGGTGGCTGAGGTGCTGGGGGGGGGATCGGGGTCTGTCACCACCTGCTTCGCTCCACTTCCACACACAGTCCGAGAACAGGTGTCAATTCGGTTTCACTCCCCGTCGTCGGTCCGGTGTGCCGCCTCCTGACAGGTATTTTATTTTGAAACCGAGTTCGCTGCTGTCCCTCCCTCCCCCCCTACCCCTGGCCCTTCCGCACCCGCAGTGACTCCCGGATCCCGCACACCGTTCCCATCTGTAATGCTTTCTGATCCCGACGGTGTGGCTATTGGTCCCTGTCCTGTTGCTAGCATTGTGCCTGTCTTATGTATAATCACATCACCAAAAAAAAAAAAAAAAAAAGAAAAAAAATTACAAAGGACATTTTTTTTTTTCCATTTTGTAATCGTAAAGAAATAGTAGCTAAACTGCTTAATGGTTGGGTTTTTCACAATTTTCAACATTATCTAGTGTTTCTGGTTCTGTTCTAGTTAAAAGATTTGTCATCGTTTCTTTAAAAAAAAAAAAAACAAACAATGCTACCATATCCCTCTGCATAAGTGCTTTTCTATTTATAAGGTTGAAAATTCTGAATAACCCTTTTAGCATTATAAAAACCACGAAAAAAAACCACCTTGTATTTTGTAAATATTTTCTTTTCCTGCTTTGAGCTGTGTAATGTCCTTGTTATATAGAAATGCTTTTCTTCCGAGAAGCTGATCTTTGTTAATGTCTTGATTCTGTTGGCAAAGCACAAATGTGCTTATAAAAAAAAAAAAAAGAAGAAAAGATTAAAAAAAAAATTAAAACAGAATATTCTACGCAATGTGTGTTTGTGAAAGGCCGGGTTGGGAAGTGGAAGGGGCCCTTCGGCATGCGCAGCCCGCTTCCCTCCCACCGCGCGTTTTGCCTCTTTTTTTCTCCCCCTTTTTAGCTTTTATTTCCCAGCAGTTGCTGTGGGCGAGGGACAGGAGGGATTGCTCCGCGGGCTCCCCGGATTTGGGCTTTGCGCTGGGATACACGACGGAGCAGGACCGGGGCTTGGTGGCGCTTCCCTGGGAGAGCTGGCAAGAACCAAGCTCTGCCTCGTGTTGCTCGGTCACAGCGCCCGGGGTTTATTTCACACGTTTGGGGTTACCCGGTCACTGCGGATTCGCGCCCAGGAACCGCTTGTGCGAATAGTTTCTCCTCGTGGCGGGTTTTGCTGTGAAAGTTGAACGTTGGCAAGAGGCGAGTGGTGGGAGGCGGCTCCCATGGCTGCTCCTGCATTCCCGGGACGGGAGAATTGTGCTTTGTTCCTCCTTGCCTGAGCAGCTGGGAAGGAGGAAGGTGCTGGGTGATGATTACCCAGATGATTAAAGTAGGACGCAGGGACCTGGGCATTGCTGGGTTCGTTACAAGTAATTAGCAGGGGAGGAAGAATCCAATCTGAGAAGGGAACAATGGCAGCAGCTCTGCCGTGCTGGAAGCTCCCGAGGCCTGGGGAAGGTGCGGAGCGAAGGGCTCCCGGTGCTGCGGCTGCCGCAGGGAGCTCGGGCTGCGAGCGGCTGCGGCTGAGGGGGCTGGAGCTGGAGGGAAGGAGGCGATGCTGTGACCGGCCCCGGGGCTCAGCAGGGCTGCGGCGCAGAGCTGCCGTTGCTCTTGCCCCGCAGCTGAGGAAGCGTCCTGTCCCGGGTCACACAATGAGCCAAAAATAAAACTTGGCCTTCCTGGCTGCAGGGCCTCTGCGCTGCCCACCTGCAGGGCCCCCCCTTCCGGCACCCTGGTTTGCCGCAGGGAGAAGTGCGGCCTCCCTGCGGGGAAGGGGAGCTGGTGAAGCTGCAGCCCGGGCTGCTGGGGGGCTGGTTCTTCAAAAGAAAAGGAAAAAAAAAAAAAAAAAAAAAAAAAAAAGAGAAAAACCGTTCCCTGCCCAGCTTCGCCGCTCACCCCGACGTGCTGGCACAGCGCCTGCCCCTCTGCGGAGGGGGCCAGGATGCGGCCAAACCCCGGCCTGAGCCCGAGCCCATGTGCCGGGGCGAGTCCTGTGCGCCTGGGCCCAGCTCCCAGGCGCTGCAAAAGAGGCGGCATTTATCGTAGTAATGACTTTATTTCCAAATTCACTTTTACGGCAACAGTGTAAACCAGTTGTTAAAACGCACGATACACTATGGACATCCACAGACAGAAGCTAAGCTAGAATGATACACTGAGATCAAACCTTCCCTCCCCTCCCAGCGCAGCGCGGGGAACTCGGGGCTGCCAGCACCACCGGCAGTCTGGCACTGGAAGTTCATTTAACTTTTTTTTTCTTTTTTGAGTGCAGAAACATGGTTTTTTGAATCAGTGCCAGTTTTAACCCTTTTCAGACCAAGATGTGTGCGGAGTAAAGGAAAAGCCATGGGTCAGTCTGTCCAGCTGCTCATGGTAACCCTCAGGCCTGGGTCTGAACACGGGGTCGGGGCTGAGGACGTGGCTCAGGCTGCTAGAAGGGGAGTGTGGGAGACGCGGTGGATGGAAAGGGCTGTTCCAGGGGAGGATGGGGTGTGAGGAGGAGGGCGGGGATGCGTGCTCAGCTGAGGACACTCGCAGTGGGAACCAGCTGGTGCCTGGAGCTCGCTGCACGGGACGGATGGCCTGGCCTGGGGCATCGGTGTCCCTTGGGAGCTGCACCAAGGACTGGGGGGGTGGCATGGGCAGGGCTGGGCATGCTCAGGTACGGGCCATCCTGTAGCTGAAAAGGGTTAAAAGGGGTGGCTGGCGTTTGGTCGTTCTCCCACTTGGTTGTTTTACAGAGGACAGAAATACCACAGCGGCTCCTCCATCCTACACCAATACAGATGGTCACAGACCGGAGTACAGTCTTACAATCATGGAGTCAACTGAAAGGGAGCGACTGACAAGCTGGACGTGGGCTTTTGCTTGACCCGTTCGCGTTGGTGCTGGACCAGCCTCTCCCCAGCAGTAAAGCAGCTCCTGGGGCTGCAGAGACAAGCGCTGGACCCCCAAGCAGCCGTCCCCCCCGGCGCTGGACAGGTGCCCTCCCCAGGCCTCCTCGCCCAGGAGAACCGGCGCAGGGTGTGCGAAGGCTGCGGCAGCGTGGCAGGTTCATCGGCTCCTGCCAAGGATGAGGGTGGCTCCTGTCCAGGGAGGAAGCGCTGCTCTGCCCTGTTAATGGCTGCTAAACCAGCCCCGGTGGCAGCCAGCCTCCAGCCGGAGGATGACCAGGATTTTGGGCCCTGCATGGCTTTCCCTGCAGCACGGCTCACCCCTCGGCCCTGCCTGCCATGGCCAGCTCTACCCCCACAGCCCGGCTGGTGCCTCTTGGCGGGAGAAGATGGGGAGGGAGGACGCACACTGAGCTGCACTGATTGCATCTCAGCCTCTTTGGTTGTAGAAGGAAGGGGCACGCGGGGACGGCCACGGGTGCAGCACAGCCCCGGGCCACCCCCTGACACTCCCTCGGTTGCCACAGGAAGCAAAGCAGCAAAAGAAAGAAAATCGGGTCCTTTCCCCTGCGTGGCGCTGGGGGTGGTTAGTGCTGTGCGGAGGAGACACCCCGAGGGGTAACACGCTGCAAACCCGAAGCAGGAGAGTGGGCTGGGGGGGGTCAGCACCAGGGAGCAGCCCCTGGCCCCCCAGCTCGTGACGGGACCTGGGGAGCTGCCACCATGCACCAGCTAAATCCTCCCTCGCGCCTTCCCCTTGCATCCTCCCGGTTGTCTCCTACCGCTGCCAACGGCACGAGAACAGCAGAGCCATGGAGCTGCCACTTCTGCGATCTCTTAGCTGACCTTGCAGGGAAAAAAAAAGAACAACCCAAAAATGTTACAAGCTGCACCCAAAGCCAGGGGCCATCCCAGCCCTGGAGCCGCGCATGCCCCTGGTACGGCACTCCTGGGCCTTGGGGGTGCGCAGCCCCAGGGGCGCGGCGCAGAGCGGGGAGGCCCCGACGCAGGCCCCCAGCCCACGGCCACAGGGCGGTGGCTCGGTGCCCACCCGCGCGCCCGGCAGACATGCGGTGCCGGGCTGCCCCATCGGCGCCAGGTCTGGGCGCAACCCAGAGCTCGGCAAAGCTTCCCCTCGGGCCCTCAGGCAGAGCCGGCGTGGGGCAGCTCAAAACTACTTACAGCATTTTTTTAAACACATGCTCGTTTATGAAAACAATCACCCTGGCACGGTCCAAGCATATACAGACAAATCTACTCTACGACACGAGGGGCTGCCAAAGGAATGGGGAAAAGCCTCTACTCATCCACTCAGCGGTTCCAGCACAGCCACGGAGAGGGGAACGGCCGTCCGGGGCCCCTCCCGCACTGGGCTACCCCAGCCTCGCCAGTACTGCAGCTGCCGGAGCTGAGAGCGGGTTTAGGGGATACCTGGCAGTGATCTTCATACACATCTCGGCTTTCAGAGGTAAAAACAAAAGGTTTCTTCCAAATCAGCAGGCAAATTTAATGCAGAAAGGGAGGGCACCTCCCCACAGTCCCTGGCTGCAGCACCCACTACCTTAGGGTAGTTGTTACCTTACGTTAGGGTAACGAGCATGGGAAGGTCACATCCGCTCCCTGCGAGGACCCCCCGCTGCCCTGTGCTGCGGTGTGGGGTGCTCGGGTCAGCGTCGTGCTGTGGCTGCCCCCCTTCCCCGCTTCCTGGGGCGGTGGGCATCCCTGCCAGGGCGGGTGGCCCCAGGCAGGCCCGGGACAGCGAGGGGCCTCGTGGGGGGACGAAGGGAGGGAGGGGGAGATGGGCACGGGCTGTGCGCTCCGAGGAGCAGGGGGAGAGGAGGTTTAGTACCTCATAGTGTCACTGATTTTGAAGTCCTGGAGCTAGAGCTGAATGAACAGTAAAAGCAGGTTAAATCATTAACCAGTTAGGGGATAGGGAAGCAGCTGTAAAAGGAACAGAGGAAGAAGGCCAGATTATTATTTTTGTTTCTTTTTTTTTTCCCTTGTCTTCTCTCATCTTTGCCCGCCGTGCCCCGATCACAAGCCCTGCTTGGCCAGCGAAGCGGACACTTCGTCAGCTAGCGTGGCGAGCTGGGGGGAGTCCACCATATTGATGCTGCCGGTGGAGGAGACGTTGCTAAGGCGGCGCGGGGAGGCATCTCCGGAGATGGTGGGGGACTTGTAGACGATTTCGGCGCCATGGTCAGTCTTGGCTTTGGCGTTCTCGCGGAAAGTCAGCTTATGAGTCTCAATCTGCAAAGAGAGGAGAGGGCGGTGAGCGGGGAGGATGCGGGACACCATCCAGAGAGGCTGTTTTTACCTGCAAACTGTCCGCTCAGTCACTGCTGTTGTGCAGCTGGGAGGAAAGTTCAGTTCACTGGCCTGATGCCCCCAGTAGCCCCAGTCCTCAGGTATGCGCCTTCCAGTAGCCCACACAGGGAATGGGCACAACCGGAGGGGACGGCAGGACTGGAGCACCTCGGGATGCTGCCAAATCCTTCCCAAGCGCCCAGGCCCGGTGTGGCAGTGGATCCCAGGCACAGGACTCGGATGACACAACCTGGGCTGCTCCCACTCCCCTGGCAGAGATTTACGGAGGGGGTGGGATCCCCATACGGCGCATAAGGCTTCCCCTTGACCCACGGCCCCAGCTGGGCACAAAACACCGCTCTCACGAGCCAAACCCCTCTCTCCCGGCGAGCGCGAGGGCCAGGGAGGGGAGGTGAAGCGCATCGGGTTTGCTACTTACTGGTGCCCTCCGCAGCCGAGTGCAATGCTGGGAGCTGGCTCTCCAGGGGGGTGGGCGGCTCCAGCACCAGGGCCTGGAGCCCAGCGGGGTCTGGGCTCAGGGTCCGAGGAGCCTGGGGACGGGTCTTGTCTTCCTTGCCTTTCTCTCTCTACAGGTGAAGAAACCCGCCCAGGGCGGTGGGGTGCAAAAAACGCATCAGCAACAAAAAACAAGATCCAATAAATGTCAACCAGAAGGAAAAAGACAAAAAATAAAGAAGAGAAATAGAAAACTGGGGAGAAAAAGATCTGAAAAACAGGGCCATTCACTGGCTCAGTGAGAAGAACGGCAGCTGCCTTTGGAGATGGGGAACAAAGCTTTCCATATGGAGCAGAGAGCAGATGCTGCCAGCACAGGTACTTTGGCAGGGCGCAGAGCACCCCGGCTCCCCCCGGGAGACCCAATGCAAGAGTGGCACATGAACCAGCGTTCAGCCTGAGGAGCTGTGGACTTCGTGTTCAACTCTGGATAGTCTATGTCACAGAGCAAGGAGGGGACTGGGGACATGGGAAAGGCTGGGGAAGGGGCGGCCAAGCTGCTCTACACGGAGGGATGATGCAGCTCAACTGTGTCTTGTCCCCTCCCTGCGAACGGAGCGTCCCACCTCGGAGCAGCACTGCCTGAGGATGGTCCCTGGTGCCAAGGTGCGAATGGGAATGGGCTGGACAAGGGAAGCAATCTGAGGCAGCATCTGAATTCAAGTTACACCAACAACCTCCTCCAAGCGTGGATTTAGGCACGGTATGGGTGACGGCCACACAGGAAGGCTGGGGCAGGTATGCCACTGCTGGGTGACACCCTTGCAAATAAATTCGCCCTCCAAAGGGCAAGTTCTTCAAACTATGGCCCAGTGAATGTGCCAGGATATGAAAGAATCATCATTGTAATCATAAAAACGATGAAAATGGGCTTAGTGAAGCACAGGGCAGTCTGATGCGTAGCAGCAGCGAGAGAAGGGTAAGGAAGTCAAGCGATCCCTCAGTCAGAGGCCAGCGCACTGCTGGGAGATGAAGAGCTGGGAGGTGCACAGAGAAAATGTGGCCAAGAACAAAGTGCCAAAATACAGGAGCCAAAACAGAACTTCCCCCTCCCATTGAGAAAAAAAACATTTGAAAAACAAGCAAGATAAAAACCACTTTTCCCTGGAGAAATTCAACCATGTGTGTCACCAGGCTGGAGTCTCAAGTTGGTGCTTACCTGATCTCCCCGATCCCCTGCCTGCAAGAGACTTGGCTATCCTGGAAGTGAGGTTGCTGATGTGTTTTACTTAGCTAAGACTTACTGTGAAGTCACCATCGAAGCCTCCAGCAGGACCGGCTCACCCCAGGTTCAGCATCTCACCTGACCTGACTGGCTGTTGTCTTTTGATTTAAATCCCCCCAAACGCACACCAGTCCCCGGCCAGTCTCAGCTGAGACTGAGACACGAAGTAAGAAGAGATCACCTTTCTTCTGAAGTGACAGCCTACTGCAAAGTCACCTTTCCTAAATAAAGCTAAGCCTTTAATGCTCCACTTTCACTGGAGAACCAACACCTATGCAGCACCCTGAGATGACAGCTTTGTGTCACACCACTGGGAGTAACTGGCAGTGTGCAAAAGCAGTTGCTGACAGTAGCACCCCTTGATGTGAAAGGTTTGAGACACAGATACGTTTCTGCACAAACTTCAGAGAACAGCAGAAAGAGCAGGAAACCACAGGAGAGGATATCACTTACATTCACACTCATTCAGGTGGCCATGGGCCAGGAAGAGGACAGACTGCCATCCTCACAGCTCTGCCACAGCTGTGCTCCAGCAAATGTCCTCCAGGCTGGCAAATGCAGCCTCAGGCAAGTGAGGCTCAGCAAGCTGCTGGCAGGAAGGCAAGCTGGCTGCCTGGGCAGCGGCTGAGCCGCCTGTCCCCCAGCAGGGCCATTCTTGTCCTCTGAAGGACAAGTGTGCACAGACACTGTGCACCCACCCCAGGCTAGAACGTGGGCAGCAAGTCACTTCCAGCACTGGGGAAGAAGTGCTGCCTGGTAAGCAGAGGGGAGAGGCCATGGGAGCTAAAGCTGAGCTGGGTGAGCAGGACCTTCTCCGAGTCCAGACTTCAAGCGCTCTTTGCTCACAGGGCAGACAGACACCTGCAGCAGAACAGCATGCCTGTTCTCGACCCAGTGCCCCTTTACCTTTTTATTTCCTCCTCCAGGGACATGGCTGATGTTATCTAAGGATCCGATTTTTGATTGCACCTTATCTTTGAAGTCCAGTTTCTCAGATTTCACCTCCACCTGGCCACCGCCTGGAAGAGAAGAGCACGAGTGGGGTTAGCTCCTGTGCCAGCCAGGGCAGGCTGGAGAGAAAGCGCTGAGATCTGACCTGCCGCTCTGACGTGGCTCAACCAAAGTATTGCTGAGGCTGAGCAGAAGGTGAGGACCAGGAAAACAGCAGCAGGACGGACCTCCCAGTGATTTGGGAAACCCAGGAGCCATGGCAAATGGAAACCAGGGTGAAAGAGACTTTCCAAAGGATGCTGTGCAGAGCTGACAGACATCCCAATGTTTTACAGAACCAAGGGCAGGGAGCTAAACAAACACCAGCAATTCCCGCTCTTTATTCTTAAATACTGCTCATTTACAGAGATGTGTTGGCACAGACCAGGTGTCCATGGACCAGACCAGATCCTTCCCCTACTATCAAATGATCAGGCAGACTGGAGAGGATTTTGCAGTGACAGAGCCAGTAACAGCATCCAGCACCCCAGGGCTCACTCTGATGCTCGAGGCACTATCCCACATGCCTCCCCTCGCTCCCCACACTACCCCAACACTCTCCCCATCTCCGGCTGCACACCACGACACAGCCTGTGAGCTCCAAACAACCAGCACCCATCGCTGCTGGATGCTGCGGAGCCAAAGGGTACCTGGTTTGTGATGGATGTTGCCCAGGGAACCACATTTGGATGTCACGTGGCTCAGGTCGACTGGCTTGTAAACGATTTGAACCTGTCCGTACAAGAAAGGAAAAGGCGATGAGCTTGCTGCCACCATGGGCAACCTGGGGAGGGGGAGGCACAACACACACCGGCACCTGATCTGGATTCAAGGGAAAGGACAGCTTAAACCCCAGTAAGATTAATAATACAAAAGAAACTGTCATCAGAAATGGGAGATCATTAATGCCCGTGTGCAGTAGCCTCTCTTAACTTGTCAGCATGCACAAGATCACCTCTCCACAGAGGAGGGAAGTAGAGGCAATTTTAAAGTGCTTAAGTGAGAGAGAAAGTGGAGTGGTAATTAATTAAGATTTGCATACACATCATCCAAAAGGAGGAGATATACCAGAGAGAAAACGTAAAAAATAAATACCTTTTCTGGTGTAAAACATAAAGCTTATGTCCACAAAAACTGAAAGAACAGAAATGATCAATGTGCACAGAACTTTTAAAAGAGTGACCAAAATATGCATTTCTGAAAAATGCTGTAGTGGAAATAAGGGTTAAAAAAAAACAAAGCAAAGTCTAAATATCTGTCAGGAGTTCACATAATATAAATTAAAATGGCAATTATACTATATTGAACCACAACAGTATTTCATGATACTATGCTCTGTTTTTTATTCGTTTCACCCATTATGTCTCGGAACACGGGCTCCAGCAATTCTACTTAAATCACCCTGTTCAAAGACCGACCACAGCGCTGTGACATGCCTGGGCGTGGGGCCGGCGGCCTCTTGCGCATGGACAACCGGGTTACACGAGACGCACACACAAGGAACGGTTAACGTGGAGCTGTTTAGTGGTTACGTTAGCGGTTAAACACCACACTGGAAAACACCATAGACTGGAGAGGTCTGGGACCATCGGGCGTGTCAGGGACAGCAAACCACAGCACATACACACCAGCTACATCAGGAACAGGCAACACAGGGGTGAGAAAACATCCCCATACCTCCCGAAGTTTCTCTGGACCCTGGTTTTGAACTCACACCAGTGTGTGAATCAGCTATTGCTGATTAGCGGGGCTGTGTACGAGAAATTGGATCGCCAGCACCTCAAGGCTGGTTCCTACTCACCGGGAAGTGTCTGGCTCTCAGTAATAGCCTGGATTTCAAGGAGAGCGTATGCTGCTCTCTGCGTCTTCACCAACCACCACGGCGGGCGTGCTGCTCTCACAAATCTCAGGAAGGATGTGCCAGCACCAAAGGGGCCTTTGCAGAGGAACTGCCTCCTCCAAGCAGCCAGGCAGCCTCCGGACCAATGTGGCCGAAAGCCAGCACGCAGGATTCACCGTAGCCACGGCTCTCCATCACACCCGAGCACCCTGTGCTGACTCAAAAGCCCCGTGGCGAAGGTGCGTCCTTCAGTTCTCACGTTAGCCCCACGTCCACCGACCCCATTGCCCTCAGAGCGAGGTGTTGGACCATGGTTGTGCGCACCACGGAGAAACACTCCCCCCTCCATCATGCAGCCAAGAAAAGGTGGGAGGAACAGAGGCTCAGTGCCACCATCCCACTGGGACGGAGCCAGAGCACCATGCACAAGGGCCTGCCTTGTCTCTGATGCTGACACATACCAAAAGGCACATTTGACAGAGAGTGGAGACAATGAGAGGGGAGAAAAGCAACCCTAGGGTCTGGGAGCACATCGCAGACACAGACATGAAGACAGGGCTGGGGAAAGATCACACATTTAATGCACTGGGCAGGAGGAGAGCTAGATTCAGTTGGAAGGCAGGAAACGGGCCCCAAGAGGACTGTGAGCAATTCGGGTACCAATGGGACCTGGGACTGAAAGACCTCCCATTTCCAGAGCAAGCAATCAGCAATTGAAACATTTTCTGCTCTCATTCCAGTTCCCTTTTTTCACAGACAAGACGCCATTAACCCTTACCATCCTGCTGGGGAGCAGAGAAGGATCCTCCCCATTTTAGCAAGAAAGGAAAAGGGGCACAGAGTTGCTTGCCTGGGAAACCAGTGCCAGAGACCTGGGGATCCCACCTCTCAGCATCAGCAATGCTTAGGTCAACTTCTGCCTAATGCATCACCTTGTCAGAGCATTCACTGGCTTAAAAAATAGATACCAACCCCAGGTTACTGTAGCAAGAGTTCATTCCTCTTGAAGCAGCAATGGCTGGGCAGGCAGTCACCGCTGACAGTGTCATGGAGGAATAAGACGTGACGGCCATCAAACCCCGGTGGTCTCTTGTTGCCCCTCTATCGGAGGAGCCCCAAGGCACAGCTCTGCCGCCAGGACAGCCTGTGTGGCCACGCTCTGGCCACATCAGCACATGGCTTTGCTCCGAGCGCCTGCACCCAGAGCTAAGCTGCTGCTTTCCGTGTCAACACAGCCGGCAGCAATCACACGATTTTCACTGCTGGCAGAGCCTGGGGAGGGACGACAATCTCCAGCCAAAAATTCAGATAATTCTTAACCCACTGCAGCTGCGAACACTTGCCCATGGTGTGAGCTCTCAGTGGAGAAAAGGATGAGCTTGCCGCCCTGTGCTGAAGAAATTACCAGCCACAGCACAGATGACTCGTGATGAACACTAACTCCTGGCGTAACAAGTGGTCCAACCATGCAACAGGCAGTCCAGCCAGTGCAGGACCCTGGGGTAAGAAAGAGCAGAACAAGCATGGAACCTGCTTCACAGAAGTCTGACCTCCGCGAAGCAGCTCCTCTGGCCCGTTAAATAAATGACATCAAATTTAAGACAGAGGTTGCAAACCCAGTTATGTCCCAATGCTTACATGCCAAGCCCTCTGCAATGCTCAGGGAGGGCATCCACAGAGATCAAAAACAGCACAAAGAAAATCCATCGGCAACATCTGAGGGGCACCAGACAGCTTCCTCAGATGGCTGCAGACCAGACAACCACAGACCCTGGCTCACACTGTTTGGGGTCTCAGTGGTGCTCCTTCCTTGGTCTGTCATCCTTCCTGGACCCAAACTCTGTCTCCAGAGAGACTGGTGTAAATGCACCAACCTCTGTGGAGTTTCTCCAGGTTTCAGGCACAGTAACTGAAAGCTGAGTCCAGCTATTCAGCTAGGAATGGCTGGAAATGCTGGCATTCAAATCAATTAACTCAGTGTTATTTTAGGCTCAGCCTCCAGTGCCGGACACATTCATTAGCGAGGAGAAGCTTAATATTTGCATGGATCATACTTGCCTGGTGGGAATGGGCAGGAATCTGCACTTTCCCAAGTTGTGCAGAGTCATGTGCAATTTAGCAGTACATTAAGCAACAAGGACTGCATTTGCTTATAAGTCTATCCATCTACTGCATCAGCAACTACATCACTGTCTGCTAGAGGCCACCCATCCTGCAGACAATGAGGCATTAAGCTTTCCAGGTAGTGTAAAACCTTCGGGTTAACTGGATGTTTTGTTACAGACATGGTTTCTACACGGGTCAGTTAGTTCTGTCCATGTCAGGCATGTACAGGACTTGTTAGGGTTCATCTAACCATGTCTTTTGGGTTAACGGGGTTAAATGACAGCACGTCACCAATCGCTATCTGACAGCAGCGTCGCTGCAGATAGCATTGGCAATTTAGTGTATACAACATGCCACTAATAATAGGGATCATTACAGTGCATTCAAAGTGTGAAGGTACTCACACTGCCTCCTCCCGGGATGTGTTTGATATTATCCTTTGAGCCACACCTGGATTGAACGCTGCTAAAGTCCAACTTCTTATTAACAATCTGCACCTTTGGTAGCCAGAAAAGAGTCATTGCACGTCACCAATAGCTATCTGATGGCAGGGTCGCTGCAGATAGCATTGGCGGTTTAGTGTATACAACATGCCACTTATAATAAGAACTATTATAGTGCATTGAAAGTGTGAAGGTACTCACACTGCCTCCTCCTGGGATGTGTTTGATATTATCCTTTGAGCCACACTTGGATTGAACGCTGCTAAAGTCCAGCTTCTTATTAATAATCTGCACCTTTGGTAGCCAGAAAAGAGTGTGAGAAACAACATGACCATCTGCAGCTTGACCATGCGTTACATCACTAAAACCAGGAACCTGCCTTCCAGTGACAAGAGCAAAGGAGAACCTCTGGCTTGCTGCAGAGATTTGTCTACTCATGGGTTGGAAACTGAAGATAGAGGTGGGCAGGCTGTAGCTAGAGATTGGACGTGTCTGGCTAGTAAGGCAACCCTGGTTTTCAGGCCAGAAACACTAGCAAAAAGCCAGCTCACCCTGTTTTCTTTCACTGAACAAAACAGGGAACTTGCCGGGCGGTAAACACGCTGGAAAGCACCAGTGGTCCGAGACTCAGCTTCTGCAGAGCCACTGGAAGAAGGAAGGATAGAGCTGAGAGAAAAATGCCTGCTCAGCCCCATCTCCCACACCGAGCAGCATGACCCCTCTCTAGGACAGAGATACATAGCCTTACATCTCAGCAGGTGGAGCAAACTGGGCAAACAGGCCCAGCTGGCCAGGGCAGCAGGCTGGACAGCAGGACCTGTGTGTCCGGCACGGTCTGGGAGGGGACGCCTGAGCTCTGCACTGTGTAGGGCTCAAAATCCCTCTACACTTACAAAGAGAAAAAGCAAATGCTGCCAGGGATGCAGTCCCACGCCTACAGTTTTCTTAGCTCCTGTATAGATGAGATGAAAGGGGCAGCACAGACCAACCCCAAAGGCAGCTGCTCTATTGCATATTCCTAACGCCATCTCAGGGGGGAGAGAGGCTGGAAATGGCTTTGTGCCACAGGGGAACCACATACCGTGCTAACTTCACCCTCCAGTCCCAAGGCCTGTCTGCCCTCTCCCCACACACACAGATTTTTGGACTAATTAGTTAAGCTGTTTCCCTTTAGGGCTTGTTTTCCCTGTTTGGGTTTTATAAGGACAGCTATGCTGGAGTGACCCCATGCGTAGGAGGAGCTATTCCAGACAAGAGAAGATGAAGATCGTCCCTGCTCCTTCCCCTGCGTGGACTGGCTTTACAACCTACACAAGTGTAAACCAGATGTAAATGCAGGTAAAAACTAGCAGGCACACAGGCTTGTGTTCCCTCAGGAGAAAGACTGTCTGAAGCATAACCCTCATGAGAGGGAAAGAGACACAGCATCCTGCAAGAGACCAGCGGCACATCATACTGCACATGCAGTCCCTGGATGACAACATCCGTGACGGTGGGTGAGCAGGCAACCTTGCCCTCCATTTCAGCATGTCCCCAGCCTGCTGCTGCAAGATCTCCTCGCTATGCCCTGGCCCTTTACCATGAGAAGCACCAAGGCTGACGCGTGCCCCCAGTGACATTTTCCAAGTTCACATGAACTAATCCTGCAAATCAGGGTCCAGTTCTGCTAGACCACTTTGCCGGAGCAGTACTCAGTGATCCAGCAACAACAAAAGTGCCCAGACAATGCAGAAATACTGGAAGAGATCTGGCCCAGCTGACTCCTGGCATATGTGGCCCATATATCTTTGCTTCCCTAGGCTGGGAGTCTGAAATCTGCATGGAGACCAGGCTCCAGACTCATCTTCTGGCCACACTAAAATCAAACTAACTTGTTGGATCAGTTTGCAACCGTTCTGCTAAGAGCAGCCTCATGTCCTACAAAATGCCCAACAGAGCATCCAACCATTCTTCCCTGCAAAGAGCGATGAATTGCCCCAAATTCAGCTGTTCTTACTCTTTCAGTGACAACAATAAACAACATGTTGCCTGGAAGAGAAGCTGGCAGAGAAAAAAACTTGTAAAAGCTGGCTTAAAAAGAACAAGCAAACAATTTAACCAATTTACCGTAAACAGAAGGGTTCCTTCTAAAATCCCTGAAAAGCAGTGTTTTGTGGAGGTGGCAGGAAAATCACACACCTTGTGCTAAGCGGGCAGGAGGGCTGAGGCCCTGGGACATGGGCAGCTGGAAGGACACATGCTGCTCTGCTCTGCTCATAACCAAATGGCCAGAGCAGCCCTGCCCAGGCTCCACAGTCCCCCTGGATTGTAGTACACAGCAAAATATGCATTATCCAGTAAATCGCCAGCCGCAGCAAAAAGCGCACAGAAGGAAATGTAGAAGCATGCTGCTACTTAAGAGAAGCCATCTCAAAGCCACCCCCCATGCCAAAGTCGAACACTGAGAGCCACGGAGTTACCTAGTCACATAAAATGGCATGCACCGCACTCAGGGAAGATTTGTCACGGCTCTGCTGCATTAGCAGCTGCAGAGCAAGATCTGGAAGGCAGTGTCCCACCCCGTGGCAGGGAAGCACCAGCACATGGGGACTCCTGACTGCATTGTCCACCAGATGTGCAGTTCTGTCACTTAACATCTGTGTAAGATCCACCGGGCCTTCACCAATCAGAGGAACCAGGTGCTTTCATGTCTCCACCCATGCAGCAAGGAGGATTTTATAAAAGCCTCAGGACACATCCACAGTGCAACGGAGCAGTGCAGAGAGGCTCAGATGGGTGCTGAGCAGCCAACACCACAGCTGGAGCCATGTAACCACACACTGCTGCTCTTGAGGCTGCATGGATGAATTGGCTTACAGCACTCCCTCACCCAAACTCTCCTCTGCTGGGCTTGCAAAATTTAACATGAGACCCTTGTTCCCAAGCACTTGGAGAATGGAGTTCACTTTGCTGCTCATGAAACAGCCGCTCTGGGAGTGAAAAGTACTAGTGGTTGAAAGGATAATCATAGTGCCACCAGCTCTGGCCGTACGGCACTGCATCGTGTAGCAAGACAGTGCCAGATCGCAGAACACAATCCAAAACCTTGCCAACGGAGTTGGATCCAAAATCACAATGTTCTGAAAAACGTGCCAAGCCTGGGACCCTCGCAGGGAGGAGACCATCCGGGCTGCTCGCTAATGAAGAAATGGAGGCAACACTGAAGAGACCGCTCCGGATCACACAGTGCAGGATTCAGAAACACAACCCTGACCTTGTGACTCTTTAGGGCTGCAGGTCACAGTTTGCTCTCCCTTACTGGACACCACAAGGGAATGTCATTCCCCTGGCAGCCAGTCCATACACTAATGTGCCACTCCATGAAAGACACATCACAAGCTCTCTGCAGTCCTCTGCGGGACAGCTGTACTGCACTAAGCCAGGCAAGCAATTTCAAGACAAGCACCCAACCCAATCAGCCCAAAAAACTCCAAAATCAGAATCAGGCTGGAGATCAGCTGAAGCTTGGCTGCCTACTGCTGTATCTCTGGCCCCAGCTGGGCTGCTGCTGCTCCAGGGAGGGCTCTCCCCTCCCAGATGCAGCATCAAGCACCCGCTGTTCCTTACAGACAGGCCCCTGGGAAGCAGAGTTCACATTTACCTTGCCACCTCCGGGCTGGTGCTTCAGGTTTTCGGTTGAGCCAATTTTGGACTTCACATTTTTCAGATCAGGCATGGGCGCAGCTGACGGCTGGATGCGGCTCTTGGCGGATGCAGGAGATTTCGGTGGTGTGCGAACCACTGCCACCTTCTTGGGCTCCCTGGCTGGTGGGGTGGGCAGAGAGGGAGTGCGGGAACGGCTGCCTGGAGTCCCGGGGGAGCCGGGACTGCTGTAACCGCTTCTGTCTCCAGACTTTGGCTGCTCACCTGAAGTTTGCAGACAGAGGGAGGCAAGCACAGGATAAGTAATCTGGGTACGCAACCCCTTCCTCACTCACTGCCTGCCTTCATCAGGTTGATCTGCCTGATCCCAGGGCCCACCCGCTACTCCTAGTGCAGACCATCAGCAGGGGGAAGATGGACGTGCTTTCTTTTAGGTCAGTTTGAAGTGAAAACTGTGATTAAAGGCAATTCCCTAGTATCTCAGAAGATGGTCTTCATTGGCTGGATCATGGGTAAGATTCCCCACCCGAGCATGACATTAGCATGCATGACAAATTACAGACAAAAGACACTCAAAGAAAACCACTTTTCTACTAGAAATTTGGAAGCATTTTTACAAAATTATTTTATGTAATTAAATAAGGCTGATCACTGAGTAGCTTAGAACTGTCCCCAGTCTGAAAAGAAATGAAAGAAGAAAAGAAAACCCTTAAACATCACCTTTCTCAGACTTCGCTGCTGCAGGAGGTGGTTTTTTCTGCTCCTTTCTGCCTGTTTAATGAATGAGGAAGATGCTTAAACATAATAAAGCTGGAAATTTAATTAATTTAAGGTTTTATGCAGCTCTGGTTAAGCATGAGAAATATATACATTCAGTGAAATGCACCGTTTTAATGGAAATTCACAATGCCTCATGCTTTCAGGGGTTTTCTCCTCTGAGAATAATGGGCTAATCTCCATTTCTGCAATCGAAGAATTGATCCTCTTGCCCCTGGTCTTTGTGAAATATTGTCAAGAGAAAAGGAATAGATGGATTAAAAAAATGGAGCTGCCTAAATCTTCCAAATTGGAGGAAATCCCAAAGGCATAAAGCAACTGCCCTCTCCTACACACTGGCAACTATCTGAACAGAGCAGATAAAGCAGCACCCAGAAAGGCTCACTTCAGAGGAATGGTCCCTAGCTCTGCACCCACAGCCCCGTGACCAGGTTGAGCAGCTCCGAATCACCACACAGACTTCAGCCTGCTGGCCGTGACCCTGCTTAGCACTGTACATAACCCCAGCCCGCACTGGGACAAATTTGTTCCCCGCCCCCACAGAACTGCACGGAGAGCCTGGGAGCACCACCAAAGCATCTCTAGAGTCAGAGATGCCATGGGAAGGCAGCGGCACGCCGCTCTCGCCATCACTTACCGGAGCTGGGAGGTGTCTTGGGGGCCGTGGGCGTCTTTGCTGGGATGCGCGTGGCATTGGTCGAGTTCCTCTGAGCTTGCCCAGCTGCGGACCGCGGCGTGGCCGTCTTCATGCCACCTCTCATCTCCGGGCCCTGGGGATGCAAGGGGGAAAGGCCGATGCAGGGGCATCTACCTGGGGATGTGCTATCACCCCTCATGGATCAGAGCCACATGAGACCCTCCTGCTTCCTGCCCTGACAGCCCACAAGAGCTCCCACGGGTTTCCCCAAATGCAGGCATCTGCAACGTGCCTGTTCACACCCCATCTCCCGTCACGGCGCCTGCCACAACCGCTGCACGGTCACTCGTGGGCTGGCAGAGCAGCTATGCCGCTCTCCCACGTGAGCTCTTAGCTTCAGCTACGTTATTCACCACACACTCAGGCCTGGTTAAAAGATATGTTCACCTTCTTTGTCTGTTCTCTACATTTCAGCGTTTTGTTTTCCCTGTCCTGCTAAAATTTTGTTCAGAAGATAAATAAATCCATTGGCTAGCCCAGAGGCTCTATTCAGGAGCACAGTGCCAGACTCCAAACACAGGGAAGCATCTCCTTTACCCTCACCTGTAATCCACTACTGTACGTACGTCATCTGTAACGGCATGTAAATAGCAATATGCTATTTATTGTCTTCTGATCCTGCAGAAAAGCCTCCCCAAATCTATTGCTTTCTAATGCTGGTCTGTGTACAAAAGCTCAGGAAAAACATGCAAGTGACAATTTACAAGCTGACTGGTCCCAAGGCAGCAGGGAACCAGCGCAGAGCCATCGCAATCCCTACCACGGTAAAATCATATCCCATCGTCTGCGACTTGCGACCTCTGCTCTTTCCCTCACCACGGGTGTATCTGTATGACTAAATATCACAAAGGGAAACTCCAAGTTATGTTCTACATTGCAGAATAAGCCACGGATGTACGTGCATTTCCTATTCTCTGTGTAGCACCTGGCAGATCTGGCTCCGGCACATTTCAAATACATCTGCTGTTTACAGCCAACGCACCCATAAAACACAGCATAAAGCTGCAAAACCAAGAAAAGCATGAAAGACCATAAAGGGACCTGGAAATGCCTCAGGGAGACAAGGTAACACCCTGCAGCGACAAGATATTTTTGCTTAACACAGAGCAAGGGGCCTATGTGCTGGTGAGATGGACCCAGTTGCTTCAAACACAAAAACTGGAGCCAAGTCTGGCCACCGCCACCGGAAGGTGAAGGAGAAGCACATCCCACCTTCTCCACTGAATGGGACATGGAGAGATTGCCCAGCCAAGCACTATCAATCCAACCTGTCAGGAATGCCTTAAGGTATTCCCCAAGGCAGCTTTCCCTCTCTCACATCCCATTTCCTTACCTTGGCTTTTGTTTCTTGCGTCTCTGTACCGGCAGGTCGGGATGTGACAGAAGAGACTCGTTTAGAGGTGGAAGCAGGGCTGGAGGGTGTTTTCGAAGGGGTTGTGCTAGAGGAGGTGTGTCGTTGGGGGGGGATGGAGGGTCTATCGCCTGGGGGTTTGGCAGTGGAAGGTGAGGATTTCTTAAACATGGAAATAAAATAAAATTGGAACAACAAAAAAAATCAGTACAGGAGGGGAACAAAAGGGGAACACCAACATTAAATAGGATTAGAAGGTGCAATACAGAACTGGGCGTGGGGTAGGCAATGGCTGGTACTGCCCTCTCCCTGCTGGGAGCTCCCAGAGCTGGGCAAGAGCTGCAAGGCCCAGGGCACTGCCAAGGTCCCATGGCTGCACCAGCAAATATGCGATATCTCAGCTCTATTCCTCCCACAGGGTGCAGCAACACCCACGCCCCTTTCTGAGGAAAGTGTCACCCTGTGACAGCCTGCCCTTGCCACCACCCTCCACACCACTGGCACATTTTACCATCTAAACTGCTCTGTTTACCCCCAAACTCTGGATGTGCTCCACTGGCAAAGATGCTGCAGGTACAGCATTATCAACACCAGCATTTCTGGGAGATGCAGATGACTGCTCCCAGGTCTCTCAACCCCATCATACCTACTTTATTAATAATGGATCACTGTTTCTTATCTAGACAATTGCTTGGTATCATGTCAAATGCCTAGCTTGATACAACCCTGACAAACCTCCCTAGAGAAAGACCTAATTTTACATTGTTTGAAAATAATTATATTCCTCACTTTTAATTCTTCACCCACTAAATTGTCCATCAGCTTGTCCATGATCTTGCCCAGGCACTAGCCAGGCTAACGGTCAGTTGAACTAAACCTCGTCCAAATTAGCACTGTGACAGATATCTTTAAGCTTCTGGAATTTACCCACTATTAAACTCTGTCCCTCACCCAGAACACAGCACCTCCAAGGCCTAGATTATGTAATTTTGTCTTGCTCTTTTCACTGTCAGGCTGCTTGTCCCCAGTACAGCCCAATGCAGTTTTGAGTTTGGTTTTGAACCAGTTTGCCCCAGCAAAGCCAGCTGTTTGCTTTCCAGTCTCAGGCTGAGAAAATGATTTCTCTAACCACCCACCCAACCCCATGAACCACATGTTTGTTTTAGACTTGGTTCGCCTCCCCGCCCTCAAAGAGCACCATGGATTGCACCATCCAAACCGGGGTGAGGGAGGAAAAAAAGAAAAACACTCTTGAAAGACAGACAGAAGAATGGAAGATAATGGCAAGGTTTCCTAAGAGGCACAACCGCAGTCCAGGAGAGCAGGAGAGGGAATCAGGAACATGGACAGCACATAGTGGGTTGATGTCACCTCTGGTTTTACTTTTTAGCTTACCTTCGGTTTCTTTTCCTCAGCTTCGGTCCCTTCCTTGTCTTTGCTGTCAATACGACCTGACAAATGGAACCACACACAGTTACGCTTCTTGGGACTGGTCAGTAAACTCTAGAGGGATGATAATGGCTGCGCTACAGCAACATGCATGCTGGGTGGGTGTTCCATGTTTCTGCTCTCCTTTAAATTAAATACTATTCTTAGAAATATTAAAAAGTCAGTCATTTCTTGCAGAAATATTTCCACATCGTAAACACATTCTTTCTGGGTTAACAGATTATCCTGTGCACAAGCAACAGTGCATTAGTCACCACTGGAGCATCAGACACATGCAACAAGGTTTGTATGAGACCATTTTGCCCAGATTTGGACTCAGCTCCAGTAGCATCTGTTAAGTTTAGGACAGAACAGTCCTCTTCAACCCTAAACATGAGTCTCCCTCTCTAAAACATCCACTGGTTCTAACAATCATATAAATAAAGACTACAGTTGAAGGATGCCCCAATCCTAGCAGCACCAGGTTGCCCGTGATCTCATTTAAAGTTGTTGTTCAGTGTGTTAGCTTTGCAAAGCATTTTTATACCTGGCCATTGTTAATTCCCACTTCTCCTGACACACTGGTTTCTGCCTCCCCAGCAGACAGTGCGCCTTTGATCTGGGGCAGACCCTGCAGGGTCTTAAGGTTTTAGATTTATCCTACTTGATTCATATCAAGCTTACAGTGACTCTGACAATATTTCAGTGTTTTGTCCCATTAGTCTACAAGCACAACCGACTGCAGTATTGCTAATCATGAGATTAGAAACAGGGAGGAAGTAATGTTTGTACCAGAAGGCACTCGTAACAAAACCCTTTTTCCCCGTCTTCAGCTAATTCCTCCCTAATCTGGGAGGAAAAACTGCTGATATTCTCCCCAGTGTTTTGGAAACTTGTCCGGGGGGGGCAACCCTTTCTCAGTGACATGAACCGTGTTGTTAATCCAGCACTGACCCATCCCAGCAGCCACTCCCAGAGCTGCTGGACGCACTACCCTTCCCAAATTCAGTTAAACTGCAGACTGGAGCCGCAAGGCTGGAGCTGAACAGCCACAAAGTATCTGTCTTTGAAGGAAAAGACCATTAAATTATTAAAGAAATTCCTCCTATTGAACCAAGAACTGCTTGACCCTGGGCAATGCATCCCCAACCTGCCATTGTTTTCAGGCTCCGATGCGAGCGATAGCAAGCCATGCCAATGCCCTGCAGCACGTGTGAAGCTTCCTGCTGGCTCATTAGGTAGTGAAATATGAGAAATATGTTATGAGCTTTAGCTCCAATGGAAAAAGCTACATCAACAATTTCTTCATGAACCCCACGCAGCAAAAAGCACGCTCTCTCTGCCGCAAACCAGAGCAGCATTTCCAGGCTAATGGAAACAGCCAAGCCAGCTTTTGGGATGTGGCGCTGGGGTGAAAGGCAGAGCTTTCCCCAGGCCAGGCCCTGGACAGCCAGAGCTGAGGTACAACACGGTGCGACACCATCGGGTTTTAACATGTCCTGCTGCCCCAGCTTATTAACACAACTCACTGCAAAACCTGCATTCGGCCACTGAGCAGGGCCCCTAGTGACATCCTTCTGTCCCCCAGTAATGGTAGAAAATAGCTCTTGGAGAAAGAAAAGGTCTAAGAGCTGCTCTGTTGGCAGGGACGCTCATGCATTCCGCGGAGAATTCAGACCTTCACCCAAGACAGCTAAGACTGAGATTGCTGCATGAACACCGCAGCTCCAGGGTCTGACTGCCCTCCCAGCCCAGCCTAGCCTAGACACACACATTAGATGCACCCCAGAGCCAGGCCTCCACACACACAGGCAGCTCCCACGAAACACCCCAAAATCAGACATTGCATTGGACCACCCAGGGACATGCTGTCCAGAACTGGGATCAGAGAAGGATGCTTTGTAAGAGCACTGGACGTGGCTGGTAGCGGGCAAAGGTCCAGCTAGCTGCAGGCCTTGCCTCCAACAGCAGTCAGTAGCGGATATTTAAGAGAAAAGTACAAGAAACAGGACCAATGTGGGGCCTTTTCCATGGCTACACCTGCCATCTCCCTTGCCTCTTTCCTCCTCCCTCCTCTTTAGGAAAGCCAACACAAAGAGTTATTGGACTGGACAGTGGACACATGCAAACCAGATGGCACGTGTCTCGCTGGAACAAGCTGCAGCCTACACCGGGTTAGCCCCACTCCAACATGCCAGAACAATGTCCATCCAGTCTTCGTCTTCTCTGTGAAGGTGCCTGGTGTGAGTTAAGGTACCCACCCCACAACTCCAAGGAAATCAAAACAAAAACAGGTGAACAAAGCATAACTGGGGACACGCCAGCACCATGCAAGGGACGCAAAACCGAAGCATAAGGGTCCGGCAAGTATGCCAGGATATCCAAGACTAAACTAAAGAGGGAAGCAGGGAGAGGAAGAAGCAGCGGCACTTTGTAGATCAGTTCACAGCAAAGGTCCAGGCCATTTCCAAAGCAGCAGGATTCGAGAGGTGGCAGCAAGCTGAAGTACTGGTTCAGGCAGCTTTGTCATGAGCAAGCCACCGGCAACATGAGCTCAGGGCAGGCAAACGGTGCACACACCTTTTAGGAGAGGGACGCGACTGACAGCTTTATCTGAAACATGAGCACAAGGTTTCTTCTTGGGTGTCCGGCGTTCTCCTGTATCTGGCACAGCCTCTTCCAAAGGAGCATCTTTGTCTTCCATGTCATCTTTTAACTCAACAGGGAGTTTGGCTGTTTGTAGCAAGGGTCCAGAATCTTCTTCCTCCCTGGGCTCTGCTTCTTTTTGGGAGATGATTTCAGAAGGCTCTGATGGGGTGACAATTGTGTCTTCTTCTCCCCTCAATGGCTGTCTCCTCTCCTCTTGGTCCCCTCCTGCTTTATGTGATCCAGTGTCAACAAGAAGTGCCTCTCTTGGTATGTCTCTGAGGCCATCTTTGGACTTGTTTTCTTCAAAGGCGTATTCTTCAAGAGTTTTCTTGGCTGTTGCTGGACACAAGCCCACTTCAGGTCCTGGTGAAACATGCTGTCCCACCATGGAAAGCAAATCCTGTTCAGAAGTTTCATCAATATCACGGTCCTCATCTCTTTCCTGTCCACTGGCATCTTCTTTTAATGGAGCTCTGGTATATAAAGGAGATGGCCCATCTTTAATATGGGAGTCATCTGTGCCACCTGCTCCTGCCAACCCCTCAGTGCGCACATCATGACCTAGCTCTGTTCCCAGCACTGGATCCACACCAATGCCTTCTCTGCCTTGATGATCCCACAACTCATTGCTGTCTTCAGATGCTCTGGAGTCTTGGTACATATCCAGGGGTATTGGGATGGTGACCTCGATTCTGGTGGGAGCTGCTGTTGTAGCCTTCGTTTCATGTGACCGAAGAGGCTGCTGAAGAACCCCAGCTACCTGCTTTGTGGGTGGGCTTTCTCTTTTTATTGCATCTCCCACACGCTCCTGAGGACCAGGCTGTAGCTTTGGAGAGCTTGGCTCCCCTGGAGTTGAAGATGCAGGGTACGAAGCATGGGCAAACAATTAGCACAGGCATGTCAAATAAGTAGCCAGACATGTAACACTGAAGAGAGACTAAGGATTTCTACTATCAATCTAGAGGAAAAAAAAAAGTCCCACATCGCCCCATTGAACAGACAACTCACTTCTACAGTGGCTTTTGCCTTTAAAGAAACTCTGATCGCCACGGGAATCAGGAACACTGACAGCCACAGCAGGTAGGAGACCAGACTTCTCCCTGGACCTGGCTGCAGAGGTGGCTGGGGTATCCCAGGCATGTGCCATAAAGGCCAACATCTGCCACATCCATGGTCTATGAGCTGGTTTAGCTACAGAGGTTTTCAGAAACCAAGAATACACCCATTTTCTAACATAACACCACCACTGGACCATCAGTTTGCTGGTCAGTGACCACCTCTTCTTCCCTCAAGGGCCTAAACAAAACAGGCCAGACATCCTCCCCTCTTTCACAGTCTTACAAAAGCCCTTCAAGTCCTCTCCTCCCTTGCAGGAGATGTTCATGCAGACATGGTACCAGTTACATCCTCCCAGAGCTCAAACCATCTCTGCTTTGTTCTCCAGAACATTTCTATTGCTAATGAGCTTGGGGAAGAGCAATCCTATGTCTTCTCTCTTATTGCTGTGTATTTCAATAGCCAGTGGAGAAGATAGCCTCAGTGGAAAGGACTATTAAGTAAAAATGTGGCTGTAGCCACATGGCCACAGCAATTTTGGACTGTGCAACCATTCAGACTCATCAGAGCTCCAGCACTGCTGCCACCATTAGGGCAGAGGAGAAAACAACATTTAAGACCCACAACCGAAGGTCACAGAGACACAGATAGTTTTTTGGGGAGGGTAAAAGACAGAATTCTGTTCTATCGCTGATCTCATGCATGACACAGACAATTTTACCCAACAATTGCTGCATTAAGCCATATATTCTGGTTGAGCTGGAGTTTTTCTGTTAGAAATTCATTCAGCTGAAACAAAGATGCACTGAGCAATGAAGAACTCACCCTGAACATAACATAAATTGCTTCAAAGTCAACTGCCCTAGTAAGAATGTGCATCTTATAATATGAATTTGTCCAGCTTCAAATACTCTGGTTTTTTTGAGCACTGATCAGGTAAACTAAAGAGCCTAGATCAGAGCACTTCAGTACTGAGATGTCAACTGTTGCTTTGTCAAATTAACAAACATTAAAACAAGAAAAGAAGAAGTGAAGACTGACTCTGTCTTTTATCAATGTTCTCCCCACTTTAACCATAATGGTTAAGTGAAACTACCACACAAAGACCTCGGAAATTGTGGTTTAAGAAAAAATCCTAAATTGGCACCTATTTGGAACATAATATTTGAAATGTGGCACCAAGAAACAGCTTTTATGACCACAGGGATTTGAAGGGTGTTTATGCAGTAGCCAGCAGACGGTCCTGGCTCATTTCTTCTGCAAACAAATAGCATGACCATTAACGATCACCGATGCAGAGATGTGGACAGTTTATTAGCTGTACTTCCATACTCCAGGACCTGTTGGCAGCTCTGAGGCAAACACGCAGCACAAGGTCAAGAGCTGGCAGAATGCCAGCACAGCGAAAACGGTACATCAAAAGACGCTTCGCCACCTGAGACTCCGAAGGCATTTTAATCCACTCCACCTTCACTGCAAAGATCATTTTTTTCAAATCCCACAACATGAAAAATGACGGCAGCTAGTAACAAGACATCCAAGACTCTCTGTGTGTATTGATAATCACATTTTCCTCTGAATCAAAGAGAACTATTAAAAGGAAGCAGCACATTTATTCCAAGTCCACCTTCACAGAAGTAATAATTTACTTAAGAACTTAGAAATGTCATATACAGGTTATATCAGAGCTCCAGCCAGCTGTATGTCTCCATATCTGACAGCTGAAAGATCCCAGGTCAGTATAGAAAGGTCCTATTAAAAATCTAGTGAGAAACAGCAGCTAGAACCAGACCGAACAGGGCAGACAGAAGAGAGAACTTCACCCCCCTCCTACTAACAATCTTGCTTTCTCTTTTATAGTGGTGCCACTATTTTAAATACAGAAGAGTTGCTAGTCCAAAAACCACTGGACAGGCAAGTAAAGGGTTTTTTTAATTGCAGGGAGCAGACTGCACATAACTGTGTGTGGAAAAGCAAAGATGACCTCAATTCTGCCCTGAGCTGAGAAGGCAAAGACTTATTTACTTCTTTAAAAGACATAGATGTCTGTAAAGCACAAATGCAGCCATGTGGAGGAAAGACGCTGCCCAAGCAATTGGAGGAATTTGTTATGTCTACTGCGCAGAAAACTACCTCATAAAATGGGGTTTAACTAAGATTTTAAACAGCGCACCAAATTAGCGCTATGGTGTATTAGTGCTAGCAAGACAGCAATATCACAGTGAGTTTGAACCCATAAGTCTGCCCCATTGGGCACAGAATTAAGTTAGCAGTGGGTGCTTTGGGAAAATCCCATCCTGAAGTTTTCCATCAAGTCTGAACTGAGCAGAGTCAAGAGAGGTTCTCCAGATAGCCAAGAGGTCCCTGGATAGTTTCTCGGCTCATCTGAGCAGACACACAATTAACGCTCTAAAAATGCTCAGTGCCCATCGTGCCTGGCTTTGTCAGTCACACTCCCTAAGACTGGGATGAGGAAACACCACCTTTGTTAGAGTCAGGGCATCAGTGAGTAGGTTTGAGACATGTTTTACATTAGAAAGAGACACAGTAATTGGAATTAAACAATTCACTTATTTCATGTGTGACATGCAGGGCCCAAAACTGACTGTTCAATGCTGAGCTGTTCCTTTTGGCTCTGCTTATTACCTTTTCTAGCCTGGAGGATGCCCTGTTTTGCAACTGGACTAACAAGCACCAGGGCTTCAGCCATCTGAGAGAGAAATCTGGTGCATGAAAAGCTGCAGATCCCTGAAATGAGTATAACATTCAAAGCATGTATGACCCTCCCCTGTCAAGAACAGGGAGGACAGCACAACAGCTCGTACAGTGCAGAGCATTTGCACTACAGAAGAAAATTCCCAAGCCACTAGCAACCAGCCGCACATGTGGGCAGCAATAACTGGACCCCAGCGACAGATGATTCACTAACCTTGAGCAGCATCTCCTGCAGCATGGTCCTCCAGGTTGGGGGTGGCTCCTATGCCTGCTTCTTCAGCTGGTCCCAGTTCAGAGGAAGAATGGGAGAAACATGATCAAAACAAGAATTAAGTTTAAGCATGTGTCTGGAGAATTTATTTACCTCCCTGTTGATTCTGCCCATCAGCGCTGCATTATGAGCAGGGTAGTATCAGAAAGGAAATCAACCTATGCCAACGGCGGATCTAGCTAGATTTATTCAGCTGGTGCTCTGCCAGACTGGGGGAGTGTTTCACCAACTCGCACATCCTGGGTGGCAGGTTAGTACAAGCTCCTTCAGGCAGAGGTGCAGAAAACAGGCTGTTAAAGAGCAGGGAAACTTGTGGATTTATATCCCTTCTTCTACCCCCACCTAGCGTTTACACGGCTGGCAGCACTCACATGACTGTCTTACCTGAGCCCTACCTTCTTGGTGTCTGCTACCTAGCTTACTGTAATGAACTCTGCCAAGACCAGTAAACAGAAGTCTGATATAAATCTGACACTTCAGGAATACTGGTACATTACAGAAGCACAATTTTTTTCACAGAAGTGATGTTTTGTCTCTACCAGAGTTTTTTCAATTTATTATATGACTACTTTCAAACAAGTTTAATCAATTATATTTGTATGTCACAGTTCTACAGTCAAACTAGGACTTTCTCCATTTTTCCCATTTTTTTCTAAAGAATTCAGGGCACACTGCTTCTTCCTGGCTCCCTGGTACAGTCAAATCTTGAACCAGAGACTGCGCATCCTTGCTAGCAGGCAAGCCGCTTTGTGTTTCAGCTCAGGGCTCCACCAGCAAGCAGCCTGGGGACTGGATACAGGACAGACAATTTGGCTGCCCAAGGGAGTGTGCTGTGGGCTCGTTTCAGTGTTTGGGCATCGGCAGAAGCCTATTTCCACCCACTACCTTTCTCAGGTCTTCTAGGAAAAGACAGCAGCTGCTGCACAGAGGACATACACTCATTTTTCACATACAGACCTGACTCTCTCAGGAGCTCCTGCCCTCTTGTACACACACAGCACTGCTGCAGCTCACTCCCTTCTTACTCTGCCTCTGAAAGGCCCCCATTCTTCCCCAGAAAACCAGGCCCAGGTGCAGTAATTCCCCACAGAGCATTCAGGCCAAATTAGCCACTTCACTTCCTCTGCATTATCCTTAAAACACGCCGGCAGCCAAAGAACTGCTGCAGTGGCCTGGTTTTCACCTGCCGCTTCAAAGACAACCGCATGGGCTGGGCTGAGCAGAGTGCCAGTGAGACAAGCAGCAAGGTCCTGCGGTGACCGCCTCGCCTCGCCAGCAAAGTGGGGCTGCTGGCAGAGGGACAGAGATGACCGGGATCTGCAGGTAAGCACTGCTCCTGGAGATGGGAGGCGAAGCCACCACAGAGACACCAGATAGAAAGATTGTCAGATGTAGAGCTGAGAAAGAGAGAAGAAAAAGGCTGCAAGTTCCCCCAGGATGGGGAAGGCAAGAGGACAACTGTAAGCTAGGAATTATTTCTGCAGGCCGTGGAGAAGAAAGAAGCACACATCGGGAGCAAAGCACTGCCTGCAAGAGTTTTGCAGTGTTATTTTAAAGCACTAACCAGTCCAGCTCTCTGCTCTGTCTGCATCAAGAGATGAAACTGCACCTGGGTCTCCCTCACCTGTGGTTCCTTCTGGGATCTCCCCGTGCTGCTCGACACCACCCTGATCCTCGTGGTCTCCTTCCTCCACTAAAGGTGCTGTAGCATCTGAAAAACAACGCAGCTTTCACATAGCCATTGAGTGGCAAAACCCTGTGGAGGCCAGGACATGCCGTGAAGAATGTTTTGCTCAGAAAAGCACCCGACTCCCTCCCTTGAGCCAGTGCTTGTGGAGGGAGACAACAGAGCATGACACAGCAAAGCCAGCATTGCAGGGATACCATGAGCTGTCCCCTCTGCCACACAAACTACGCATCTCTCCACTTCTTATGCAGCTGGAGGCATTACCATAAACACTGTCTGAAAACACACAGCTAAAGACAGCCACCAGTGCCTGATCTACATGCACTGCAATGCTATCCGCATGGGGACATCACTGGTCTGCAGCAGGAAAGAACAGCTCCCATCAGATACTGTCATAAACTGCATCGCACTCTGGGTGGCTCCGAGACAGGCAGATACCTGTCTTTACCTTCCTAGGGATGTCTGCTCGCTGTGACAGCCCCAATCCAACTGGAAAGAGGGCCAACATCCCTTTGCACACCAGCCAGGTTTTACAGACTGATTTCTTAAGCTGCATTCACAGGAACATAGACACTTCACAGAAAACCAGTCGGCCCACACCTCCAGTGGGACAGGGCTGGAACTGGTCAGCATCTCTGTCCACCTTTCTTTTAGATAAATTTTGCAAACTAATGCCTTTACCTGAAGTCTCCAAGAGGCAGATACTTGGGATTAAAGCAGCCAGAGGAACACAAAAAATGCAGTTAATTAAAACGGTGAACAAGTCTCTAGACCACTTCGGAATTAGATTCTTTCTACAAACGTAGCATTCAGATGACACTCTGGAGCAGCACAGACATGCTCTGAGTCCTATCAATATGACCTTTACATCAGCATAAAGTTTTGTTTTATGTATAAAATGAGATGCCTATCTCATCATTCCAGCGTGAATTATGCTGTACTAATGAACATATAAATACAGAGGGGGCAAAAAATGAGCTATGAGGTACAGCTAACTCTGAAAGGGAACCAGTGACCAGGACGTGCTGGCAGTATCTTGGGGGAGCACAACAATGCAAACTTCTGGCCCTGGGAGCACACAACGTGGGATTGTTCCTGGCTGTGCTGAGCTAATGGGATCTTGCAGAGTAAAAAGTCTTCAGGAAACAAAACACAAGCAACTTCCTGAACTATAATAAACACTTCACCTTCTCTTGCCTTCCAACCCACTCTCCTCCTTTAAAGCTCATTATCTCATTCTGCAGAATGGCAAACATCGCTGCTGATAAGACTAATGAAGAGCATTTGTCCAAGAGTGCAGACACTCCTCCTGAGAAACCCCACCAGAACATGGTGCGGCGAGTCTTTCGGCAAGGTTTATCATGACCCCACTCATCATGGTTTCAAAGCAGTAAGTCAAAGAGCTCCCACCTTCCGTAGTTGGGGTGCTCTTAGCGTCAGATGTTTCAGAAACAGGCTCATCCGATCCATCATCGACTGGTATCTGAAGGGGATAGCCTGGAAAACATTCAAATACTTAGAACAAGCCCTTGGCTATGAATTATGGCCTGTGATCTATGAACTCTGATTGCCCAGATCCACAGCAGCAAGAAACTGTAATTGGAGAGTATAAAACACCTGAACTAATATGCAAGCAAAGCGTGAAAATGCCAACCAAAAGCACCAGTGTCATCACCAAAAGGAACAAGCGGAAACCCATCAGCAAAAGAAAAGCCCAGTGAACCGGACAGCTAGAAACAACAAAGCATGGCACAAGCAGGAAAGGAGATCTTAGCAACATAAGCAGAAAAGATGTACAACTTCTGAGTCACTGTTGTCCTCTCTGCCATTTCTGGAGCCATTAGCCTCCCTCCCAGAGCAGGCTGATGAACACTTCCATGATGCATTAATTCTAATCATTGCTAACCAGCAAGTCTTTGTAAAGGGCCTGGTGTAGCACATAATGTACTGCATGAAGATGTGGTTGCAAAAGTCATCTTTTGGAAGAGTAGGGCAAGAGGTACAAGTCTCTCTACAAGGAGTCTGGGCAAATAAAATAATAAGAACTGGAGAAAATGACTTGGAAAAGAAGATTCAAACTAACATAAGCAAAATCCCTGTGAACCTGTGATGTGTGAAGCTGAGGCTACAAGCTGAGAGGAGCTATCAGACTGAAATGCATTACAGAACCCAGGATGAATGGATGCTGTGGATTCTCTCCAGGACAGAGGCAATCCATTTATCTGGTGTAAGGTGTGTCCAAAGCACCTCAAGAAAAGAAAATTAAGATGATGTTTATATGGAGCATAGCCAGGAGTGAGTCCCCACCAGGTTTGCTGGTGTTATGTGGGTTTCCGAGCTCAATTGTGGAGCATGGTGGAATGAGAAAGAAAAAGGTTCTTGAGAAATGCAGGTCTGAAATAGGGGGCAAAAGACTCTTGCATGGCCCCCACTCCCAGAGCTCTCTGTTCAGTTCCCCCCATCTCCCTGTGCAGGTGAGAAAAGCAGGCAGCAAGCAGCATCCTTGAGCTGTGTTTCCAAATAAAAGCAGTGCTGTGTTTTTATAGCAAACTAAGGAGTAAACACAGAAACACACATTTGCAAAGCTGCAGAAGTAAGATCAACACTAGTCTGGATACTAGTGGTTCTGCTCTTGCTGGGCAATGATATCAAACAGCAGCATCTTCCTGTGACTGTGAACATCAGAGCATCTTGTGGGCTACCTACTGTCCACTGGCGGCAGCCAGTTGATCCACGCTAACCTCCAGACACACATACCACCTCCTCCTGGCCATCCCCAAGGACTGCTCGCATGCTGGCTCTGCTCTCCCCACTTAGGTCGTTCTCTCAGCAGTGGGCAAGGCAGGTCCTTTACACCATCTCCTCCCAGAGGTGCTCACCTGATGGGATGTGCTTCTCCTGGCCAGCTGCGTGATCTTCCATCATGGTGATGTCCTGACGCTGCTCCGCCATCTCTCAGCAAAATTACCTGAAGAGGAGAGTAAAAACAAACACCCATCAGACAAAACCTGACACAAGCATGCCTTCCCCTGGAGCCCAGTTGTTGTGCTCACACCTACTGCTCCACGAGACGGTTTCGGTTTATCAGACAATCTCCAGGAGCATTAAACATCCTATTGCAAGCAATCAGCCAACAACAGCCAACCATCTTTTCAGCCACTGTAAGAAGATACCTACTTTGTTCCCTTTTCCTGATGAGCTCTGAAATCACACCATTGTGCTCAGAGAAGGTCACAGCTCAAGATACATGTTACCTATTGGGTTTCACACCAGTGCTGAAATACTCCCCAGAGTATCTAATGCTAGTGCCTCCAAATCCACCAAAAGCATGTTTTGTCCACAGTCATCAAATGGAGGAGGGCAGCAGCAAGGGAGTGCTAACATGCCAAACGGGGACCTAAAAGGGCTGCTCCAGACAGACACCACCCTTCAGCGGAGCTGCACCAAGCTCTCAGCACAGGAGGTTACAGCAATCCACACTCAGAGGCTGTAAAAAATTCACCTATGGGCATGAGCCAAAAGGAAAACACGGATTTTGCATAAAAGACATATAAAAGAACAAATGTTCCTTGTGAACAAAGGGAAGGTGTAATTATTCCTCCACCAGCAAAAGCATGTGACAGTCACTGCATCCATCACAGTAAGGATATATACAACTTCTGCCCAGCTGCAATATCAAAATTCCACAGGTATTTAAGATATCCCAAGCAAAATGACCATCCTGGTGCACACAAGACACCGTTTTGTCACAGGTGATCACCAGGAGCAGCACGCTTAGTGCAGACATACTTCCACTGCACGCTCCAAACTCTGAATTTGCCACTTTCATCAGTCTCTCAACGAAAGTGTCTGCCGGTAAGGTGTGACGCTGCTGCAGGAAGGGATGTCTTCAACCCCTGTGGATACAGTCAGCAGGGATACACAGCTATCATGACAGACTGATCATCTTAAAAGCAATCCAAAAGTGACATACAGGGGTAAACCAGGACTCTTCAGACATGGATTTGGACCAGGCGCTCTTAGAGAAGAGGGTCTCGCTTGGTTGTGGGTCTGAGAGGACAGCTCAATGGCTGCTTAACCCTGACTCCTTCTTGCAGTGCTCAGAAAGCCAACACTATAGTATAGAGCGAGGCACGGTAAATAGGTCTGGACACTGGAGTGGAAGCAGAAAGGTGCTAAAATTCAGAGTTATTTTTCTAACATGCATTTATCTGCAAACGGGGATGAAGTCTCCAACAAACATTATCCACTTCTGTGGAGCAGGGACCATGTTTCTCCTTATTCTCCATGCTTGTTGAACAGACATTGCTTTTAGTTGACTTCCTAATAGCCGATATAATTACAGCCATTGGCAGTGATTAATAACCAGCTATTAGTGTAATCGCACGTTTTCCATGACCAACAGGAGTGAATAAATCCAGCAACAAAGCTCAGGTTACCACCAGCAAGGAAGCAAACTCATGTGGTTTTGTTTGCTGGCCATAAATTAACTGGATATATGGAACTACGCAAAAGAAACTCCAGTGCTAGTAACCAGATCTCTCACACAGATTTTTTTAAGCCTCAGCAGCAAGATGACTATGCAATTTAACTTCTGCCTTAGACAGCTACAAAGCCACTTGACAGAACTGTACCAAGTAAGTTTGAGAACTTGCCCTGAAAAGAAATCACCCATAAAAATGGACGTATAAAATAGGAAAGAATTAAGTACCTCATTTTTGCCCCAAAAATGGTGGGCCCTAATTATTTGGACATATGGCTGCCCTCCTCCCAGCGCTCAAAGGATCATATTGATTATATCCTGGTCTCATCTGGCCGCTGCTTGATACTATTTACAGGTCTACTTAGTACTGAAATAGTAAAATATAACATTAACCTAGTGTACAGGCCACAAAAGCAACTTGGGCATGAACATGAGTGTAAAATGACATACAAATGTGCTGCTCGTGTGTGTATATGTGTGTGCATGTACAGAAGAGTGACCTCTCTGCCCCAGATGCACACACGGGGCTGGGTAGAGCAGTTTTCCCCATGCACTGCCCTGTCTGTTGGTAGGAAAACATGGATGGGAGAAGCAGTTCCTATTCGACTCACAACTGGTCATCCCTAAAAGTCCTCCCAGCCCACCTCAGATCACTAAACATCTACAGATATTAACATCTTTGCTTCCCAACTGCAGACCCAGAGGCAAACCACTCACAAATCTGCTGTGCTGGATTTAAATGAGGCTTACTGTTTCCTTTTTCTGCCTCCCTTTCTCTCTTCCTCCCACCTGTTTTTGGAAAAGAGCAATTCATGTCTCCCCCAATCTCCCTGGAAAGATACATTTAGTCCTTTCTTGCCTCTGGATAAGAATTTCCCGGGACACCATCCAGAGAAGAATCCTAGTTCTGATTGACAGCTAGTGAGCTCGCAAACCCCGCCGGAGGCTCATCTGCTGACTCCATGGACAGCATCCGACACAGCTGAAGATCTTCCACTTTTCCTCTGAACAGAGCATTTAGCATCTGTGCAACCCTGGCACAACAGCAGCGAGCAATGATTCAGCAAAGGCCGGTGGATCTGCTGGCGGGCGCGCAGAGCCTGGTCACAGGGCTGACTGTCGCTTGCTTCCCGCTGACCTGCCAGTGCCGGGGCTTTTCAGCACAAAGAAACGTCCGGCTGTTTTCCAGAGAAGCTGACAATCTTGCTATCTGCCTGAGCTTTGCAAGAAGGCTTTTAACGCTGTGCTGCTCACAGCCAGGCGTCCCTGCCCCCGTTCCCACTGAGCTTCCTGCATGGCAGGATTCAGCCGTCTCAGAGCTAAAGGACTGGAGATGAGCGCTGGAGGATGTAGCCATTAATTTTTCAGAGACAAGAGAGAAAGAGCTGCCTTTTCTGTTACAAGGAAAAAAGCACCACCAAAAGCCACAAAGATCCATCAAAAGAACACTCAACGGGGCCCTGAGAGCACCTGAAATCTGGCTGCAGTTTATGAAATGCCCTGGATGCTCATTCATTTCGAGTTTGCTATGGAGAGCAGAAGCATCTCCCAGCAGAAGTACGACGTCCTCCCGCCATGTCTGCAGCACGGCAGGCAGAGGAGCAGAGTCACTCTGTGCCTGAGCCACTGTGTGCACCAGTCAGTGGTGGAGAAGAACAAAAACTCCTCAAACTGGCACGAGCCAAGGGGCAGGGAGGAGGATCCAGCTCCCACATGGTTCCTGCAGCATCTTGCTTTTAGCTGAAGAAATGCCCACTCAACAGATGCCTTTCCCCCAAGCGCTGCCCGTCTCGTGCAACTCGGGAAGCATTTCCTACAGCTTGCCCTCCAAGGCCTGGCAGGGTTGAGCCTTAAACCCATTACAATAGGGCTGATGAGATTTCATCAGCACCAGATAAGCAAATAACATTAAGCACACAAAGTGATTCAATGGGCAAGTACAAGTGAGCCGCCACCACCATTATCTCTAAGCTGCAAAGCTCTCCCAGCAGAATTTGCAATACACCGGCCATATAATCATACAGTCCTATTCACCAGCAACATCATCTATAAAGACATTTTATGGCTCTCTGATGGATGTTGAACTTCATTCTCTCCTTTCTTTTTCATCCATTGTAGACGTCAGCTAAAAGCATTGCTCACTCAAAACTGTACTGATGATGCACACGGTTTTGGCATAGATTGTCTGGTCGAAACCAAGAAGCAAAACTGAATCATCTATATGCAAACCCCTTCTTATGCTAGTGGGAGAGTCTCAGCATTGAGTTTTCACTCAGGTAATAAACTCATATGACTAAAGAGATTTTAAACCTTATTAAAACTGCATATTTTAGCTTAGACTTTTTAAACAAAGATGGTCTGAAAATTGCGCATTTGAAAAACTACTTTGAATTTTGAAAAAAGTCTATAATGATAATCTTACTTATTTTTCAAGTGAGGGAAGGGGAAACGCCTCTTGGGGAAAAACGTTAGCATTAAGGGGAAAAAATGTTGTAAAAAACTAAACCCAGCCCCACCTTGAAGCAATGGTTCAGTAATGAATAATTACTCCAAGGATAGCTGCGCAGAGATAAACTTTGGCAACACCCTCTGCATGACAGATAAGGCACAAACCCTCCTAAGAATCTTATCCATTTCCAGCAGAACTATTCTTGTTAACCAGGGACACTATCTAAAAAGCAACAGCCTATCCCATAATTAACAGCTTCTCCAAACCTCACCTTTCTCAAACCCACAGCCCGCCTTTCGAGAGACGAGGAGTACTGAGCAGTCATTTTCAGCTGTGCAACAAGGTACCCGAGGAGGCATGAGCGGGGCAAAGTTCTTATTGCCACGAGCAGGAGAAACAGGCTGATTTCTGGCAACGGCAGCGTAGGCTCAGCCCACCAGTACCTCTGGATTTTGCTCTGTATATGCAACGTAGTTAGGGCCCTAAACATAAACGTGGTTTGCCTGACAAGCAAGTTTAACCAGTGAGAGCTCGGCCATCTCCTGCCACCAAATGCAATTGCTTTGCCATTCGCACCAGCGTTAAGGTGCGACACAGGCTGGCACACGTTGCTTTCCCAATGATAAAGGATTACAAAACAGTGGCCTCCAAGCTTCCAACTGGTTTGAGAGTTGAATATTGCCATCCCCACCTTCAGACCGGTGTAACCTGGAGAGGAGCAGATATTCCAATTTGCCGTAACTGGGGTGGGCTGGACGTGCGCGTGGATCCATCGGCAGAGCAGAGGGAGCGCAGGGCGGCTCATGGCATTCAGGCCACCGGGCGACTCGGGATGCACTTCTCCATGACTCAGCCAGCTAAGCTCAACATTGAGCAACTCTCAAGTATTTGAATAGCATTGCACGGCTGAACCAGGCCCCAGAACAGTCCCTGCAGGCCTGTGTTGTGCAAAATGTTAAGGGCCAAAAGCCAAAACAGCAATTTACACCCCAAAGAGCCCAAACCATGTAGGACCACATATCCAGTAAGGAAAAGCCTTAAGTGAAATGATGCAAACCTTTAACAGCCATTGACAGCACTGAAGTTTAGGTCAGGAAGTGAAAGCTTAGTCAGCTCAAGGTCCACAAGACATTTAAAGAGGAAAAAAAACATAATTTTCCTTGTGGAGTTTGGCAAGGATACTGAAAGCAACATCACTCCTCTCACGGGAGGTTGCAGACACCTGACAGTAAAGCCTATCAGCTCTATATGATGGTTCCCATACGGCCTGCAAAACCACACACCGCCTTTTGTCCAACACCCACAAAGGTCTCCGTGCCAGCCCACAGCCAGCCTGACCTTGCTGTGGTCAGATGCAGTGCAGTGCAATGCAACGTGTAGTGATCATGGGTCAAGACACCAGAGCCACCTCCCCGACAATGTCCTGCATTTGTGCCCAGGAGAACTGAGCCAGAAATGAAGGCACCACTCTTCTTCCTCTGCCTATTCTGCAAATTTATTTCTAAATAGCTTGTTAGGCTTGAAGGCATCAATAAAATGGCTTGGTCTGGTCTGTCAGCAGAAGTAAAAGCTACTAGAGCCTGGCTGGGGCGGCACTGTTTCAAGTAAAGCCAACTGCTCAATTTACAGCAACCCCTCGCCCCTGCACAACCCACACACATGAAAACTGGTCCAAACGAAACAACTGCTGCAGAGGAACTGTAACAACAGTTACAAATACTATTTCATAAAGAGGGAAGGAGAATAGGGAAGGCCTATGCAAACCGGGATTAAAAAAGAAAATTAAATCAACAAATGAATGAAATACATGAGAAGTTCCCAGCTAGAACACATTTAAGCCCTGTTTATAGGGCATAAACCAGCCCCAGGTGTTGGAAAGAAATTTCTCCCGTAAAGCAGTATGTTTCTCCTGCCTGGTGACCCCCCGTGCTGCAGACCAAGAGGCCACACAGCCCCATGCCCGGTCTGCAGCAGCAGCTCCCGCACAGCCAGCAAACAGGCACCCCGGACGTCTTGCTGGAGCGCAGTCAGGACACATCAGCACCAGCACAAAGGCACAGCAGAGCCCTCATTCCGCTGCCGCTCCGGCTAACCACCAGCAAACCCCGCACAATGCCTCCAGCGCTCTCCGCCTGGGAAGATTTAGATCCCAAATTAAGTTGGGCAGCCTGAAGTCTTAATCCCTTGGCAGAAGGTTTCTCCGCAATGAAAGGTAAATAAAACCAGGGCTGAAAACAACGTACCCTATTGAGAGTGGCCTAGTGGCAGAGGGGGAAGAAAGCAGATGCCAGGGACCACACAGCTGTGCTTCGGTGGCACTCAGCCTTGCGTAATCTGTGCCAGATGACATCATTAGCACTGTCACAAAGGAGCACGAAAACGCATCCCTGCAACCCTTCTGGTGCCAGGAGATGAGTGCTCCCACGATGCCTGTCCAAGGAAAGTGGGTCAGCAGCTCGTATTGAGTTTGCGTGGCAAGTTTTGGTAGCGGGGGGGGAGCTGCAGGGGTGGCTTCTGTGAGAAGCTGCTAGAAGCTTCCCCGCATGTCCAACAGAGCTAGCGCCAGCTGGCTCCGAGATGGACCCGCCGCTGGCCACGGCCGAGCCCATCCGCGATGGTGGTAGCGCCTCTGTGATAACATAGTTAATAAGGGAAAAAAAAACCACCTGTGCAATGGCAATTGCAGGCAAAGAGGGGAGTGAGAGTATGTGAGAGAAACAACTCTGCAGGCACCGAGGTCAGAGGGTCCCTGGCAGCCCCTGGGGAAGCCCCCGGGGAGGCCGGCTGTGCCCCTGCGGCCATGGAGCTCCACGGGGGAGCAGATCTGCACCCACACCCGGGGAGGGCCCCACGCCGGAGCAGGGGGATGCCCAAAGGAGGCCGTGACCCCGTGGGCAGCCCATGCTGGGGCCGGCTCCTGGCAGGGCCTGTGGGCCCGTGGGGAGAGAGAGGAGCCCCGGCTGGAGCAGGTTTGCTGGCAGGACCTGGGACCCCGCGGGGGCCATGCTGGAGCAGCCTGTTCCTGAAGGACGGCACCCGTGGGGGACCCAGGCTGGAGCAGCCTGTTCCTGAAGGACGGCACCCGTGGGGGGACCCGGGCTGGAGCAGCCTGTTCCTGAAGGACGGCACCCATGGGGGACCCGGGCTGGAGCAGCCTGTTCCTGAAGGACGGCACCCATGGGGGACCCGGGCTGGAGCAGCCTGTTCCTGAAGGACGGCACCTGTGGGGGACCCAGGCTGGAGCAGCCTGTTCCTGAAGGACAGCACCCATGGAGGACCCAGGCTGGAGCAGCTCGTGAAGAACTGCAGCCCGTGGGAAGGACTCACATTAGAGAAGGTCATGGAGGACTGTCTCCCATGGGAGAGACCCCACGTTGGAGCAGGGAAGAGTGTGAGATGTCCTCATTGAGAAGGAAGGAGCAGCAGAGACATGTGATGAACTGACCACAATCCCCATTCCCTGTCCCTCTGTGCTGCTCAGGAGGAGGAGGGAGAGAAAATTGGGATTGAAGTTAAGCCCAGGAAGAAGGGAGGGGTGGAGGGAAAGTGTCTTAAGATTTAGTTTTTATTTATTATCCTACTCTGATCTGATTGGTATTAAATTCATTTTCCCTAAGTTGAGTCTCTCTTGCCCATGATGGTAATCAGTGAATGACTTCTCCCTGTCTTTACCTCAACCCACAAACCTTTTGTTATATTCTCTCCCATGCCCAGCTGAGGAGGGGGGTGACAGAGCCACTTTGGTGGGCACCTGGCCTCCAGCCAGGGTCAACCCTCCACACAGCTGCACCCCACTCACCCGCGGGCCCAGCAACATGCAGGGCTACAACCACAGCCCAAGGATCAACAGGACACAATCCGACAGCCACGATTTCTGAACGGCCGCGGGATTATCCCCAATCACATAGGAAGAGGTAGAGTCTCGATCTGCAGCAATTCAAACTGCGCAGCTCCAGGGATCACGAGTCTGGGAACTAATGGCTCGATTTACATACGCACAAATCCCAAAATAAACTAGGCGTTGGCAGATCTGTTTGCGGCTGGGTGTGGGGGGGTTACTAGCCACACATTGGTAAGAAAACAGAGGAAAGAGGAATCTCAGCAGAAGGCGAGTGCAATGCTTCGAGAGAAACTGGATGGATTTGCACAGTCTGGTACTCATCACTGTGTCCGACTGAGCAGCTCCACCTTTCACACCAGCCACAAAATGTCTAAGCAATCACCCAGCTAATTTCCAGATACGGGCAGGGTAAAGCCTCTTGGCTATTGTGTCTTGTATTCAGCCACAGCAGTGTCTTCCTTCTCCGTTATTTAATCAGTAAGGGCAGTAAGCACCCAGCCTTGTTACTTGAAAATGAAAATTCAACAAACATGAGCTATCTGTTACCTCTGAAAGGCGATCAAACACAAACAGCGTTTTAAAAAAAGCATCATTCCATCTGAATTACTTAATTAAAATGGAGTGACAGCCCCATGAAATAACATCAGCCTGAAAGGCTGTTCATAATTCATAAGCAACTTCCTTTTCATCTCCTTTGTGTACTTTTCCAAGTACTGTTTTTCCAAGAATCTGACAGAGAAGGAATAAGGACAGTGATCTCATTAATCGCAAGCACTGCCTAATATACAGTGAGCTGAGAAATTAACATGGAGTTTGAAGTTATCTAGTCAAGAGGCTAGAAAAACTTCCTTCAGGTTCAAAGGCAAATGCCTCTTAGAACAGGACGGAGCTGCAAAAGAAATAGTCTCCAAAATGCGTACTTCTTTTTTTTTCCCACATTTTTTCCATGTTACTACTTTAAGTGACTCCTTGGGGGCCTGGAACTTTTGACACCTTTCCCTGGGGGCAGGACACCTTCCATGCAGATGCAAGATGGGCTTGGGTTGATAGCAGAAGAGCTTTGAGGCACAAGAGCCTCAACATAGCAAGGGTGGTCACACTGGCTTCAGGCACACCCATTTGGGACCTAAAAGTTACTGAGCCCAGGCGATAAAAAACTCCCACACCAGCTAGTGACTTATTACCAACTCTGGAAAGGAGATGGAGAAAGGAGAGACCAGTAACACTGAGGGCTCAGAAGCCCCAAGCAATGAGATGCCACAATTCTGTACAAACAGCATCAAAAGGGAACAGAAAAGCCGGGTTCAAAGACACAAGAGCTCAGGGAACCGTCAGTAAAGAGCCCTTACAAAGCAAACCTCTCCACAGCCAAGAGCTCTGCGAGGTAACTGATGGGGGTTACCAGCTTAGCAAAGGCCTCCAGGGCATGCTCGTGGCTAGAGAAAAGCCAAGGGATACTCATGTGCTGACAAGTTCCTCAGTGTTGCCGAGAATTAAACTAACAGAATTTGCCATCCCAAATCAGCTTAGGCCCAGTTCAGCAGCTGCCTCCAGGCAGGGTGGCAATTAGGAGACCAGATTATTCAGGCACACAACTCCAGCCCACGGCCCGAGCTGCAAGAGTAGCTGGACTCAGGAGATGGGAAATGGTTTTATCTGCATGCCTCTCTCTTCGTTGCCCAAATAAAAGGGCACCACAAGTGTGGCCTTCTCCAAGAACAGGAGTGTGCTGAGGATCGCTTGAGGGAACATACACAAGTGTTTTGCAATGCAGGAATATTAACCCTACCTCTGGTATCTGTTGCTATTGACAGAGGCATGAGATGTTTTACCAAAGACATCGTTCTTCCCATTTTCCCCGCAAGGGGAACAGAGGTGAAAAGGCTTGTTCACAGAGCAGGTTGGGGACAAACCACAGCAGAAGCCAGGCTCCCACAGCCACCATAACCTCCGTGCTCCCAGCCACACTGTTGTCCTTCAGGCAGGGCTCTCTGGAGCAGCACTTGAGTAGAGAAACGAGAGGAAGCTCCTGAGGGACACTACGGGGACATAACAGCAGCAAGGCTCCACCTTCCACCTCACCTGAAACCTGAGCACCGCTGTGTCAACCTGCAGCATCTACACTGCTGCTATTAGTATCTTCCTCCCTTCCTTTTACCCCTTATCTTTCTTTTTTGCTTTTTGTCTGGCTCATCCAAGCAAGTCAAAAGCAACCTTTTGCAACACCACTGCAGCAGCCCCCCCCACCCCAGCTTTCTCTGTGCACTTACAGGAGGGCGTTTAGGGTGATCGCTGCCCAAGGAGGTGTCAGAACTCCAGATCACCCTTCCCATTCCATACTATGATGCGAAGATCAGGCTCTCTCTAAGTCCACTAACTTTAGCTAGATTAAAGCCCTGATCAGAGGGGCTTACACAGCAGCAAAAAAAGGAAGCAACAGTAGTTTTAAAGCTTGTCTTGTCTGTTCAGCAGGCTCTTCCTGAATAGAAGGCAGAGAAGCCTCTTCAGCAGGGATTTACTAGGCTACCTTCGGATTTCTTCCCAGCCCCCTGCTAGAGTATCTTGCAGTTGTGCATTTCACAGAGCCATGAGATGGTCTACAGGTGGATAAATTCCTCCTCCTTCAAAATCCTGCTTGCTTGGGAAGCCTTTAAGCAGTTGAACATGTAGAGCGGATCAAAGAGAAGGCAGGAGATCTTATTTACCAGCTAATTCTCTTTGACTCTTCCCATCCCAGCTGCAGCCCAACCCTCTGGAAATCAGAGCATCTTCCCTGCTGCTGCAGGTTTTAAGGCGGACTCACCGGCATTCAGGCTTGTACCAGTCACTATTCACTTAACAGAAAATGGCGGAAGCCTAATATTTCTCTTGTGCGGCCTTTCAAAGGCTGCACTGCATGCTGAGATGTGGCCGAACTGCGATGCGTGACAGTACGGCAAAGTTCTCGCACAGTCTCACCGGTTGCTGGGAGGAGCTGCTCCCCCAGCCTGCCCACTGCCACTGAAAAGAATCCAGCAGGGAAGGAAACACAAGTCAATGTGTTCTGAGCATGCTACATTCCAGCAACAGCAGAAAAGTAATGTTAATGTGTGTCTGGGTGGGGAGAGGGAAAAGAGGAAAGAAAAGTTCCCAGAAACGCCACTGGAGTATTAATGAATTAGGATAGTCACATCACAACAGTGTTCTGTCCCATCAGAAGTCTCCTTTCCCTTGGCTGGCAAATTACACCATGAGGAGGAAGAAACTGCTTTCCTGAGAGATTGCACTGCCTGAAGAAATAAAAACAGACATCCATCCCCAATAATTGACAGCTGCCGCACTCCTCCCCGTCGCTCACGTGGAATAATGATAAAGGATGTTCCCATGATAAGCAGCTGAGTAAGGGCCCTTTCACACAGCAGTCAGTGGTAAAAGGAGCCTGGCAGGGCTCATCTGGTCTGTGGATGCTTGCAATCTACCACAAGTAGGACTATTGGTGTGGCCAGCAGTTCCTCATGGTTATCACAATTTTCTTCATTAATATCAGGTCAGAAACAAACTGTCAGGACTTATTTCATGCTCCGGTGGGTACCATGACACATCCCAGGGCAGGGAAAGGCTGACAGATAGAGGATCACCCCCATTTCCCTGAACACAGTCAATCTGGGAGGACACTGAGCACTGTCACACCTTTCTTGGGTTCCCAGACAGAGCTCCTGAAATGCAATTTGGTCAGTCGAACAGCTGAGAAATACCCCAAACCTCACTCTTTATCAGCCAGCCAGACACCAAACACCCTCAAACAAACAGAAGGGTGAAAACATCCATGCTGGCTGACAAGACAGCGTGGCGCTGAGCTCTCAGACAGGCGCTCACTCCACCTCGTAGGTGTGGGACAAGATCTACCGAAGCACCACATAAAGGCGTTTCTAGGGACTCCTTGAAAGCAGCTCTGATGTTCATCTTCACGCGAGCTCTCCCACACCCTCTCCATTTTACAACCTACTGCTTTGCAGCACAGCTGTGCGCTGCAGGACCCAGCAGAGACGACTGCCAGTGCGAGAACCAAAGCTCTGCTGATTTCCTTTCTCCGCGGGCTTTTGTAGTAGCACACGTACAACAGCATCCATTTGGTGCACCAGAGCCATGGGCTACAGAAATGTGTGAAACCTGGTGTGAACACGGGATCAAATATGAGCCCCGAGCCATCTGCAGAGTGCACACACTATCGGCACACTCTGCATTGAAGAGTTTAAGTTAAACATTCTGCATTTAAGTGCAAAAATTGCAGAGTCCACTGCAAGGAGAGAAATCTCCTGCAGTACTCAGCTGCCTTCCTGCCAGCCCCGTGAACCTTTTCTTTCTTTGAGAAGGAAACTTTACCTGTAAATGGACTTGAAGATCTGGGTATTTGCTATCGCCTTCCACCTCAACCAAGCCGGTAACATGCGTGCATGAGGTACAGCACCACAGGAAGGGCCCAAATTATGTGGTGAAAAATGCAGATAACGTGGCCTCAGAGCAGCAATGTTTTGATTGTGGAAAGATCCAGAGTGAGGCTCCTACCTCAAAACTGGGCAGAGCAAGGTTGCAATTTGACAAGCCAGTCTCAGACCACACTGCAAGTCCCACCCTTACTGCTTACACCACCAGCACTGCTCCAACACTCCATTGAGAGGTGGTTCAAGGCACTAAACCAGCAGAAACTGAACCCCTCACAAGCAGAAACTGTGTCTGATGGTAGTGCTATGGGTCATCTCACCCCAGCTTTGGAGCACCAATGTAGCAGAGGAAGAAAGCATGGGAGGTCAGCACCGTGCCAGCACCAGCTGCCATCCAGTTGCACCCTGAGCCCCTCCAGGTTTTGCCTCTGGCTTGAAAAAGATGCTGTCAAGACACAAGGTATGTGTTTACTGCTTACTTTGATCTCAGCGGCTCCTCTTTCTTTGATTTCACAGCGCTGACAACATTTGCTGCACGCTGACAGAACAGCCTGTGCAGAAGTTCTGTGAATATTCAATGCTGCCACGGTAATGAAGATATTAAATATAAAAGATTCTTCATGTCGCAGCTCTAGCCTACAAACGTGATTAATCTTAGTCAGAGTGGATGGGACAATACCAGGAAAGTGCTGTGGACACTAATATTGCAGAAGATTTTCTCAGGGCAAGGAAAACATTCAAGGCATCTTCTCAGATTGGGCCTTCATTTTTTAAGTTATTTTGAGCTGTTTCAACACATGGATAGAAATTAAAACGATGACAACAGCACCATCTGCTCCAGCTACTGCCACACCACCATGGCTGGCATCGCTCTCGCAGCGACAGAAAGCCTGTCCCAGGGAAGAAGCCAAGTCAGGTGAGTTTTCCCAGGGAGCACTATTTTACTTCTACAGGATCCAAGTCTGCAGATCTCCCAGCTCCAAAGATGGCAGATGCAGACGTGGTCTCCAGCGCGCTACAGCAGAGAGACTTCCACTACTGCCACAAGGAACAGGGAGGGAATGGACAGGGTGTCTAGGCAGTTGTGTTAAGCAGCGACGCTCACTGTCCTCAGCAGTGGCGAGAAGCCCAGGGTGAGCATCTCGGACACACATGTGCAGGAACAGCCGCTACCAGCTTGCCTGAAAAACCACAGCTTACCAAGGCAACAGCACCACAGGTCTCTACGCACTCCTGTGAAAAACTATTACTGCACAGTTTGCCCACAGTGCTTATTTCACCAAGCCACTACTTTTAGCCACTTGATACCCAAACTGGGCACCAAACACCCTGTGGCCTCGTAGTGTCCAGTTCCAGCACCCCAAAGACAACTGAGAGCACTGGAACGCAGCAGGATGCCTTATCAGGACAGTCTCCCTGTAAATACAGGGGAAGGAAAGAGCCATGCATTCTTGACACACTGGTTTCTTATCCTAGAAACAAACAAACATGCAAGATCTCACAAGCTCTAGGGGCTTTAGCAGGACTTGTCCTTACCCCAACAGTCACTATGCAACAAGACAGGGCTCGGAGAAGGTGATTTTAGCTTCTGTCTAGCTTTTCTGCATTATTTTTGCTTTTCATGACTAAGAGACACTTCAGATGAGGTCAAAAGTCACAGTGTGTTTCGTGAATGTCTGTTTTTTTTTTTCCTAAGGCCAAAAGACACAAACAATAGGACATTCATCAAGCATTTCTGCTACACTTACCTCTCTCTCCCTTGTCATGTTATTGCATAACAGCAGAAAAAACACTCTTCCCTCAAAATGTTCACAACAGTATTTATTAAAAACTAAAAGCAGCAATTTTTTTTTTTTATTAAATCTGTATCAGAAGGGGCAGTAAGAAGATAAATGCACACACACAAAAAAAATCCTGATCTGGAAGAGCTCAAGAAAAAAAAAAAACATCAGGAGGAGAGCACAGCCTAGGGATGAGTGCATCATTCAACTCCTGACAGAGAGGGCAAGGACTGGGACATGCCAGCCAAGCTGGTGAGTGATGGGGAAACCAGTGGGCACCTCAACAGGTTCACACCTCACCAAGCACTGGGAAGTTGCTGCCCCAGTCACAGGGAACGGCTGATCACACCGCTCACGGGCTGCCACTGCTCAGCCAAGGGTGCTGGTGCCTGTTTTAGCTCCGGGTTTCATACACCATGCCACAAACAGCAAGTGAGAGGTGCCATGGGAGATGGTAGTGTCTCCCGATACCAAGTACTGTTAACAGCATTTGAGAGCCAGAGCTCTTGCTTCCAAAATAATAAAAGCCCAACAGAAGCTGCATTTGTATCTTTATTTTTCAGACTGAGGGAGCAGTTTGAACCATGCTGAGGCATAAGACAAGGATTTTCAAGTGAGTAAGGATGAACAGCAAATTAAAACCTTTATACACAAAACACATCCCTACTGAGCACTCGGGTGTCTCTCTCCAGCTGGTCTTCTCCCAGTTTGGGCCACTTGGGATGACAATCAGGTAGCAATCTGTCCTGCCTTGATTCTAGTTTTATCGAGTCGATGAGCAGATTTGCAACAAAAGCAGATGCAGGCAGCGTGAAGAGGGACAATCAGCATGGGAACCAGATCATAAATTCAGCCAAAGAGTTGTAAACCCGTTATTTCCCCTCCCAATCAAAGGCTAAAGGAGGAGCAAGTTTCAAAATCAGAATCCATGTGCATTTAATCCTCCACAGGAATTAACTGGAAGCCAGTTGATGCCCATCTTCCTTTCCACAGGGATGAAGAGTGGAAACTGTCTGAATCTAAGACTGCCCCAAGTGTAGGAGTTGAGGCTCAATCTTCCCCAGTATATTTGTTAAAAATAAATGAGGTGCAATCAGTCTCCTCAGGGATTTTTATCCCCTTTCAGCTCTAAATGCAGCTCTGCTGTCACACATATGATATGTAGAAGGACAACCTGCTTCAGAGCCTTACTTCTTGCTTAAAATAATATTGCTCCTGGTCTCAGGTTACGAGCGATCCATTCATGCTCAGTAAGGTCACAGGCTCTCTCTAAATCACTAATACAAAGGCTGGAATAAACAGGGTTGCCGGTATTTCAGGAGTGCTTCTTTCTACTGCAGTGCATGAATAGTGACAGACTATTTGAAGAAGCTCTGACCACACCTAGAGCTACAACGCTTTGTCATTCCTTATCGAGGGAGGCAGAGAGCAGTGCACTGCCGGTGGGAGATGCTGGCTTCTGTTCTCACACTGAGATCAGGCAGCAGCACAGCAAACCCCACCGCAGCCCGACAGCTCTACCCGTCTTATAGAACCTACCATTTTCACAGATGGGAAGTGTCCAGTGCATTTCCTTCTCTGCAGACTACAGAACTTCAGTGCCTAGCAATCCTTACTCAGTTCCAATACTCATTTTACACACGCTGATCTCCCTTCAGTATCACCCAGGTATGCCCAGCTCCCTCTTGTTGACAAGGACTTTCTAGTATTTCACCCAGGCCATTTCAAGCTATTTTGCCACGAGCATTGGTAAGGCACTTTTCATCTGCACACAAACACTGCTACAACCACAGTACAGGATTCTTCCATTTTAGAACTTAAACGTCAAGAGGCTCTTGGATGTTGATAGAGCAAACAAACCTATGGAGTCAAAAGCCCCTCCATAAGGGGAGTACATGAGCAACAACAACTAACGAAACATGCTTTGGAGCTGAGCTCGGACCTCAGACAGCCGTGACAATAAACCCTATTATTAGACACAATAAAAGCAGTGACATATTTGAGAGATTAAGCATTAATAAGTGCCTTCACATTAAACAGTATTCATGACTGTCTTCCCCTCCTGCCTGGAGGAACCAGGGGAAGGGAAGACCTGGCAAAGTAATTCAGCTAACACTAAAATAGGGGAAAGGCAAAACTCATGGAAAGCAGGCTACAAAACCATAAAATAAGGATGCAGTGATGACAGCTCAGCAGTGCTGCCAATGAGAGATTCCCAGTGCTGTAAGCCCAGTACATCCTGCAGAGAGCTGGGCCCCATCTTGCTTGCAGCAAGTCCAGTTGCCGAGCTCTTGCCCAAGGCAAGGGTCGAGCAAGCACCAGCTGCCTCAGCGAAGAGGCTCCTAGGGGCACCGCAGAAGAACAGGGATCTGGGTGTCCTGGGCCAGATTCAAAATGGAAGGGAAAGAGGACAGACACAGGAAAGGATGGGAAAGGAAAGGAGACAGGACAGCATGCCCGCGTGTGCATGTGATGCTTGGATTTGGCAGGTGCCCAAGATGCATATACTGTTCAGGATGAGAACAAAACCTGGGAGCACCATGGCAGACTCCTTTCTCCAGCTCAGTTGCCCTTTTCAGATCACCCGCACACCACCACAGCCCCTACAAGTCTCCTCTTCACAAGATCCAGAGTCACTCCGTTTGACACAGGACAGGTCCAATACCTTTCATTTTAGTCCCATCCTTTCTGAATCCGTTCTCTCGCTTACTGATGGGCAGTGACTACAAGCAACACTACAGCTCCAGCTGTAGATCTTCAGCTGAACTTTTCACCTACTTTCCTTTTTGTACCCAACAGCAACATTTATTACTTCTGCTTACATACGCGTGCCAGGCTCTCCATTATTGCACCAAAAGATGCCAAGGGAAAAGCACGTAGTTTTCTGTCCAATGTCCATGGTTAAAAGCTACTTCTACAAACCCCTCCCGCTAGCTCCAGGGCAGCATCATTTGTCATGCTGATGAGGCAGGAGGTAAAACCACATATAACTTCACATGTAAGGCAGGAGGTAAAACCACATGTAACTTCAGAGGGCAGAATTTGCTTCCGGTGAAGTCCACCCTTGAATTCAACATAAGTGGGAGCCGAAAATGAACCACAAAAGGCAATTCTGCCTTTGAAGTAAATCCCAGCTTTGGGCTCACTAACACCTGATATCTGACACCACAAGCTACAGCTACCGGCAGAGGGCACGTGAAGCTCCACTTCTGTAATACAACCACACCAGTCAGCTTCATCACAGGTCTCCCCTTAAACCACAAAGGTAATCCAGTCCCAGCAACTCTTACCCCATCACATCCAGGATCTGCAGTGCGAGGGTAATAAAATACTCCGCACCTGCATGGAGCTAGTCAGCACTTTGTACAAGGTGGGTCAGCATTAGGAAAGGAACACGAGCCACATTTACATCTCTTAAGTTTCCTCTACTTCTGACCATACCAAAGTGAAGTACACTTTCAGATAAAAGTTGCATTTTTATACAGAGGCTTCCCTTGCCAGCCTGCACTGACACATAACCCTGAGAGTTCACAAGAGACCAGAGCTATAAACCAACCTCCAGGAAGCTCATCCCACCAGATTACCCCTTCTTTTGGGAAAGTCTCTTCTGGCATACCCGTTCTGTCATCACTGTGCCTTCGAACTAACCACACAATGAACACACTCACCTTGAGCCCTGCAAACCAGGACAGGAACATTTCGTCACCTAGAAGCCTGGTGCAAGCAAATTTTCAGCCCGGGCAAATATTTCTGACACTATCACACAGACATGCTGCTGGTCAGCACTCCAAAGTCTCCTACTGCTCTTGCACTTCTCCCACTACTGTACCTCGAGTCATCGAGGTCCAACAGCCCCTTCCCTGGGCAGGGACCCAGGGGAAAAACAGTACGGACATCTGTCCTCAGCCCTCAGTTAGCTTTACTCCATCTCTTTGGCCCTCTTCTTGTCCCCCTTCCACTCGCATCTTGCTGCGTCTCAGCCTGATGAAAGCTCATGTGGTTCCTGCGCTCACCAGCCACCGCTGGGGAGTAATCCCCTTCACCCTCTGCCGAAGACTCACCCTGCCACCTGGATGCGTGAAGCCACAGCAGTCAGCCAAGAGAAACGCTGCTTGCCTATCACTTTGCCTCACATCTTGACTTTGACAGACCTGCTCTGCCCTCAACTCAATGAGAACATAGGCAGGGAAGAATTTCACCACTCTGAACACCACCCTACTTCTCCAATTTCAACTTCAAAAGGGCATCCCAGCAAACACTTCTTTCCAATATATCGAAGACCGTTGATTTACCTCAAAAATGGATCTCCAGGCCAGCATAAACATGCACATTGCTGAGCTGGACATGTTCAAGGATCATAGGAGAAGCTTCTTTAGCTTTTGAGCCATTTACAAGCACCTCGAGGAATTTCATTCTGCGGCAAGTGACTTGACACACTGATGAAATCCATCTGCAATTACATCAGGCACTTCCAGGCAGACAGCCTGGGACAAGAGCTGATGGGGAGCCATAAAGTGAAATGCTGACAAGTGGCCGAAAGCCCGGCAACTCTGTACCACAGGGTGTTCAAAGTCACACACATGCTATTCAAAACCATGAATACAAGTGGTTTCATCACCTCTCTTGTGCGTGCTGAAGCGTCTCCATGAACCGCAGAGTTTAATACAGCCCTTCTCTTCCTGTGGACTTGTATAATCTGTCCCTTAAGACTGCACCTCATCTCGCAATAACCCCCATCAGTCTTCATCCTTCCCACGTGCCTTAGAGCATCATCACAGACAGCTCAGCCACAGCTCACTTGGGGCAACACACACGCTGACCCACCAAACAGGAGAGCTCGGGGACAAATCCACCTGCCTTCCCAGGGCACTAATGGTGAAATCCCACCAACCACTCTGAAGCAATTCAAGAGGAGTACTGAGGGAGGGTACAGAGGCAAAGATGGACAGACAGTGATACCGGATCTGCTCTAGGAAGAGAGGGCAGGGCAGGTACGGTGGGGAGGCTGCAAAGATGGAAATAATTAGCCCAGCTGCAGTGATAATCCTTTTAGCTTAACAGAAGGTATCCCCTGGTGCTCCCTTTCCTTGGACATTTAAAGGAAAGACACTGAATACAGGAGTCACGCCGCATGTAGTGATTGCCTTTACTAATTGGACTGCTTGGAAGAGAAAGGGGGGAAAAAAAGAAAATCAGTGGATTGATCTCTGAGGAGCATGAAGGGTTCATTAGACTCGCAAAGAAAATCCACTCAAATCTAAAGGCACAGATATATCTCCTCCAGACTCCAGTGTAAACTGCATATGCTTTCCACAGGCACTTTAAAAAACAGCCTACAACTGGCAGATTTCAGTGCGAAACAAAGCTCCAACTCGCAGATGGGAGATCCATCCTGCTGCAAGAAGAGATTCAGAGATTCATTCAGTCCCTCACAGCAGAGCTGTGCCCACCTTAAAAACCACACACGGGGTTACCTAAAGGGCCACAGTTCTCTGCTACATCCACCACATCCTGGGATGATCTGCAAAGACAGCCTGGGCCTGAGGGTTGTTCATGCTAAAAAGCCAAGGGGAAGCAATGCTGCACAGAGCAGACACTCCACCACTTGCGCATCTCCAAGAAGAAGCAGTGATCCAAATAGAGAGCTGCACCTCTGGCAAGGCTTTGGCAGGGCTGTCTGCCATCAAACAGCCCACTGACTTCTGCCCAGCATCACTCACCCTAATTCTTTTCCCAGGACTGGTTTGAGATGAGTAGGAACATCTCTGCACTGCTCTGCTAGGATTAGCAATCCAGTTACTTCTGCAATTACCTCCTTTCTTTCTTGTCTCCATGGGTAGGCAGAGCCCTGCTGGCAACCCATGCATTACAGCACTGTCTATTCTACTGATGAGTACCCCCAACTGCAAGGACATGCCCTTGGGGTGAGCCCCAGACACCTTGTCAGCCCACCTCTGGAGTCTAAACACCACAGTTAAGCAAGCAAAGCTCCTGAGGTAGAAAGCAGAGATTACACTGGATGGGCAGAAAAACCTAGAAATGCAGCCCAGCTCCAGTTCGATTGCAGTACCAGTGAGAGATCCCCTGAGAGCTGCTGTCTTTCTCCCAAGACATCAGCTGGTGCTTCTCTGAACAGAGGCTGGCAATAGCCAAGATGCTGACTCTGGGGTTCCCCCTCCACCTGGCTATGGGGCAGGGACACAAGGGAAACAAGCAATCAATTCTGATTTTGTTTAGCAGTCTCAGCTGCTCTAATAAGGCTAGAGGAGTCCATTTTGCTTTTGCAAGAAAGGCTCACAGCGCTTTTTTGCAGATAACACAGGTCTGCAGACCTTAGAGCAAACCATATACCTAGAAAACACAAACACATGACCCTGTTGTTCAGGGGCTGGCTGCTTTACCTGCGTGCAGAGCTACGACCCTCCTAAACCTGGGCCATGTTCCAGCAGCTCCGACAGTGACAGCCCTAACACACCGTGCACCCTCTCAGCATCACCCAGATGGGACCCACGAGTCCATCCCAAGTCCAGAGCACTTCACTAGGAGCTTCCAACTCTCAGCCCAACCCCACACCTACATAACAGCCAGCACACAGCCTAGGAAGCAATAAGCCAACCTACTAGCCGACTGAGCTCATCAACCAGCAGGCTAAGCAAACTGGAAAATACTGGGAGCTGCATAGAAGCTAGCGCCCTGATTCCTTCTTGACCAATTCATCAACTGTCAGAGCATTGCTACAGGTAAATTAGCAGCACTCCCTGAAAAGACACAGGGACAACAACTAAGCCTCATCAGCACTCTGGGCTGTCGAAATAAGCTTATTCTGCTCAAGACAAACTCAAATCTACAGCTTTCTTCCAGCTTTTGAATAACATTCCTATTGGGAAAAAAGGGAACGGCCACCCTCAGCACTTCCCCTCAGACACTGCTTCATGATCCAATTTTCAACGCTTCGCAAACCAAAAGGGATTTGTCTGAAAGTCTGGACACGGACACACCCCGGCAGCGGCATCTCAAACGGTGATGTCAAATGCCCGTACAGGCGCACACAGACACTCCGACAGGCAAAGCTGTTACAGTGGTGTTGCTGTTAAGTGTCAGGATCATTTGTTACTCCCATGCTGATGAACACAGGCTTTCAGAAGAAACAGCAGAGACACCATCTCAAAAGCATTTTCAACGTGGCTTTCCCCGGCCATTTCTAACAGCCCCATGATGCTGCAAAGCCCAACTTTCAAATGAGGATATAAATGCCATCAAGGGGCTATTTGCTCCACTCCCCGCTACTACATAGTAAGAACCTCAGCTAAGCCCCAGCACATATGATGTAACATGGATCAACAAGCATTCAATGAAAAACACGGTTCTTCGAAACGAAGCAGAGGAACATGAAAGGCAGAAGATTAAGACATCCACCTTACTGGCATGCTACAAGTGTCCCTGACTAGATACACTGGGCTCAGCCTCAACATGGAAAGAGCAGTTGCAGTGTCACACTTCCCTCATTTTTAGCCCTGGACAGGGGAGCAGACTTCCCCATGGCTTTCAGGACGGAAATGAGAAAACTGCAGCACTACTTGTTCAGGACAGACAAATGTATTTACTTGGTCCAGTTGGGTCCTGATGAAACTGCAGTTTATTAAGCACAGAGGGAATGGGACAGTTGAAAGGAAATGCCTTGGGAAGGAAGAGGCTGGAAGCAGAGGGCAGCAAGGCAATACAGAGGAATTGATGCAGGATAAGGAAGACAAAATTAGAAGCCTGACCCGTAAATACTTAACACAGTACTTGAAAAGGGCAAGTAATGAGGGAGGGAAAGACACTACTGCACTTCCATTCAGTTCACCTGAAGGGACTGGACCCATGTCCTTCTCCATGGCAGCTCCCCACAGGGCACACAGAGGTTCTGTCAGTTCTGTCCTCATCCCAGCTAATGAAGGATAAATGTCCATACCTGATCTGTGAAGCCACCTGCACCTTCCAGAGTCGCTAACAGCCTTGCTCTGCCAGGCAGAGACCACAACATCTTGATGTGTCTCATGTGCGTGTCAGATGGGACCTTTGCAACAAGTTCAGCTGAAAGCTGCAGATCAGCAGTGAGCTGTTGCAGAAAAGAGCCTTCATTTAAAGGCTTCAAACGATGACAACCATACTTCAGACTTTCACTCATTAAAACAGGCAGAGCTGATTTAGTTCAAGTTTCTCAAGGGTCAACTTCTGGCCATCTTGCTGTGCAATATGAAGACAGACCCACAGCAATGGCCTAATAATCTTTTAAACCAGACAGAGCTCACCAGGTCTTTCATTTTAAGGTCTATGTGTTCAAGACTCAACTGTCCTAAAATCCTCTCATGCTGCAGTCAAGCCTTATGGAGGATGGAGACCCAAGCAACCAACCTGTAGAACAGGCATCACATTTTGCCAGAGCACAAGAGTGGGGTCTCAAAAAAACCAAACCCCATCTGCATCTTAATTCCAAAGATTTGAACAAAAGCCATCATTTCCAAGGGCATTCAGCAGCATGAGGTACCTCTGCTAGCACTGGGAGGTGGCACAGGGAAGTATGCCACAGCCATACATCTCCTTCCAAACACCATTACTCTATCTAGAGCAAGAATGAGAAAATGCAGTACTTTTATCAGGTGTGAATTATCTGCCTGGAAAACCTCTCTGCATCACGGGTAGGTCAGCCAGCACCTTGCTTTTCTCCTTAAGTTGCATATCTTGGGGTAAAAAACGAGCATTTTGCACATAAAGAGGGAACAAAGCATAACTGAGTTAGACTATTTGTCATTTCTAGAGAGAATGAGATTTTAATTTTTCTTCTCTCAAGAGCAGCCTGTAAATGCCCAACTGAGACCTGTTCTGATTGACCACCTGGAGAAAAAAAATGCAAAAAAATTGAACTGCACAAGGAAAACACTCCAAAACTGAAATATTGGCAGCAAAGGTAAAAACCCTTCATCGCATGTAAGAGGGCAATGATTGCTCAACAGAACGAATTAGTGATTCTCGGTAGTGAATTTTGTTCGACTCATACAGACATGCGTTAGACATCTGCCCAGATCCACACAGACAAACGCAGGGCAGCTCAGAAATATGCTGCATACAAATTGTTGAAGTGACAGCTTAGCTCATCTCAGCTGCTCGTTCCAGCGAGCCCGTTTCTAAGCAAGACCAGCCTCTCACTGCAAATGGAGCTGCACCTCGCGTGGTGGTACCACCAGCAAATGGAAGGAGAAACTCCCTTTAAAGTGATGGCAGCTGCCCTCTGCGAACAAACAAGAGGATTGCATTTCTAGGTGTTTAAAAAAAAAAAAAAATCATCTTCCCTAAGCAAATCCTCCCTTGTGCTAACACTGCAGACAGGGATGCAGGCAGAAATCTCCATCCCTCACCTGAAATAAAGCTGTTTCTACTCCTTACGGGTTTAATTGCTCCAAGCCAGGAGGGCAGGTCTGCCATGCAGCACGCCTGGAAACACCTGGCAAGAAAACTTCCCTTTTCACATCTGTCAAGTTAGACTTAAAACAAAGACATGAAAAGCAGCTAGAGGGAAAAAAGCAAAACCCAGAAAGGGGGCCAGCCTCGCGCCCCGCCTGGTGTGATTTTAGGACAAGAAAGAGCAGGCAGCACGGAAAACGACTAATGAAAGGGGTAAGGGGGCAATTTCGGTGTGACGCGGGGACGCCTGCGAGGTGTAAGGCACATCCAGGGACCGCCGACACCACCAGTTACGCCAAGTAGCACCACCCCAGCCCCAAACCCACGGGGCTCGACACCAGCATCCCCAGCCCGGCTGGAAAACACCCGGGGTTTAGCAGCACGGGAATGCAGCTTGGGCAGCCGCGCTATTAAAATATTGGAATCTCCTGGCCGGGCATCTGAGGGATGCAACAAAGCAAGGCAACTCTGGGTGCCGTGACCTCAGTAACGCTTGCCACCCCCAAAATTTCCGGCTGGGCGTGGACAGCTCCGTTTTTTGAAACGCCTTTTCCTAATGGTTTTCTATTATTGATTAATTTATTTTGTTTTAATTACAGGTTCCCCCCCGCAGCCCCTTCTTCCCCGAGGGCGGCTGCAGAAGATGGCACCGCGCTGGGGCGGGAAGGCGCTGCCCCGCCCCTCCTGCCGCAGCCCCGCCGGCACTGCCCCGGCCCCACCTGCCACAGGGAACGGGGCAAAAAAAAAAAAGAAAACGGCGAAAAAGGGGGAAAAGGAGAAAAAAAAAAAAAAATCCGCCCCCCTCCTTCCCTCCCTCCCCACCGGCCACCCCGCCCCGGCGCGCACCTGCAGCCGGGCGGCAGCGCTGCCGCAGGGGACGCCCCTCGCGCTGCTGCAGCGAGCGGGCTGCCGGGGCGTCCCCCCGGGCAAACCGGGACCGGTGCCGGGGATGACACGCCCCGCCGCGACGATTTTTTGGGGCTGAAATGGTTGGGTTTTTTTTTTTTCTCTCCACCCGTTTCACGCTTTCGGCGTAGGAAACGCCGGTACGCAACGCCGGTAGACTGGGGAGAGCGGGTCCGGCCGTGCAGCACCCCCTCCCACGCGCCCTCCCTCCCGCCGGCCGGAGGCCGTGCCCCTACCTGCCGCCGCAGGGGAGTCCGCACCGGAGCCGGGCGGCGAGTGACAGCGGCGGCGAGGGCGGGGCCGGCCGGGGGCGGGGAGGGGCGGGGGGAGCGCGCGAGCTCCGGAACCTTCGCCGAGCCGGCGGGGGGGGGGGCACGCGCAGCGGCAGGGCGCATGCGCCGCGCGACTCGTACCCCCCCCCAGGAGCGCTTTCCCCAGCCAAGGTCGGCGCATGCGCGATGCGCAGCGCGGAGGGAGGGAGGGGCCGCCGCGGTCTTTTGTCTGCGGGCAGCGGGCGCGGGCGGCCCCGCCCAGCAGGGGGCGCTCGGCCGCTGCCCGCCCCAACCGCCATTTTGTGCTCGGCGCGGAGGCGCTGCACAGGCGGGGCTGGCTCGGGATGTCCTGCGGCCGCGCAGCGGCCTCTACCTGGCCGGCACTGCCGGTCACAGCCCCGGGGGGGATGCGAGACACCACCGCTCACAGCCCTGGCTCCCATTTTCTGCATGGCATGCGCCTAGCCAGGCCTCCCATGCAGACACCTGCTTCAGGGGCTGGATTCACCAGTTCTGGTCTAGCTGTGCTGTTGGCCACTGTCCTCAATAGCCAAGGGGATGAAAATACTAACTACTCACTAGCTGCTAACAGCATCCCCTTACCTTCCGCACCAGCCCCTGACAGGATCTACAGCATGCAGCCACCTACGTTTAATTTCATCCACTGGTAAGCACTACACTAACAAAGAGAAAGCAGCCTTCTACACAAGGCAGGCAGCTCTGCGGCCATTACCCACACACCTCCAACTGCACACACAATGAATAGGCACTGGGATTCCACAGCAGGCATGGAGGAACAGTGGTGGGCAGCTTTAATTAGCACCTGGTTCAGCAGACACCTGTGGGAAGGATTCAATAGGTGACATGTTAATGACCCTGAGGCATTGGGGAGCATTGGGGTTCCCTCACCACCCAATACAGGGCCCACAGCCCAGCCTGAAGCACTGGAAAGTAGAGGGAGAGGCTGAAGAAACACGTCATACTCCCAAAAGATCCCCCTCTACCTTGCCTGCTTCATCTGGAAAAAGCAATGAGATGCTCTGGCTCGGCTTAGGAGCATTATAGACCCAGTGAAAATCCCTCGATGGAATTACTGCCTTGTGTTACAGGTTTACTCTCCCTGGTAATTGGATTTAGTGGAGAAACTGCAGGAAGGATCTTCTGTTAGATAGGCTCCAGGTTTCAGTTTTTCCTGAGAAACATTCAGGTGCAAATCAAAGGCAAATGTCCAGTCTAAGAAGAGGCTTCTGGAAGAGGTTGTGAAGAAAGCTGAGGCTTTTGCTGAGTAGGGAAAAGAGAGAAACAGATGTGGAACTTGCAGCACCGCAGGTTTTTAAAAGCAGACTGGGTTAGGAATGGTCCATCCTGATTTGGAATAAAGGTCTATGGAGAGTCAAAGCCTTTCTCTTACTACACTATCAATAACTGCTTAAGTACAAAGTACAGTCATATGAAGAGGGGAAAAAAAAATCTCGATTTATGAACGTGCAACACTGAGGTTTTTTTCAGGTCAATAGCAACAGATGAGGCATCTCAAACCAGGATAATGGCTCTTTTCTGCCCATTTTTAAACTGGCTAAAAAGTACCCAGTATAAATTAGTTGGAGAATTTTCCCAGGATAGACACATCTTGTCTCAAAATACCACTGCTTTGGGAATCGTAAAATAAATACTACAGTGCTACAAGGGGATTCATCCTTGTGAGACAACAAGGAACAAGCTGAATTTGAACTTACCATGCAAGCAGCTAGAGTCCAATTCTGGAACAGCAGCTCTTCCTACAGGCAGTACAGATGTACCAAGAACACAAGACTGTGAATCAGCTGAGCATCCTCTAACGGGACTGTCTTCATCTAAAGACAACAAAAAGGAAAGGGACTCCCTGCCCTCATTTCCTAACACAAAGTACTCAGAATAATGACACCTGACTTTCTGAAGCCATCTCGGTCAAAGCTTAGCTTTGCCTGCCTGAGTTCTCAGCTCACCAGGCACTGAGTCCCTTTTGGACCCAAGAAATCACGGGCTGGGAAGCCAGTCACGATGTTCAGGCACCGCTACTCCTACCACATTCTGGCCATTGAGAAGATCTGTTGGCAAAGGCTAGTCAAGAATTAGATGCATCAGCTGATGGACCACAGTACTGCCAGCCTCAAGTAAAACGGCAATGATGCCCCATAGTCAGTCCTCCAGGACTGCGATCAAACAAGCAAGCATCTTCCTGTCCTGGCACAGGGCACAGTGGCACAGTGCTTGAAAATAAAATGCTGAAAGTATCACAAGCAGGCCTACTTAGAAAAGGCACAATGAGCAAAGACCCAGAATCTTGCTGTTTAATTCCATCTGTATTCAGAGAAATATTCAGGGATAGTCTTGGTAAACAAGATTACTGCAAAGAAATAAATCTACATCCAGCTCTCTTCCTCACCAACACCCTGCAGGGCCAAAAACATCAGCTGAATGTCCATGTCAGAGGGGTAGCAACTGGGAGAAGGCTCCCTTGTTCCGGTGCCCTCACTCCCCATCTCTTAACACATGCATCTCTAGCTTGCTGCAGGTCCATCCCTTTGACGCAAAGCCCCACTGTCCTGCAAGACAGTCATTTTGTGCTACATCTCAGGTACAGCAACCTCCACCTCTGCTCCCTGCGCTGGTAAGCACACACTGTTTTGCACTGGAAGGATACGGGATGCCGCTGCAGCAGTACCAAGATGTTACGGGAACTGCTGGAGCAGTCCGAGCCCCAAGTGGAATGAGCTCACAGTAATCAACAGATCTTGCACCGGCAAAGAGGAACTGTGGAGAAACACTCTGTAGGCAGATTTTTTACCTGTACACACAGCAGGCTGACAGCTGACAGACTTTAATTACTGCACAGAGCTCTTCTGGCCACTTTTGTTCATAGGGTGATTTTGTTTATAGGAAAAAGGATCAGTGAATTTATCCTACAATTCTAGTTCAGTCCAGACTCTTTCTTCCTCTCCATTCCTTTCAGCCCACACTGCTGCTACGTGGAAACAAAACACTATTTTTAACATCAAATTATGAAAGAAACCTCCAGGAAGGAAAGCATTAAGCCTTTAGCTTCTATATCTGTTTCCTCATCCATAAGACAGTGCTCATTTTCCTCACAGGAGAGTTTTGCAACTTGTTTCACAACTGCATCAAGGTTTTCCATGGCAGGTGGTACAGAAGGTAGGATGTGATTTCTTGGGTCTCACGGGCAGTGGGAATTGACCTGCAGAACTGTAACTGTGTGATAAATTCTGGGTTATAGTGGTTTTAGGTCTGATGTCCCCAGGGCTTTGTTTCTCCACAGGCTTCATTTCAGTCACTTAATTCAGATTAAGGATGGCTTTTGCCTATATCATGGTCCTAGCTGAAATAAATACTCAAATTCTGCACTAGCTTAGTTCCATTACAGTACTACTCAGATCCCCTTTGCAACCTGGCTGTTAAAGTTCACCTGAAAAAAGGAAATGTGCTAATCACTTTCAAAATGGTTTCCAGCAAAGAGACAGGATTGATCTTTCTGAAACAATTCCAGATGCTATTACATGCTGATAGACCACAGGATGACCCCTTCCTAAATAAAGAAGCCCCAGGCAGACGCAGCCCCCAGACTTCCTTCCCAGGGCACGGCCACTAGGGCCACCATGGCATCAGACCAGGGAACCAGCTGGGTTTCATAAGCTCACCATGCTTTGAAGCCTCTCCATGCAGATGGCAGCAGGGAGCTGGGCGTTACACAAGCCGTTTTCCCCGCCATGCTTGTACGCTGTAACAGCAGGACAGCAGGCATTACCCACGCCTGCACTGAGCAGACCAGAACAAGGCTGATGCAAACCTTCCCCAGCAGCTCTGACTCTGCGTGTAATGTTGCAGCTCGGGGATTAGAGCTCAGCTGGCTCCGTTCCTCAGAAGTTGAAACCAAATGCGCGTATTTGCAACTCAGACACAGTTCTCTCCAACTGAAGTCAATTTACATTTCATTTTCACAGGCAATCGGAGCATGATACACCCCTGTAATCCCTGCCGAGGTCAGCGGGACTATAAAGATGTAAATCAGAAACACCCTCGGTGTCAGGATGGCGCAGGCTGTGACTCAGCAGAAAGAACCAGCCAGCAAGGTCCTCGCCTCCCAGCAGCACTGAGCAGGGGAAAAACAAATTCACCACTTTCCCTCTGATCACTTTAGCAAACAGAGAGACCTGACAAATTGAGACTGAGGCACTTACACCATCTTATATACTTCCCTCTTGGCCCCACCCCAGCTGGAAAAAGATCATTCCTTTTTCTTTTCAGTTGAGCAATGTGGAAGGCACGCAGAGCCCGCCACCTACAGATAGAAGGTAAGACCCGATATCCCTAAGGATATTTTTGTTTTTAATTCATCATTATTCCATTTCTAAATTACCTGCTTACAAGAGGCTTTCCAAATCATTTAAACCCTGTGTATCTGTAAGAGGCAGAGTTGACTCATGAGGGAGTTACAGGATGTATTCACTTACATGACCTTGTGGGAATTAGTAAGTTCCTAGCCTCACATCCCATAAAGTCAAGACTCACTTGGACCTGGTATCACAGAAGGGCAGCAAGAGGATCCTTGCAGAGGATTTGGGATCCGCTTTATCTCTGTGCAGCCAGGCTAACAGCCCCAGCAGTTCCTCTCCCTCCAGGACAAACCCAGGGTGTTTGAGCATGTACAAGGGCTGAAGGGTTGAAGCCTGATCACTGCTCCTGGCATTAGCTGCCCCCCTTGTTGACAAACTTCAGAGACAACAGCAGCCAGAAGGGACTTTATTCCTGGAGGACAGCAGCCACCACGGCTCTGCCAGTTCTGCAGAGAGACAGGGAACATCGCTCCAGGGTGAAACGGGCCATTTACCAACTACCACTGTGTCTACAGGCTCTGAAGCCCTAAACTGCTGCTGCTTGCCCTGGGCAGTCTGCTGGTGGCCATCTGTAGAGTGCCTGTCCTTGAAGTCTTTCCTGTCCTTGCCACAGGATGGCACTCGCAGAGGAGCAGAGATGCGTGTAGACACCAGTAGTCTGTTGCCTGAGTTTAAGGCAGGGCAAGGGTTCAACCCTACTCTAAAACAAGGTAGAAGATTGCATTATGCAGTACCCCAACAGGTTTTACAGTGAAGTTATCACATGCACACAAATACAGAGGCACCAGGAACCTCTAGTCTGCAGGTTACCGGGAGGACACACCAGCTGGAGCCCCACTGTGGTCTTGTCCCAGTTCTTCTGCCCCAGGCGCCCAGTCAGCCACCCCTTGTTACCTGCTGGGGCTGTACAGGGCCAGGCCAGAGCCTGTGCTCCTCGGTAGTGTCCCTCCAGGTTTCAGAGGGGCTTTGAGAGCCATCTGCTGTTATCAGCTCACATTACAGCATCAGGCAACACCTTCATCCGCAGGGTGCAAGGACACCCTTCAGCACTGCTCTGCTGCTCTCCCATCAGCCCATGAATAAACAAGCTTAAAGCATCTTCTCTAGATTAAAGTGCCAGCAGAAATAAGACCACCTCAAAGAGCTCATGTCTTTGCATAAATGGACTTGGGACTCTCCACAGGAGACAGAGGCACTTTCAACACTCTACAGAGAGTAAATTTGAGCAGCTATGTTAAGGAGAGAGAGGATTTTAGCCTCCTAGACAGGTCCTCAAGCCACAGCTCTTACAGGACCAGGTGGAAGTAACAGAAAAGACTCCAATACTCATTAACAGAGACACCAGCCACAACAGCAGCCCATTTTAAGGACTGTACCTCTAAGTGCAACAGCACATTTTTAACAACATATTTCCTCTTAAGACCAGAGAAGGGACTTAGGAGCATTTTCTTCACGCTTATTCATGAATAAAGCCTCTCTCTAGTAGAAAAGCTAGAAATTCAAAAGACAACCCATAGTCCTTCAAACAAAATAAATTTTCCGCCTGACTAACACACAGCAAGGTACCTAAAAAAGTTGTTAATATACAGTATTTTTCTTTCTTAGAGCCTAACCCCCACCCTCCCCATAAACACACACCAACCCCCAACCCAGCCCCCTGGGGGCTTTATGCAGCCAGCATTATATGGGCCCCAATGCCTCCATCTCCTCTGCCTGTTTGGGGTTAAAAGGCCTCAGCTGGCCCCCACTTCCTCAGGCCTCAGAAGAGAGAGTGGAGTGGGAGCAGGCTCTTGGTACCCTGTTGTCTCTGCAGCAGCAGCACCTTAGAGGAGCTGGTTCCCTCTTACTAGCCTCCTGGTGTCAGTGGGACCAGGCTGTGGAAGCACTGTGGCTGCTGCGCATGCAGAAGCTGCCTCTCTGCTCATGGGGTAAGGTTAGTGCTGCACCAACCATGCTGCTGCCCTTGCTCAGGCCAAGCCTCTGCAGCTGGCTCTGGCACTTGGGCTGCATGTATGAGGGTCTGGCTTCTCTAACCTCCAGGCTCAGCTTTGCTGGACCCTGCAAAAGAAGGTGTGGATGTTGTGTGCTTGCTGTGTCTGGGCTGGCTTTGGCTGAGAGGGCATTAACAGGCTTTGCTCCTTAGCCGTCAGCGGAGCAGCACAGCCCCTGGCTCGCTGCTGTGGGAAGCAGCACGGCACCGTGCACGGAACAGGGCTGCTCCTGCATGTCGGACCCCGGCACAGTCCCATGTCCCAGCCTGCCCCAGCATGCACCGCAGGCAGAGGCGCGGGAGGAAGCGCTGAGTGCCGCCTGCCTCCGGCACAGTGAGCGTGCAAACCTCTCTGGCGTGGCGAGGGTGCAAACCGCAGCGGCCCTGAGACGGTGAGCGTGCCAGCCCCAAGGCCTCCAGTATGGTGAGTGTGCAAGGGGCACCCCTGCCAGCACGGCGAGTGTGCAAGGCGCGCCGCTGCACGTGGGTGACCGTGCGGGTGCAGGTGCTTCCCCCGGCCCGACAGGGGGCGCAGGGGCGCGCGGGCCGCAGGACGCATGCGCGAGCGGCCGGCGCGAGGCGGAAGTGGCGCGCGGGCCGGCGCGCGGCGGTGGGGCGCTGGGCGCTCATGGGGCTCCTTAAAGGCGCCGCCGCCCGCCCCCCTCCCGGTGCCGGCGGAGGGAAACGCCGCACTTGGCTGGAATGAACAGGTGGGGCGGGGCCCCCGGTGACGCCCCCGGTGATCGCCCTCGTGACCTGGCACTTGCGGCCGCTGCCTCAGTTTCCCTCGGTAGTGGGGGTCGTGCGGCTGTGCTGGGGGCGGAGGCGCCCGCGGAGCCCCCCCCGCCCCAGGCGCCTGGCCTTGCTGGGAGGGTGCGGCGGGAGCGGGCCCGCGGGGAGCAAGCCCCAGGACAGAGGGTGCACAGCTTGGGGCGGGGGGGGGCGGGCTGCAGACCCCGAGAGAGGGGGTGCAGCGCCGGGTGGGGGGGGTGTCAAGTGCTTGGGCGGGGGGCTGCAACCCGCGGCAGAGGGGGTGCAGCCCTGGGCTGGGGGCTACGAGCCCCGAGAGAGGGGGTGCAAGCTCGGGAGGGGTGTGTGCAAGCCTTGGGGAGGGGCCTGCAGACCCCAGGTAGAGGTGCAAGCTCCGGGCTGGGGGGGCTCCCTCCCTCCTTGGGGGGCTCCCCGGGGCAGCGGGCCAGGTTGGGTGGCCGTGCCCCCCAGGGGACACCGCAGGACCCGTCCTCCTGCACCCTGGGAGGGCGGTTTGTCACCCGGCCCACCCACGGGGCGGGGGTGGCTGCGGTGGGTCCCACGGTCGATCCCTCCCCAGAGGCGCTGGCAGCTCTCCCTGCCTGTTCGGGCAGCACCCGGGTCCTGCCCGAGCCAGGGCAGCGCAGGCAGGGCTGTGCCCGGGCAGGATGAGGCCTCTGGTGCTGTTCGGGCACTTCCAGATGCCGGGCAGCGCTGGAGGAGTCTGTCTGCCCGTGGGATTTCCATCGCGTTCCCCCGGCTCGGGGCCTGAACACCCAGCTGGGCCCTTCCTGTACGGGAAGGGGCTGCTGAGCCCCTCACGCCCACTGCAGCGTCTTGCCTTTATCATCTTAACGCATATTTGCTTCCCCCCCACCCTGCTTTGCACCGAGCAGCGCGGTGCCTTACCTGGACCCACCAGTGCTCCGGACTGAGCAGGGGGTCTGGGTCGTGGGTTTAAGAGCTTATTTTTTCCTGGATTGAAAGAAGGGAGCTTGTACGCAACCGGGAAGCCCTTGCTAGTGCCCAGGAGGGGCTCAACTCCCCACCACAGGAACAGGGCCGTGCTATGGCACGTATAAATAGCACGTTTTAGGCCATTCCGGTGTTGCAGTGTTGTGAGCGAGAGTTTCCCTGGGCTTGTGTAAGCTCTGGGCTGAGGAGCTTGTGTAAGTGTTTCTGTGAAGGGCTAGATCGGAGGGAAGGATCCGGCGCTGGGGCGAGCACCATGGCGCAGTTTTGCAACGGCCGCGTGGTCCATGGCGAGTGTGCCAGGGCACTGCATGGCCTCAGCGCCGTCCCATGACGTGCGCAGTGGGACCCGTGTGGGACTGGTGCCCAGCCCCCAAACAGCACCCAGCTCTCACGGTGGGGCTGGCATGTGCGGCTCCGTGATGGACCCATCCTGCTCACAGCCTTGGGCACCTAACGAGCCCAAAGCCTATAGTCAAGAGATTTATGTCTGCTCTGACCTTGCAAAATTGCTGAGTCAGATGGTGAAGGGGTGGGTGTTTTTTTCTGCATTCCCTGGCTTTAAAAAAAAAAGTGGGTTCCCGAAGCCTGGGAGCCCTGCTGTGTCCCGACATGAGGACTGTCCCCGGGCTGCGGCGAGGGGCAGCAGCTAGTCCTGAGCGTGCACAGCACGCTCAAGCTCAGTTCTTGTCCTCCTCCCGCAGGAAGGGTGCGATATCCCCTGCTTCCCGCAGGCAGAGTCTCTGGCCCCGGGAACCACAGCCTTGTGGAGCCTCGGGGAGGACATGCAGGAGGTTTTGGATGTGCGATCCCTTTTTAGGGTGCTTGTTGCACACTTGCATGCTCTCTGCAAAGGGGATTCCCCCCAGTGCTGTCCCTCCACGGCTGCGTTGGGCTCTGCTGCCTTCTCAAGGGGGCTGTTGCGGCATGGCTGGTCTTTGGACTTTGTTCCTTCCTGTCCCTTAATTTTCCAAGCACAAGGAGGGGACGATCCTCCCCAAGGGCACGGAAGGCTGGCCTGGACCATCCCCACCTCTCCAGCGAGGCTGGGCCTGCTGCCAGCAGTGTGGGGCTTGGAGCGGGGGGGTGTTATCGGGGCTGGGCTGGCCCCAGGAGTGGTCCCTGTCCCCCCCCCAGGGCAGCATGATTACAGGGGGGCCACACCTGCCCTGTGCCATGCCGATAGCGCGGCCAGAGGTGGGACGCCTGTCCTCGCAGCAGCAGAGCGGAGATGCTGGGGGGGGGGCTCCCTGGGGAGCCATTGCTTGTCCCTGGGCAGGGACTCCCCGGGAGCACCCCTGGCCTCGAGCATCCCTCTGTCCTGTGTTGCAGAGGGGCAGTGCCATGGCCGAAAAGATGTCACCGAGCCCCAGCGGGGGCATCACACCGCTGCAGCAGATGCTGGCCTCGGGGACGGGGGCCATCCTCACCTCCCTCTTCGGTGAGGACTCCGGGGAGCGGGTGGGTGCCGGGGGCTGGTGTGGTGCAGCGTGGCTAAAGGATGGTGTCGTTTCAGTGACGCCGCTGGACGTGGTGAAGATCCGCCTGCAGGCCCAGAGCACCCCCTTCTCCAAAGGTAACTCTGCTCAGGGCAGGGTGGGGGTCTCCGGCCAGCCCCCCCGCCCCAGTCAGCCAGCAGGCAGCCCACGCAGATGTCTTGGTTGGCAGAGCTGGTGGCGGGGATTTCTCGGTCCTGAGCGTGGGGCCATCGCGAGGTGGCAGGTTACCATGGGCCCCTCGTCCTGCCGGGCTCGGGGGGCCCCGGCTGGGGGAGCCGGGCTGATGCTCGGCTCCGTTGTTCCCTCTCCGCGGCCCCGTGCTGACGCCGAGCAGGGTCAGCGCTGTGCTCGGCAGCCCCCTGCCCGCCGGGGAGCAGGGCAGAAGGGCTCAACCTGCTCCGGCCCCTTGCTCTTATCCTTTGTGCCCTCTCCACACTGCTCCCCACGGGACAGGAGAGACCCTGTGAGTTCTGCTCCCCCTGTCTGCCCCCCTTCCTGTGGGGCAGAGGGCTGGGCCTGGTCCCAAGGGCCTGGTTTGGGGGACAATAAGGACTGCTTGGGAAGTGGCTGTGGGGGCATCCGGCCTTTTCACCCACGGAGCTCTCCCACTGCCTGGCTCGGAGCTGCGGTGCACGCGTGTGTCCCAGCCCGGGGAGGTGGCACATCCCCCGTGTCATCGCTTCAGCGTGTCCCTGTTGTGTGTTTCAGCGTTGCCAGTGCGGTCTGTGCCCTGGGGCGCTCAGCAGGCACCATGTGAGTATGCCCGGGGGCTCCGGGCAGCTCCTGCCACCAGCAGCTTTGCTTTCCCAAACTGTGACCCTGGTTTTCTTCCCCACTGGTGGTGGCTCAGGCTCCTCTGGCTGAGAAGACATCCCGCTCTGGTGTGGGCACTGCGATTGTCCTCAGCCCCACAGCTGCTCCTGCAGCCCTGCTTTGGGGCTGGCTGTGCAATGTAACCACTGGGTCCTTGCCTGGGGGGTCTGTTGTGCAACAGGCCTGGCTGTCTGCAGTCCCCCTGTCCTTGACCTCTCTTGTCACCCTGTCCTGTCGCTACGTCAAAGTCCCCTTGGATCTCCGCTGCCGTGCTTCCTCCCCGCAGCCCGGCATCCCTGCGCCTGGTGCACTGGCCTCGCAGAGAGTGTGGCAGCAGGAAGCGTGCTGGCTCCTTGCGATGGTACCCCCACCGTGCCGGGGCAGCGGAGCTGTCGCTGAGCGAGGTGTAAACCTCTGCAGCTGCCAGCAATGGCTCCTACCGTGCCCCATCCTCATGGTGGGGCCAGATGCCCCCCACCCCATAGGTCTGGCTGTGGTTGGACCCTTGCTGGAGGGTCATCCCTCTCCTGGCCTGGTGTGGGGCTGGTCCCCGCTGGGCTCAGGCATTGAGGGTTTGGCTCCCTCCTGGGAGAGATGATGGTTTTGGGGATCAAATGGGCTGGGCAGAGGGGAAGGGTCCCGTAATGGCGATGCTGTTGCCTCTCATCCCAGGGAAGTGTTTCCTCTACTGCAATGGACTCATGGACCACTTGTACGTCTGCCAGAATGGCAACGGCTGCGCTGCCTGGTACAAGGCCCCCACCCACTTCACCGGCACGCTGGTAGGGGCTGTGGGCACAGGCAGGGTGGGCAGGGGCCTCCCTGTCCCAGAGACGGGGTCAAGGTGTTTGCTGGAGGGGTGCTTGCTCATCTCCCCCCTCTAAACCCTCTCCCTGGTGCTCTGCTCTCTCTCCAGGATGCCTTCGTGAAGATCACACGCTACGAGGGTGTCAGGTCTCTGTGGAGCGGCTTGCCCCCCACCCTGTGAGTTTGGACCCTGCCTGGAGGGGCATCTGGGTGCTATTGCCTGCCCAGCCCATGGGCATCCATCCTGAACCTCCTGCCAGCCCCTGGGGAGGGCATGCATGTGCCTTACACCCCTCCTCCTCGGCAGGGTCATGGCTGTACCAGCCACCGTCATTTATTTCACCACCTACGACCAGCTCCGGGACTACCTGCACGCTCGGACAGGAAGCCGGGGCCACCACATCCCCTTGCTGGCCGGGGCCCTTGCCAGGCGTGAGTACCCCTCCTCTCCGGGGGTCCCCCCATGCCCACCCTGCGTCCTTGCAGGAGAGCGCAGCGGGTGTCTTGGCTGTTGGTGCCCACGTTTGGCACCTGGCTCTCCTGATGCCACGCTCTCATGGCTCTGGGACGGCTGCTGGAGTAAAAGGGGGCTGATACCCGATGTCCCTTCCGTTGCAGTGGGCGCCGTGACGGTCATCAGCCCCTTAGAGCTCATCCGCACCAAGATGCAGTCCCGGCAGCTCAGCTACCGGGAGCTGGGCGTCTGCATCCAGTCGGCGGTGGCTCAGGACGGCTGGCTGTCCCTCTGGAGAGGCTGGGGACCCACCGTGCTGCGAGATGTCCCCTTCTCGGGTATGGCTGCAGGGGGACGGGCTGAGCGGTGGCACTGGGAGATGGGGGGGGGGGGGGACACAAGCACGGGCCAGGGCAGCCCTGTGCACGGGGAGGGGGGAGGTCGGTGTGTCCAGGGTACCTCGCCGTAGCACTGGTGTTTCTCCTCCTCCCAGCTCTCTACTGGTTTAACTATGAGCTGGTGAAGGAATGGCTCTGTGGCCAGGCCCGGCTGGATGAGGCCACGTTCATGATCAGCTTTGCATCTGGGGCCATCTCTGGGACGGTGAGTTTGGGGCCCTGGGGTCTGCACCACGCAGGGGCTCGTGTGAGCAGGGGGAACGGTCCCCATGGGGAGCAAGGGATGGGGCTGGGACGATGATGGCAGAGCCAGCCTGGGCTGTGTTGGCGAGGGTCCCGGCTCACTGCCCGGCTGCTGGCCCCACAGGTGGCTGCAGTGCTGACGCTGCCCTTCGATGTGGTGAAGACTCAGCGGCAGATCGAGCTGGGAGACAGTGAGGTGCACCCAGGTGAGGGGCTGGGCGCTGGGTGGGTGCCTGGGGGGCAGCTGGGATACCCCAGTGGTACGTGGGCATCCCTGGACCCTCACCCGCTTCCCTCTCCCTGCAGTCACAGCCTCCAAGCCTTCCTCCACCTGGCTGCTGATGCGGCGTATCCGTGCTGAGTCTGGCACCCGGGGGCTGTTTGCAGGTAAGGCTGTGCCCCCACCCTGGGCTGGGGTTCAGGGGTGCAGTGGTGTCGCCGAGGGGCTAACAGGGCCGTCCTTGCAGGCTTCCTGCCCCGCGTCATTAAGGTGGCACCCGCCTGCGCCATCATGATCAGCACCTACGAATTTGGCAAGACCTTCTTCCAGAAGCTGAACCAGGAGCGACGGCTGCGTGGGTTGTGAGCTGGGCCTGGGGCAGGGCTGGGTGCTGCCGGTGCCCCAGCAGACGGTGCCAACCCCGCTCCCGGTGAGGTGCCCTGAGAGCAGCAAACTGCACTCGGCTGTGCAAAGCCCAAGTGCCTTTGTGCTGTGCTCTGCCTCCCTGCTGCCTGCACACGGACACAAGAGCCAGCCTGGCCCCACGCTCCATCCCCAGCCGCGCTGGGGGACATCTGTGCCTGCTGCTGTGCCACTGGGGGCCACACAGAGTCCCCCACATTCATCCCTTAAGGCTGGACAGGTGCTGCTGCTGGATTCATGGACTCTCTGGCAAGGATGAAGTGCCCTGGGAGCCTGAGCAGGGCAGGAGATGGGAGCTGGGGCTCTGTTGAGGACCAAACCCTCGGGGGCTTCTCTGTGAGCCTGCCTGAGCCCCCAGCCCTGCTCCGGCTCAGGGTCTGCCCCTCCTCACCATCAGTCACGCACAGTGTCCCCTTGCCAGCTCTGCGTGCATGGGGACGCATCAGGACTCTCTCCCTGCCTCTGGCCATTTCCTCCTGCGTGTCCCTGTCCCTGGGCTTGGACCCTGTGTGGGGACAGACCTTGCTGCTGCTCGGGGGGCCGGCAGGCATTCTGGCAGCCGCTGCCTGTGCCCTGTGCCCCCACTGTGAGGGCCTGCCCCACCATTGTGCCCCATGTGGGCACTGCCCCAGCTTACCCTGGGACTCTTGGAGGGGGAATTTCTCCTATTTTCTTAAATAAAAGAAAATATTATTTGTCTCTTAGGGCAGGGATTTCTTTTCTTGCTCCCTGCATGCTGGGGCTGTGGAAGGCATCCCCACAGGTGACAGCCATGTCCCTGCTCCATGGGCATGGTGCTGCTACCTACCAGGTCCTTGCTGGGCTTTTACTGGGGGTAAGGAGACCCCAGGACCTCCCTGCTACCCCCAGCAGCAACCCACTGTGGAGGGGGCAGGGGCTATTCCATACTTGGGTGACCTGCTGTGTCCCCAAGGTGCTATCCCTGCCCTGGTGGGCTGGGGGGGCTGGAGGAGGCTCTCTGAACCCCCCAGCATCCCTGTCTGGGACAGGACCTTGTGCCTGGGAGCACATGGGGTCTTTTTTTTCCCCCCCTTTTTCTTTCTTCTGGCTGTGGAGCAGCTCATGGAGGCCAGCTCGGCTTGCTGCATTTATTCATTCCTTTTGCTCCAACAAGGCAGATGGGGCTGAATTAAAAAACAAAATGACCCAAAACAACCCAAAATCCAAGGGAGGATAGGAAGGAGTCGGGGGCGGGGGGGTTATCCCTGTGGTGGGGGTGCTGCTTCAGGGAGGGCCAGGCGGTCCCCAAAGCGGGGGTCAGGCCAGCCCCCCTGCAGCACCTGGGTGCGAGGGGGGCCAGGGGGAGGCTGGGCACTAGAGGGCAGGCGAAGCTCGGGTGGGTGCCCGCGGGAAGAGCCGTGCCCGTGGGCTGAGTGGGATGGACACCAGGCACAGCCCCTCACCCCTGGAGGGGCTTTGGCCCTTGCTCCTCAGCAGCGGTCGCTCCCAGTGTCCCCCCACAGCACAGTTCGTCCCCGCGGCCTGGCCCAGCCCCAGCTCGCGTGGGTCCCAGTCCGGCATCACCCATCCCAGTGGGTCCATGTCTCCTGCTAGGGCCCGGGCTGGGGGTCCGAGGCACAGCCGGGTTGGGTGTCCAGACGTGGAGGGGGATGCCCATCCCCAGCCTCCCCGGTGGGTTTGGCGAGTCCCTCGTCGGTCCCGGGGTGGCGAGGCGGGGGACGAGGTCAGTCCTCTGCCATGATGCTGGGCTGGGTGGCCGGGCCGTGGGGCGATGAGGGGGCCGGGGGTCTCAGCTGGGGCTGCGGGTCGGGCTGGCTTCGGTGCTGTCGCTCACCAGGCACTCGTTGGACTTGAGGCTGGCCAGGGACTTGCAGCTGGGCAGGGAGGCCAGGGAGCCGCAGAGCCCCAGCATGGAGGGCGTGGGGTCCTTCCCTGCAGGCACAGAGTGGGGCGCCGGCGTCGCGGGGGGCTGTGGCCTCGCACCCCAGCCCTGCCGCGGGGGGATGGGGACAGGGACCACCTCTCTGGGAGGGACCTGGGTGTCCTTGCACTGTTGGGACAGCATCCATGGCATAAGGAGGGGGGCGGTCCAGATGCCTGGGTGTGTTTTGGGGGACATGCTGAGCCCCGTGGGGCACCCTACCGGGGGGGGGTCTTACCCAAGGGCCCCCAGGGCTCCCCTTCGCGCTTGCCCTCGCCCAGGCGCTGGGAGTCGGAGCTGAGGCTGTTCTCGGCCGAGAGCTGGTCGGTGCTCACGAAGCTGTGCCTGCGGAGGGACGGCGCTGAGCCCCCCCGGCGCCAGGACAGCCCCACCAGCCAGGGCCAGCCCTTCTCCCCATCCCCTGCCTGGGGCAGACCCCCCCGGGGCTGGATGGGGTGCTGGGCACGGGTCGGGGCGGCTCTGACCCCGCTGCGAGGGTTACCTCCTGTAGAGCTTGCTGTCCGAGCCGCTCTCGTTGCCGTTGAGGGTCCCCAGTGAGGGCCACTGGTTCACCAGGGGCGTCACCATCTCCTTGGAGAGCTGGGCCAGCTGCGGGTTCTCGCAGGGGATCAGCCCCATCCTGTGGCAAAGGCGGGTGCTCAGCACCTGGCACAGCCATGCGTGCCGGGGACCCCCCGGGAGACGCAGACCGTGGGGTGTAATGGGGGGCATTGGGGACCCACCAAAAGCCATACGGACCCACCAAAAGCCCCACTGGGGGCCCACCACGTCCCACGGGCCATATGGGGCACCCCGGCACTGGGAACCCACCACCCATCACACCCCACGGGCCGTATGGGGTGCTGGGGACCAGGCACTCACCCTGACCCTCAGGGTCAGGGGAGCGCCGGAGACCCACCACCCACCCACGCCCCATGGGGCACCCAGGTTCCAGAGACCTCCACCGGCCAGGCCCGGCAGCAGCGGCGGGTCCCCACTCACAGCTGCTCCTGCAGCTCCAGGATGATGCCCTCCAGCTCCCTCTTCTCCAGCTGGTTCTGTACCATCACCTCCTCCAGCCGCAGCTTCAGCCGCTTGTTCTCCGCCTCCAGGTCCTTCAGCTGCGACTCCCGCAGCCGCACCAGCTCCTCCAGGTACCCCTGCGCGAGGCCAACGTCACCAGCCGCCCCACCGCCCCGCCCCCACCCTGTCCCCAGGGCCACCCAGGGTGACAAGGAGAGGGCTGGGTCACGGCAGTGGCAGGATGAAGGGCTGCGGGTACCACCGGGCTACGCGAGCGGGGATGCAGTGGGGGGATGCTCTGGGCTGGAGCATCCCGTGGAGGAGTTGGTACCCGGACGGCCCCATCCCAGCTCCTGGTACCTTTTGGGCATAAACGATGCGAAATTTCTGCTCCATCTTGCGCCACTTGTTGTACCAGCTGTCCTCATCGGTGACCAGGGGCAGGTAGGGGTGTTCGGGGGAGCTGTCCTCGCTCGTGCTGCTCTCCACGCTGCCCCGCTCCTCCTCCTCGCTCAGGTAGTCGTAGCTGGGGGGTACGGGGGCTCAGCGGTGACGGCACCGCGGTGGGGGGGGCTGGCACGCACGGGGGGAGCCCAGCTGAGCCCCGATGGGGTGCTGGGGGAGAGGCGGTGGGGTCCCCACCCCAGGGAGGGCACCCCGGCTCTTACCTCTGCGTGAACTTCAGGTAGGGCGTGTAGTCGATGACCATGGGCATTTTACCGTCCATCACCTCGCCCTTCAGGCAGAAGCTGAGCGGCGGCAGGAGAAGAAGCAGAGGGTCAGGGCAGCCCCGGGGGGCTGACGGGGGGACACACACGGTCGGGGCAGGGTGCCCACGTCCCACCGCACCGCCCGCCCCTACCTGAAGTCGATGGCGCTGAGCCCGATGAGCATCCCCGTGAGCAACATGGACTCCTCCCGCAGCATGATGGCCCCGTCATCATAAAACCGCCTGCAGGGCAAAAAGTGGCTGCATGTGCACCCACCGGCACCCCAAAACACACTGCAGCACCCGCACGCCCTTCGCACTCCCGGGGCAGCGCAGGGGTGCGCGCGGCCGTGGCCGGCCCTGCCGCCGGCCGCTCACCTGGTGTTCTGCGTGTCCCGCAGGGCCGTGGAGATGTACTCGGACATGCGCTTCTCCATCAGCGCCACGCGGATCCAGGCGCGGCCCTGCAAGGCACGGCCCCACGGGGCAGCCCCGAGGACGGGTGTCACCCTCGGCTGCCCCCCGACACGCTCCCGCCTGCCCCCGGGGCTCTGGTCCCCAACCGGGAGCGGCTTTGGGCACGGTTACCCCCCCCGCAGGGACCCGCAGCTCCTGCTCCGCCCCAGTGACCCCGTGGGGTTTTATGGGGTGAGGTGGGGCTGCAGGAGGGCAGGGTGGAGGGGATGGGGGCAGACCAGGGGATGGGAACAGGGATGGGGCTGGGCTGGGCTGGGCTGGGGCTGGGCTGGCAATGGAATGGGACAGGATGGGATGGGATTGGGATGTGGATGGGGATGGGATTGGGATTGGGATGGTGATGAGATTGGGATGGAGATGAGATTGGGATGGAGATGGGATGGGATTGGGATTGGGATTGGGATGGGGATGGTGATGAGATTGGGATGGAGATGGGATGGGATTGGGATTGGGATGGGGATGGGGATGGGGATGGGGATGGGATTGGGATGGAGATGGGATGGGATGGGATTGGGATTGGGATGGAATTGGGATGGGATTGGGATGGAGATGGGATGGGATAGGATGGGATGGATGGGATGGGATGCAGATGGGATGGGATGGGTCCATGTGCCAGGGACAGGAATGGGAATGGGGATAGGGACAGGGTTGGATACAGGGAAGAGGTAGCAACAGAGATGGAGTAGGGATGGGAAGGGGGACAGGGCAGGGGCTGGCACCTTCCTGACCTTGGCCCTGGAGGTGCTGATGTTCTCCATGCTCTCGATGCTGCTGATGCAGTTGTTGGGGACCTTGCTGCAGGCCAGGCGGACGTAGTCCCAAAACCCGCGCTGCCCATCTGAGCTGAACCAGCTGAAGGGGCCTGCGGGGACCGAGGGGCTGCGGTCGGGGGCTGCGGTACCGGCAAACCCCGGCAGCCCAGGAAGCCCCAAGCCAGAGCCCAGACACGCTCCCCGGTGCCGGCACGTGCATGCACGGATCCGCACCCACCGCGCAGCACAGGGATAGGGACGGGGCTGCACGGGCGCCTGTCCCCACCGGCCACTGTTACCTCTAAAGCGGTGGCTGAGGATCTGCTCGAGGATGGCAGCAAAGTTAACGAATTCCTCAGAGGTGTCATCGATGGGCTCTGCCGTGTATTTCTCCAGCAGGGTCTTCACCGAGAACCTGGTGGGGGGACGGGCGTCACAGGTGGGAGGGGATGGGCGCCAGCACCCAGCACCCAGCACCCAGCACGTGTTAGGTTTTAGCAAGAGCAAAACGCTTTTGCAGATGTTGGCTGTCGAGCCTGGCAGCGGGAAGAGGGCGGCAGGCTGAGCCGCGGGCTGCGGCGCGCTGACCCCCGTGTCCCCACGTCCCTGGGGAGCCTGCCGGGGCGGCTGCCGCTCCCCCGCCGTGCAAGTGGCCAGGAAGGGCGAACAAAGGCCCCCTTCCTCCCCGGCCGTGCGCGGGCGGTGATGGCTTCCCCTTCCGCCCGGCCGCTCATGCTCGGCCGAGAGAGATGCCGAAGACATGAAACCTGCTGAGCCTGGCAGGGCAGCGGGGGGCAGGTGTTTGCATGGTGGGCATCACCCCATCTGGGGGTCACAGCCGCACGGGGGGTGAGGCTGGGGATGCCCACGATGGCAGGTGGAGCGTGCCTCATGACGGCAGTGGGGTCTGGAGGTGCCTCACGGCACAGCAATGAGGTGTGGAGACAGCCTGGTGTCAGGATGAGAGGTCTGGGGGCTCCCTGTGCCATGGTGAGGAGGTCCAGGGGGTCCCCATGTCACGATAGCGGGGTCTGGAGGTGCCCCATGCCATGGCGAGGAGACCCAGGCCATCCCCATGTCGTGACAGAGGGGTCTGGAGGTGCCCCATGCCATGGCGAAGAGACCCAGGCCATCCCTATGTCATGACAGTGGGGTCTGGAGGTGCCCTTGGCCATGGTGAGGAGCCCTGAGGGTCCCCATGTCGTGACAGTGGGGTCTGGAGGTGCCCCATGCCATGGCGAAGAGACCCAGGCCATCCCTATGTCATGACAGTGGGGTCTGGAGGTGCCCTTGGCCATGGTGAGGAGCCCTGAGGGTCCCCATGTCGTGACAGTGGGGTCTGGAGGTGCCCCATGCCATGGCGAAGAGACCCAGGCCATCCCTATGTCATGACAGTGGGGTCTGGAGGTGCCCTTGGCCATGGTGAGGAGCCCTGAGGGTCCCCATGTCGTGACAGTGGGGTCTGGAGGTGCCCCATGCCATGGCGAAGAGACCCAGGCCATCCCTATGTCATGACAGTGGGGTCTGGAGGTGCCCTTGGCCATGGTGAGGAGCCCTGAGGGTCCCCATGTCGTGGCAGCAGGGTCTGGAGGTGCCCCATGCCATGGCGAGGAGGCCCAGGCTGTCCCTATGTCGTGACAGTGGGGTCTGGAGATGCCCTGGGCCATGGTGAGGAGACCCAGGAGGTCCTCATGTCATGACAGCAGGGTATGAGGGTGCCCTGTGCCATGGCAAGAAGCCCTGGGGTCCCCCAGACCCCAACAGCAGGACCTGGGGGTCCCTGACACAGTGTCCCCAACCCTCGGTGCCCCCCACCTCCCCCCGGCAGCCCCGGGGCCGGGCTCCGGTCACAGCCCAGCACAAGGGGCTGGGGGGGCATCACCCCATCCCTGCGCTGGGGGGCTGGGGACAGGCAGGGACCCCGTCCCCACCACTCCATCCTTGCCCCCCCCCCCATCCCCGGCCCCCCCCGCGCCGGTCCAGCCGGCCGTCGCCATGACAACCCTCATCCTCCATCCCCGCAGTCTTCATCCCTCCAGCACCCCCCCCCCCGGAGCGGGGCCCTGACGTCACTCTCTCGGCCCCCCGCCCGCAGGGGGGTCCCCGGCCCCGGCCCCCCCCCGGGCCCCGCTGCCCCCGGCATCACCGGCAGCCTCCATGTTGTCGTTGTGTCCCCGACCCTCCCATCTTCCCCCCCGGGACCCCCCCGCCCTCAGCCTCGCGTGTCCCCGGCCCCCCCTTCCCTGCGTCCCCATCCTCCTCCCCTCTCCAAATCTGAATTTCACACCCCCCCCCCAAAAAAAAGCGACCGCAGCAACAACAAACACCCCCCCCGGGTGAAGGGGCCGCGGGGGGTGTGTGTGCGAGTGTGTGTGTGATGCCCCCCCCAGCCCTCCCCCCCATCCCCTCCCTCTCCCCCCTCCCCATGGCCTCCCCCCCAGCCGCGGTGCTCCTCTCCCCCCGATGTGGGGTGCCCCCCCGGCCAGCCCCCACCTGCAGACGGTGATGAGGTTCTTCCTCTCCACCGCCACGTTCCTGGCGGAGGCTTTCTTGGAGGGGAGCCCCAGCGCCATGGCAGCCTGCAGGCAGCTCGCGGCCGCCGCCGGGCCCACGGCCACGGGCGATGCCCTTTCTCCCGTGGGCCTCCCCACGCCACCGCCACGGCCCCCCACCCCCCAGCACCGCGCAGGCTTTGCTCCGCCGCCCCCCCCCCCACCCCCTCCCCGATGCCCACGCCAACGGGCCGCGCGCCGCCCCCCCCCCAAAAAAAAATAAGGGGGGGCCTGATCCTCTCCCCGCCCCCCAAATCTCCCCCCTGGGGAGGGAGGGGATGGGGAGGATGAGGGGGGGATGAAGGCGGGGGGCAGCGCTCCCCTGGGGGGGCCCTCCTCCCTGGCAGGGCCCAGCCCCTCGCCGTGACGTGCCACTGGTGGGGACCCCGTGGGCAGAGCCACGGCGGGGTGGGGGCAGCGCCTGGACCCTGGGCAGCCCCCGAGGTAATGGGGGGGGCCCTGGCCCCCACCCAGGGCGGAGGTCGGCCGCCCCTCCCGCCCGCCCCGGGTTCCCACCCTCCGCTGAGCATCACCTCTGCCCGTGGGGTCTGTGGGGTGCAGGGGACCCCTCAAGCAGGGGCGGGGGGGGGTGCGAGTCCTGGGGGGCTGGCTGTGCGGGGGGAGCCCCGCAATGCTCCCAGCACCCCTCTTTTGCACCACGCCTCAGTTTCCCCAGTTGACAGGGAAATCGAGGGGGGGTGAATACCACGGGCACCCATGCCCCCCCCCCCCCCAAAATCCAGGTAAATCAGAGTCACGAAGAAACCCCCCTCCCCGGCCACCACCCGTGGGGACACGTCCCCCCGCCCCCAGGGTGCCCCACGCCCTCCTCTGCCCCTGCAAAGGGGAGCCAGCCCATAGCACCCAGCTGGGGGGCAGCGGGGCACCCTGGGGGGAGAGGGACTCCCAAAAGCCCCAGGTCTCCTGCAGGGAGGGGAGCCCTTGGCAGCACCCAGATAACGCCGGGGGCCATTATCGGAGCACCCAGCCCGCAGCTATCGCGCCTCCCGGCTCCACTGTAGATGCCGCCAGGTCCCCAAGATGTGGGGCAGGCTGGCAGCCTGCTGCCCCCAACCTGGACAGACCCCCCCAGATGGGGCTGGCACAGGGGGGCAGCGCCAGCCCGACCCCAAGGGCTGCGGCATAAGTGACGCCCCAGCAGCCGGGACCCCCCTGCGGGTGTCCCCGAGCACAGGGGTGGCTGGCGTGCGCTTGTGCGTGTGTGCGCTTGTGTGTGCTTGTGCACGTGTGTGCTTGTGTGTGCACATCATGTGTGTGTGCAAGGCTTGCCCGCCTCACCCTCAGCCCTTTCGCTGCACCCTGGGATTTGGGGCTGGGGGCCGGGAGCCCTTCAGGGAAGGTTGCAAATTTGTATGTGCATACACGTGTGCAAATACATGCGTGCACACTTGAGCACGCACGCACCTGCATGGACACATGCACTTGCACGCGCACACATGCGTGCACGCAGACGCGCACACACACGCGTGTGCGCACGCACCCCTCGCCCCGCACCGAAGCAGCCGTGCCCGTGCCACCACCTCTCCACAGAGCACCCCGGGGACGGCGATCCCAGGGGACAGACGGAAGCCCGGCCATGTCCCCCGTCCCCACCGGGCCCCGCCGGCACCTCACGCCTCCTCCCCCGGGGGAACCTCCCCAGGAACCCCCTTTTTTTTTAAAAAAAAAAAAAAAAAAGGAGAAAACCCCAACCCGCCGTGCAGGAGCGGGACAGCCGGAGGGTTCCCGGGGATTCCCCGCAGGGAAACCCGGAGCCTCGTAAACAAGATAGCGAGGGGCTCCGGGAGCGGGCACGGCCGAGTCGGGGCAGGGCGAGCGGCTGGGGAGGGCTGCGGGGCGCGGGCAGGCAGCAGGCAGGCGGCAGGCAGGCAGCAGGCAGGGCACAGCCTCGACGCCGCAAGATGTTGCGCCCCGATAACCTTGTTTACGGGGGGCCCGGGGGGGCCGGGTGAGCCCGAGGGGGGGGAGATTAGGGAGGTGAGCGTGACTCAGGGCATTTGGGCGTGCTCCCCTGCGCCGCACGGCTCTTTCCCCGCGGGCAGCAGCAGGCAGAGCCCGGGCAGGGGCTGGCAGCGAGGGCAGGGGCGTCGCGGAGGCACCCCAGGGGTAGGTCACGGGCGGCGTTGGCACCTTGGGGTGTCCCTGGGTGCTGGGAGCAGGGGGACGGCGGGGCTGGGAGGTGTGGGGGAGCACCCCGGGGTGGGCCTGGCGTGGGGTGGGGTCTGTGGGATTGGCAGCGGGGTGTGCTGGGATGGGAGATGCTGTGGGGCAGGGTGGTATGGGCTCCATGCTGAGCCATGGGGGTACCCGCTGCGTGAGGGAGCTGAGCCACTCTGCTTGGATGGCGTGGGACGTATGGGCTCCATACTGAGCTGCACTGGGCACCTGCTGTGTGAGGGACCTGAGCCACACTGCATGGATGGCATGGGATGTATGGGCTCCATACTGAGCCATGTTGGGCACCTGCTGCATGATGGAGCTGAGCCACGCTGCATGGATGGCGTGGGATGTATGGGCTCCATACTGAGTACCTGCTATGGGAGGGGTGTCCTGCACTGAGCTACACTGTGTGGACGGTGTGGGAGGTATGGGCTCCATGCTGAGCACGTGTGATGTGTTCTTTGGGAGGTATGGCCTCTATACTGAGCCATGCTGGATATATGACGTAGGAGGCATGAGTCCAGTCCTGAGTCATGCTAGCCTCACGGTGTGGGAGGTAGGGGCTCTATACTGAGCACGTTGGCTATGTGGTGTAGGAGATACGGGCTCTATACTGCACACATGGGGTGTATGGTGTAGGAGGTATGGACTCCATACCAGGCACATGATGTGGGAGGTACAGGCTCTATACTGTGTACATGGGGTGTTTCGTATAGGAGGTGCTCTATACCATGCACGCGAGACCTCTGGGGTTGGGGGTGTGGGCTCTATATGGCAGACATGGTGTGGTACGTATGGGCTCTATACGGTGCCAGGTGGCACAGGGATGGATCCGGCAGGTTCGGGTGACCTGGCTGCAAGGTGCCCCCATGCCCCGCGTGTCCCCCAGCCCCTCACCCCGGCCTCGGGGCGCCACCGGGGCGCGGGGGCAGCGCGGAGGGCGGCGGGGAGAGTGGGGCGGGGGCCACCACAGGTCGGGCGTTATCAGTGGGGTGCAGCCCGGTGCACCGGGCTGATGCAAGCGCCGCCGGCAGGGCCGGGGGGGCCGGGGGGCCCCGGGACAGGCCAGCCCGGGGGGCCGGGGGCCGCTGGCCGGCGGGGCCAGGCGGGGCAGGAAGGAGGAGGCCGTGTCCGGAGCCGGCCGTGGCTCCCGTGGCCCCACCGCGGCTCCCACGCCCCGGCGGGGATCCCGTGGCCCCGGTGGGGTCTCCGTGACCCCAGCTCAGCTCCCGCGGCCCCCGGCCGGCAGCGAGCTGCTGCACCACCCTGGTGAGATCTGGGGGGGCTGGACCCCCACAAAGACACCCCCCCCCGCCCTGACCTTGAACGCCCCCCCCGTGAGCCCTCCCCCGTGTGGGGTCCCTGGGCCGGGGTGGCGGGGGGCAGCCGGGGTCCCCGTGCCCCCACCTGGGGGGTCCGCACGTGTGGCTGGGACAGGGAGGGGCTGGGCGTCCGGAGGCAGGACCACCCCCCCCGGAGGCTCTGTGCTGGGGGGCAGACGGGGGTTACGGGGGCTGGGGGGTTGGAGGGGGGTGGGCTGCCCCGGGGCGGGCGAGGGTCGGCGTGCGGGGCAGGGCGCCCCCTGGCGGTTGTCCCCCGGGGCAGCTGCGGGGGAGGTGCGGGGGGGGGAAGCCCGGGGCGGGCACAGAGTGTTGCGGGGGGGGGGGTTGCGGGCACAAGTTGCTCCTTCCCCCCTCCAGGCACCCACCCACCGCCGCGGGGGCTGCAGAGGCTTTGGGTGCTGAGCGGGGGGGGGCAGCAGGGTATCCCCCCGAGCTGCGCAGCCTGGGTCGCTGCAGGGCGCTTGTACCGTCCCGCTTCGAGGGGTCCCCGTCAGCCCAGCCGTGCCTCAGTTTCCCCTTTCTCACCCCAGCGCTCTGCCGTGGGGCTGCGGGGGCTCGCTGGGGGTCCTGGGCGCTGCAGTGTGGGGCCCCAGCCTCTGTGCGTGGGTCTATATGGGACCCCACCCACACGCGAGGGGTCATGTGGGACGCGGCAGGACCAGCCGGCATGCGTGGGCACGGGTGGGCCGGGGCGGGATGCCGCGTCCCTGGTGGGAAGCTGCCGGGGCTCTGCCGTCGCCTGACGTCGGTTCCCATCCCGGATGGAGGCAGGGCAGGGCACCGCTTCCCGGGGGACCCCCGGCCCCGGGACCTCCCGGCCCACGGGGAGCGGGTTACACAGGCGGGGGCTGCGGGGAACGGCCCCGGCGTCCGGCCCCAGCCCCGTCGCAGGGGATAAACCCCACGTCCCGGGGGGCACCGAGCACTGTCCCGGCCTCTCCTAACGTATTTTCTCTTCCTTTCCCCCTGCGCCCGCCCTGACACCGCAGAGTGCCGGGTTATGGTGCTGCCGGGCTGACTGCCGGGACGCAGCGAGGCGGCGGCAGGGGCCAAGCCCGGAGCCATGGAGGGGCCCGGCCAGGTAGGGAGACCCGGCCCCGTGTCCTGGCTCTGCCGCTGCGCCCCGGCCAGCTCCCACCCCCGGCACGGCCCCGGCGAGGCGCTGGGGGTGCCGGTCCCCGCTGAGCCCCCTTCTCTCTGTCCCGCAGGAGGCCTACGAGGAAAGGATGAGGAGGAGCCTGGACCCCGAGGGCTACGAGGACCCCGGCATAAAGGGCTCCCACCTATCGCTGGGGGAGATGAGCAGTGAGTGGCTCCCTCGGGTGCTGGGGGACACCGGGCACGCGTGGGCACCAGCGTTGCATGGGGAATGGCATCGCATGGGGACCAGTGTCGTACGGGCGCCAGCGTTGCAGAGGTGACACTGATTCATGGGTGACGGCGTTGCATGGGTGATGACATTATGTGGGCACCGGCGTTGCACAGGAACCGGCACCGGGTGGGTGCCAGCGTTGTGGGGGCACCAGTGGTTCAAGGTTGCATGTTGCATGCTGCCTGAGTTTTGTGGGTGCCAGCTATGCATGGGTACCAGCACGGCACAGGCATGTTGCACGGGCACCAGCACTGCATGGGTGCCGGCGTTGTATAGGTGCCAGCACTGCATGGGTGCCGGCGTTGTATGGGTGCCAGCGTTGCATGGGCACCAGCGTTGCATGAGCACCCATGTTGCATGGGTGCCAGCATGGCCCAGATGTGTTGCACGGGCACCAGCGTTGCAGGGTGCCAGCATTGCACAGACCTGTTGCAGGGGTGCCAGCCTTGCACGGGTGCCAGCCTTGCAGGCATGTTGCACGGGTGCCAGCGTCACAGGGGCAGCGGGGCTCGCTTGCAGCCCGGGACGGTCGGGCAGGGGCGCGCAGCCCTCGGGATGTCATCGCCCAAAGGCAGCGACACCCTTTGCGAAGCCCCAGGGCCGGCGAGGTGCCACCTCCAGCGCGAGGACTGGGGGTGCCCAAGACACGGCCGAGCTCGGGGACACTCAGGGTCCTTGAGGCCATGCCCGAGAGCCCCCAGGGAGGGAGGCAAGGGAAGTTTGCGGGGGGTCTGCGTACCCCGGAGCGTCCCCTTGCCCGAAGCTCGGTTGATTCGGAGCTGCCACCCCGAGGGGGTGCTTGGGCTGAGCCGGCTCCTGGCATCCAGACCCTCGGGTCCCCGTTTGGGGTGACGCAGGATGGGGGGGGTAACGCTGCCGCCTGTTCTGCGCAGGGGCTGGCGCTGGCACCGGGTCCCCCTTGCACACGTGGAGGGCCAGAGCCGAGGAGCTGACGCCCCTGCGGTGAGTCCCCCAAATTGGGGAGGGGGCTGGGTGCTGCCCTGCCTGCCCGGCTGGCATTGGCAAGGGGAGGCTGCCACCACTGGTGGGTGCCCGGCGCTGACCCCCCGTCCCGGCGGTGTGTGTTTTGCAGCCAGTATTTGCCCAGCCGCCGGGGATGCTATGACCTGGATGGGAGGAGGCGCGCGGCCGGGGCCCCCCCGGGACGGGCGAGCCGCCGTGGCGGAGGGCAGCGTGAGTGACCGCGGGGGCACCGGGGGACGAAGCCCAGCCCCGGCATCCCCCCCCTCAGCCCTCCGTCATGCCACCCGCCCTGGCTTTGCCGCCCCCGTCCCCACCCTCCGTGGGGTGACCGTCACCCGGGCGTCAGGGCACGCCGTGGGGTGACCGCTGCCGCTTGTCCGTAATCGCCCGCTGATTGAGGATAAATAAAGCCTTTGTTTGGGGTGAGGACAAGAACCACTTGGGGCTGAACGCCGGCTGGCGCCGGGCGGCTTGGCGGCGGCGGCGGCGGGCCGGGACGAGGACAGGCCCGTGCCCACGTGCCACGGCCAACGCCGTCGGGGACACTGGTGGGGGGACGCGCCCCATCCCCGCTCGCGTGGGCACGGCGTCCTTCAGCCGGCAGAGCGGGATGCGGCTCTTGCGGCATCACCCCGCCGGGTGACCCGGCCGGGGGGCAGCGAGGGGACCGCGGTGGTCCCCAGCGGGGTGGAGGGGAACGGGGTGAGCCCGTCCCCGGCACCGGGGCGGCCACGGGTGGGCAGGAGCCGCGCCGGTGTTTACTGTCAGCAAAGGCAAAGTGCTCCGGGATTTACGGTGCACACAGGGCAGCCGCGGGGCGTGGGGCTCGGCCCCCGCTTTATAGGGCCGGAGCCTGTGGGGCCGTGGGGAGCGCAGGGGGGGCCACAGGTAGGTGGGGGTGAGGGACGGGGACACTTCGAGCTCCGGGGGTCTGTCTGGCCGGGGATGTGCTGTCCCCGTCCCCGTCCGAGGGGCAGAGCTCGGTGCGGGTGTCAGGGCTGTGCCGGTGGCACGGTGGTGGGGCAGAGTGTGGCCGCGAGCCCTGCCCTCGCCCCAGCCCCGGTGCCGTCCCCAGACTGTCACCCTGCCCCGGGAGCCGGGCTGCGGGGCTGCGAGGGGCCGGAGCTGGGCACCAGCAGGGTGGGGGGCGATGGGGGGACACGTCCAGCAAAGCCCAGCTGGGTCTGGGACGGGGCAATGCGGGGTGGACACGTCCAGCGAGACCCCACCAGGTCTGGGGTGGGGGTGGTGGAGCGGGGGACACATCCAGGCAGCCCCAGCCGGGTCTGGGATGAGGGTGACGGGGGGAGACGCCTCCAAGAGACCCCAGGGGGGTCTGGGCAGGGGCGGGGACCAGCTAACGTGGCAGTGGCTCCGCTCGCAGCTCCGTCGGTGACCGATGTGGACCTGGAGGCGGCAGGGAGCAGGAGGCCCGTGTCCCGGCGGGACACCCATGAGGTGGGTGCTGCCTCGGGGACCCCCATTCCCGAGGGTAGGCAGACTGTGGCCACCCGGGGACCAACCCCACGCTGGCCCCCGGGGACACCGAGGCACGGGGGGATGCTGGCACGGGCAGCCGCAGCTCTGGGGCTCTTGGGGGTCCCCGGTGCAGCTGGGGGGACCCTGACACCCCCCCCGGCTCCGGCTGCAGGGCTACGTGGAGCTGCACGAGCTGGTCATGGACAGCACGAAGGAGCTGTGCTGGATGGAGGCCGGCCACTGGCTCAAGCTGGAGGAGGACTTCAAGGCAGCCGGGCACTGGGGCGAGCCCCATCTCTCCTTCCTGACCTACCGCAGCCTCCTGGAGATCCGACGGGCTTTGGCCAAAGGTGGGGACACCGGCTGGCGCTGGGATGGCGGCAGGGACCCCGCGCCGGGCAGCCGGTGACGATGCTGTCCCCGCAGGCGCCGTGCTCCTCGACGTGGCGGCCACCTCGCTGGCGGCCATCGCCCACGTCCTCATCGACCAGATGATCTACGAGGGGCAGATCAAGCCGCAGGACCAGGAGGACATCCTGAGGACGCTGCTGCTGCAGCACAAGTACGGCCGGCGCCGATGGCCCCGTGGGGGGGACCCCGATGTCCGGGCTGGACCTGCCTCCAGCGAGTCCCGCTGGAGCCTGGCACGGGGTGGAAAAGCCATTTGGCTTTGCCTTCCAGCCCAGTTTGGGGGTCCCCGCGCATCCCCGGGGCTGGGGCTGTCTAACGGGGGGTTGGGGGGGGGTGGCCGGTCTGACGCCGCTCCCCCTCGGCTGCTCTAGACACCCCAGCGAGGCCGAGTCGGTGGGGACGCTGCTGCCGGCGCAGCTGCAGCGCGCGGGCACGGGCCGGGCAGAGTCGGAGCAGCCGCTGCTGCGGGAGCAGCAGCCCCTGGAGATGCGCCGGCTGGCCGGGGCCGAGCAGGCGAGCGGGGCGGGGGCTGCGGCGGGGGGCAGGGGGGCGGCGGGGGGCGCGGGTGCTGGGTCCGGCCGGGCTACGGGGAGGGCCGCTGGGAGAGGCGTGCGAGGTGCCCGCGCGCGCGGAGGCGCGCGCGACACGCGTGTCGGCGCACGGAGGCGCGCGCCCCGGGCGGTTGCGCGCCACGCGGACCCCCGTCACAGGCGCGGGCATGAACACGAACTCCCACGGGCAGCGCTCTCTGTTGCCCTCACACACGTCCGCACACGGGCACGTGCGCGCGTGCGCGCACACGCACATACACGCTTGCAGGCACGCGCACGTGCGTGTGCGCGCACGTGCACACGTGCAAGCAGGGGAGGCCGTGGGACGGCGCAGGGGTGGTAGCGAGGGAGCCGGGCTCGCGGGGGACGGAGGGGGACACGCAGGAGATGCGGGGGGACACGCGGGGGACGAGGGGGGGCCACGCAGGGCACGGCCGCCAAGGACAGCCAGCTGACCGCGGCCATTCGTCTGCCCACCGCAGAGCCCGAGCGGGGCCGCTAGACCCCGGCTCCCCGAGAAGGTCCCCGAGGACGCCGAGGCCACGCTGGTCCTCGTGGGTGAGCGGTCAGCGGGGCCGCGGAGGCAGGGTGGGGGCGGTGGGCGCAGGGTCGGGGCGGCGGGTGCGGGGGCACGGCGGGAGCTTTGGGGTCTGCCTGCTCGCTCACCCGCTGCTTTTCTTGCGCCTTTGTTGCCTCTCCCCGTCCTCAGCCCTCGCCGCCGCCTGCTGCCGCCCCGCGCTGCTCTCCGGGGCCCGTGTCCCCACGTCCCTTGTCCTCGTGTCCCATTTCTCCACTCCCCTGTGCCCCCGTGTCCTCATGTCCCTCTGTCCCCCGTTACCCCCATGTCCCCATGCCCTGATGTCCCCGTGCTCCCACGCCCACCTACCCCTGTGTCCCCGTGTCCCAATGTCCCTGTGGCCCCATGTCCGTGTGTCCCTGTGCCTCTGTGTCCTCATGTCTTTGTGTGCCCTGTCCCATTCCCTTTGTCCCCCCACGTCCCTATGCCTCTGTGTCATCTTGTCTCCGAATAACTCTGTCCCCATACGCCTGCGTCTCCTTGTCGCCATGTCCCGACGTCCCCATGTTGCGATGTCCCCGCGTCTCCATGTGCCCCGTGTCCCTGTGCCCGCCCCTCCCCGTGACCCCCGTCCCATCCCGTCCTCCTCCCAGGCTGCGCAGCCTTCCTGGAGCAGCCGACGCTGGCCTTCGTGCGCCTGAAGGCCGCCGCGACGCTGGACGCCGTCCTGGACGTGCCCCTGCCCGTCCGCTTCCTCTTCGTGGTCCTGGGCCCCGACTCGCCCCACGTCAGCTACCACGAGATCGGCCGCGCTGTTGCCACCATGATGTCCGAGAGGGTACGGCTCGCTGGCCACCGGCGCCGCCATCGTCACCGTCACTGCCACTGGCACTTGCTGTCCAGGGCCACAGTCCCCCTGAGCACCCCGAAGTCCCCAGCCCTGGGGCTGCCCCCTCTAATAGGGCTCATCTGCCTGGGCCGTGTCCCTCTCTGTGCTCGTGTCCCTGCGTCCCCATGCCACCGTGTCCCCTTGTCCCCACACGCCCGTGTCCTCGTCCCTCTGGGTCTCCATGTCCCCACGCACCCCTGTCCCTATGCACCCCTGTCCCCATGTCCCCATGCACCCCTGTCACCATGTCCCCATGTCCCCATGCATCCCTGTCCCCACGTCCCCATGCATCCCTGTCCCCCTGTCCCCATGGACCCCTGTCCCCATGCACCCCTGTCACCATGTCCCCACGCATCCCTGTCCCCATGTCCCCACGCACCCCTGTCCCCATGTCCCCATGTCCCCACGCACCCCTGTCACCATGTCCCCACGCACCCCTGTCCCCATGTCCCCACGCACCCGTCCCCATGTCCCCATGTCCCCATGCACCCCTGTCCCCATGTCCCCACACACCCCTGTCCCCATGTCCCCACGTCCCCACGCATCCCTGTCCCCACACTGCTGTGTCCCTGTGGCCCCATGCTCCTGTGTCCCCACATGCCCATACCCCTGAGGCCAAATGTCCCCTTGTCCCCATGTGCCCGAGCCACCATGTCCCCCCGTCCCTGTGCCCCCCCCCCATGGGGATGCTCAGGGGCCAGGTGGGTGCCCAGCAGCACCCAAGGGTGCCAGAGATGGCTGAACGCCTGTCCCCGGGCCACCCCGCAGGTCTTTCGCCGGGACGCCTACCTGGCCGAGGGCCGCCAGGACCTGCTGCGGGGGGTGGAGGACTTCTTGGAGGCCAGCATCGTCCTGCCGCCCACCGAGACCCCGAACGAGCAGCTCCTCCGCAGCCTGGTGCCGCTGCAGCACGAGCTGCTCCGCCGCCGCTACCAGCCCCCCGAGAAGGCGCCGAGCGAGGGCTTCCTAAAAGACCTGGGTACGGCAGGGACCGCTCCGGCCCCCCCCAGGATCCCCCGTCCCCACGGCTGGCAGGACCCCCGCCTTGCACGCCGGGTCCCCCCATGGCCGCCTGCCTGTGTCCCCAGGGCTGGAGGCGCCGGCGCCGGAGGATGACGACCCCCTGCGCAGGACGGGGCGACCTTTTGGGGGGCTGGTGCGGGACATCCGCCGCCGGTACCCCAAATATCTCAGCGACATCAAGGACGCCCTCAGCCCCCAGTGCCTGGCCGCCGTCATCTTCATCTACTTCGCGGCGCTGTCACCTGCTGTCACCTTTGGAGGCTTGCTGAGTAATGGGGGGGACAGGCTGGGGACACGCCGGGGGACGGGGACGCCCCCCAGCTGGGCACGGGGCTGGGGGAGCGGGTGCCACCGCCTGCAGCACCGTCCCCTGGGGATGCTGCTGGGGGGGGGTTATTGCACCCCCTAATCCCGATACCGAGTGTGGGATGGGGGGACACAGGGCCATCCCCTGCCCGGCACCCACCGGCTCTGCTCCCCTCAGGTGAGAAGACCAAGGGCATGATGGGGGTGTCGGAGCTGCTCATCTCCACCTGCGTGCAGTGCGTCCTCTTCAGCATCCTCAGCGCCCAGCCCCTGCTCGTCATCGGCTTCTCGGGGCCCCTCCTCGTCTTCGAGGAAGCCTTCTACTCGGTGGGTGCCACCCTGCACCCATGGGTGCCCCCCACCCACCGCTGGTGGTCCCCGCAGCGGGCTCGGGGTGCCCCCGGCAGCCCTGGCAGAGGCACGGGGTGCTGCCGTGAGGGGATGTCACGCGGGTGACGGGACATCAGGGGATGGCGCTGGTGGGATGGCGCCGGGGTGATATCAGGCAGGTCGAGCCATCCGGGTGATGGCACAGGGGCGGTGCCGGTGGCACGACGCCTTGTGGGTGACGCCGAACAGCTGACACCGCGTGGGTGGCAGCACGCGGGCGATGCCAGGCAGGTGCTGCCATTGGGGTGCTGCCAGGCGGGTGATCCCACGGGGGTCTCGCCACACCGGGGGTACCACTATCCCCATCCCGGCACCCCGCAGCCCCCGGGCAGGAGGCAGAGGGCCACCGTGGGACCCCGGGGTCCACACCTGGGTGCCCACGCCGGGGGCTCCGGGAGGCTGACGGGGCTGTGCCCTCTGGCTCGCCAGTTCTGCAGTGACCATGGCATGGAGTACATCGTGGGCCGGGTCTGGATCGGCTTCTGGCTGATCCTGCTGGTGCTGGTGGTGGTGGCCTGCGAGGGCAGCTTCCTGGTGCGCTACCTGTCCCGCTACACCCAGGAGATCTTCTCCTTCCTCATCTCCCTCATCTTCATCTACGAGACCTTCTCCAAGCTCGTCACGGTGAGGGGCACGGGGGTCCCGCGGTGGGGAAGGGGAGGTGGGATGCAGACTGTGGTCATCATCTGGGTTTCCATAGAAACAGAGGGATGCAGGTGAGGGATGGAGCCCGTCTCCCAGCCTTTTCTCCGCCTTCCCAGGTGTTTCCTGTCTCGTGCTCCTCTCCGCAGGGGGATTTTGGGGCAGGGAGGTGAAGCCCAGGCTGATGTCCCACCTGGGCTGCAGCAAACATGGTCCTTGCCTAGAAACTGCCCGGACACCCCCCATTTCTTCCCCCATCCCCCGGCTCAGACCCTTCCCGGGCACCCGGTAGCGATGGGACGGTGTCACCCCGTGCACTGGGTGCCCACAGGGACACCTCTGGTGCTGGAGAGGTGACGGGCAGGACGCATGCCCCGTCACACCCTGGGCCCCCATCACACCGGGGTGCCCCTGTGCACCCCTCTACGAGCTCGGCGCAGCCCCGGACACCCCGGGCGACGCGTGGTCGGCAGCGGGGCCAGCGGCCGCACCATGCCACCCAGCCCCTGCTCCGGCCTCGTTTCCAGAGGAGCGTGGGGAAAACCGAGCCTAAAACTAAGCCCGTGCTCACCGTGCGCCGAGCGCCCAGCCTCACCGGTCACCCTGGCACGCACCCTGCACCCACACGCCTGCCGGGAGGGTGCCATGGGGCTTCCAGCGTGGAGGGGTGCAGGGGGGTCCCCCATCCCCGCCAGCTAGCGGGTCTCCCATCCTCCCTTGACCCCCTCCGCTTCCTTCCCCAGATCTTCAAGGATCACCCGCTAAAGCGGCATTACAACGTGCAGACCACGGTCGAGCCCAAGGTGCCGGAGCCCAACACGGCGCTGCTGTCCCTTGTCCTCATGGCCGGCACCTTCTTCCTGGCCTTCTTCCTCCGCAAGTTCAAGAACAGCGCTTTCCTGCCTGGCAAGGTGAGGACGTGGGGGGCACGGTGGCATCCCCACACCCCACTGGACCCAGGGGTAGCGCTGGGGGCAAAACGGGGGCTCGGGGGGTGCGGTTTCCTGAAAGGGGCTGGCTGAGACCGTGCCAACTCATTGCACGCGCCTGCAGAGGCCTTTGCTAGAGCTCGCTGCTGGCGGGGACACGGTGGGGGCACCCCCTCGGCGGGGTGGGGACGCAGGCGGGTTTAACGTGGTCACGGCGTCCCCACAGGCCCGGCGCTTGATTGGGGACTTCGGGGTGCCCATTTCCATCTTCATCATGGCGCTGGTTGACTTCTTCATCAAGGACACGTACACACAGGTCCGGGAGCAGCGGGAGGGCAGGGCTGGGGGGGCGGGTGTCCCCAGTAAGGGGACATGGAGCCGGGTGCTCATCCCCGCGCCCCGTCCCCTCACTCCCCCGTCTCTGCTCCCATCCAGAAACTGAACGTCCCCAAAGGGCTGGAGGTCACCAACGCGTCCGCCCGGGGCTGGTTTATCAACCCCATGGGGAAGAACAACACTTTCCCCATCTGGATGATGTTCGCCTCTGTGGTGCCCGCCCTCCTGGTCTTCATCCTCATCTTCCTCGAGACGCAGATCACCACGTGAGGACCGGGGGGGTACGGGGAGGGAGGGCTGCGGGGTGCCTGGCAGGACAGGGGTGGAAGGTGACCTCCCACCACCGACTCCTCCCGCTCTGTCCCTGGCAGCCTCATCGTCAGCAAGCCCGAGAGGAAGCTGGTGAAGGGCTCTGGCTTCCACCTGGACCTGCTGCTGATCGTGGCCATGGGGGGGCTGGCCGCCCTCTTCGGCATGCCCTGGCTCAGCGCCACCACCGTCCGCACCATCACCCACGCCAACGCCCTCACCGTCATGACTAAGACCTCCACTCCCGGCGAGAAGTCCCAGATCTCGGAGGTCAAGGAACAGCGCATCAGTGGCTTGTTGGTGGCCGTGCTCATCGGTGAGCTGGGGGGGTGCCCCCCAACCCAGGTGGAAAGGGCTGGGTGCCCCCGGAGGCTCTCCCTGACCTCTCCTTCTCCACCACAGGTGTTTCCATCCTCATGGAGCCCATTCTGAAGTACATCCCGCTGGCCGTGCTCTTCGGCATCTTCCTCTACATGGGCGTCACCTCCCTCTTCGGCATCCAGCTCTTCGACCGCATCCTGCTCTTGCTGATGCCACCCAAGTACCACCCCAGCGAGCCCTACGTCACCCGGGTGAGTGAGCGTTGTGTCACCCGGCCGGGTGGCTCTGGGCTTGGGGGTGTCCTGGGCTGCGGCACCCTGCGGTGCTGCCTGCAACTGCTTGGGGCTCCCCGAAGAGCCTCCTCCTGCGGTGCTGACATTCGCTGGGCTGTTTGGGCCACCGGTCCTGCCTCCCCTCAGCACCCAGCACCCCGGGAAGGGTGCAGGGTGCCGGACCCACCACCCTGATCCCGCTGGGCTCCTCATCCCGCAGGTGAAGACTTGGCGGATGCACCTCTTCACCTTCACCCAGATCGTCGTCCTCGCGCTGCTGTGGGTGGTGAAGTCCACCCCAGCCTCGCTGGCGTTGCCCTTCGTCCTCATCCTCACCGTGCCCCTGCGGCGCTTCCTGCTGCCCAGGATCTTCCAGGACATCGAGCTCAAATGCGTACGTAGCCCCGGCACCGGCGGGGAGCCACCGCGGTGCCGTCCCTGTCCCTGTGTCCATCCCCATCCTCATCCCCATCCGTGTCCCCGTCCCCACCCCGTCCCCATCCCACCTAACGCCCTCTCACGCCCCTGCAGCTGGATGCGGACGACGCGGTGGTGACCTTCGAAGAGGCGGAGGGCACGGACGTGTACAACGAGGTGCAGATGCCCAGCTAAGGGCTCGCTGCCGCCCCCCCGGGTGGCCCTGCGCCCCCCCAGACCCCTACACCCACACGCTTGTAGCTCCACTGCTGCCGTCCCAGGGCGCTGGGCCACGGAGGGGGACTTGGGGACATGGCCCCAGAGCCCCGGTCCCCACCCACGCACCCCGTGAATGGAGCCTTTTTATTTTTTTTTCCCTTTTTTTCCTCCTTTTTTTAAACATTTTGGATGGTGTGATCTCGCCCACACTTTGCTACCCGCTGGGGAAGAGCCTGGCCGGGCTGCGGGGGGTCCCATGGGGTGCCCCCCACCCCATGGCAGGGCAGGATGGCCCGCGCCCCATGTCACAGTCCCGGTCCCACGGCCACCGCGGGGCCGTGACCGGGCGCTGAGCACGGGAAGGCGCCGGAGGAAGATGCCCGAGCCCGGAGGGAGGAGGAAGGCAGGGACGGGGCGACACGGCGGGGATGCAGCAGGATGGGGTCCCCCCATCCTCCCCAGGCCCGCTGCCTCCCCCGGGGAGACCCCCCTGCCCAGCCCCTCTTCCCCAGACGAACTTTCAGGGCTAACGAGCACCGGCTGGGACAGACCCTTCGCCCCACGGAGCCCTTTTCCCTCCTTTCTCCACCGTTTTCTCCGGCGAGAGCATCCCGTCCGTGCCGCTGCGCTCACGGCCGCTCACAGCATCTCCCGGGGTCGGGATGTAAATAGTCCAGCGAGGGGGTTTATATATTTGCCATGAAGACAATCACGCTAAAAACACACCAAAAAAAAAATTACGCCGACGCTTCCGCAGGTAGGATTCACGCAGAACCAAACAAAAATCCCAAGAAAGACCCAAAAAGCACCTTAAAAAAGAAAAAAGTGAGAAAAAGAAAAAAAAAAGCAGCTGCAAGGAGTGATCTGTATATTTGATGCTAGCGTTTAGGGGAGTATGTAATTTATTTTCTAAAGGCTGATTGCGCTCCAGCCCGCGGCGGGGGCCGTGTGCGTGTGTGTGTATATACTAGAGATGAAACTATATAAAAATTTACAATTTTCTAGAAAGGCTTATTTTAAAGGATCCTGGTCAGGGCCTAAACTCTACGGACCAGTCCAGCAGCGTCGTTTAACTAATGAATTAGTGTTAGAATCATTCTCTTTATTTTTTTAGCATTTCACTTAAATCCGTGTAGTTTTTCCTGGATTTTTTCCCCTTGCTTGCTGACGGCGTCTTGCCCCGTTTCCGCGGGATTGCTCCAAACTGGCCGAGCATCTCCCGGCATCTGCCAGGGCTGATCCTGCCCCGCTCAGACCCAAGGGCCGGATCCAGCCAGGGCGCAGCGCATCCCATCAGGCTGCGACTTCGCTCCTTTTTGCAAAAATTGGAAAATTTATGAAAAAAATCAGCAGAGGGGGGACGGGGGGACGGGGCAGCCGCGCTCGGGCTGCGCTGCCTCGTGTTTGGGTTGGTTTAGTTTTATTAATTAATTAATTATGCGTCCAAAATAAACAATGTTACGAGCTTCGTTTGGGGTTGGTTTTTTTTTTTCCTTCCCCACCCGCTCCTGTATCAGGCTTTAATAAAGAAATTAATAAAATCAGAAAGGAAATGGGTTTTTCTTTCCAGTTGGGTATTTGCCAGGCCGTCGCCTTATTTAATTGCCTCCCCCCCAACAAAGAAGAGCACCCTTTGGAAGCATCCGCCCCCAGCGCCCTGGGATGCTCAGTGCGGCTGTACCAAGATGCCTGACGCAGCATCCCGGGATGTTCGCGGCATCCCTGCATCCCGAGGTGCTCGCTGCAGCCATCCGGGGATGCTCCCTGCCGCCATGCTGGGATGCTCAGCCCCCCTTTGCCCCCCCGCCCGCACCCCAGGGCCATTCTGGGGATGCTCAGCCCCCCTTTGCCCCCACCGCCCGCACCCCGGGGCCCTGCTGGGATGCTCGGCCCCCTTGCCCCCTGCCCGCACCCCGGGGCCATGCTGGGATGCTCGGCCCCCCTTGCCCCCCCGCCCGCACCCCGGGGCCATGCTGGGATGCTCAGCCCCCCTTGCCCCCCGCCCGCACCGCAGGCCATGCTGGGATGCTCAGCCCCCCCTTGCCCCCCGCCTGCACCCCGGGGTGCTGCCCTATTGCTGCCGGCCCCACGGCCGCGGCTGTCCCCGTTCGGGGGGGGGGGGGACACACACGCTGGGGGACGTCGTAACACGCCGCAGAGCAGACCCCAGCCCCGCCCCCCAGACCACGCTGGCACCAAACTGACCCCGATTACCCGTGATCTCATTAACGAGAGCAATTAGCAGGGCTGCCGCCCCCACGGAAGACACTTGCCGGTGCCCCAGCTCTGCCAAAAGGGCCACGGGAAGGGACGTGCCCATTTGTCCCCAGCCTTCCTATGGGGCAGATATTGGGGTCAGCATCTGTGACCGCTCTTGGCCGTGACCCCGAGGGCTCTCCATGGGGCTGGGATAAACCCCATCACGGTCACCAGCTTTTTCTGAGCCCGCCGTAGCCGCCAGCCCGTGTTTTTTGGAGACGGAGGTACACGGCCTGTAGATCTGGCAGCTGCCTGTCCTTCTGCGGCCTCACGTGGACAAGCCACACCGAGGGCCGCTGCCACCGGCCGGGCCCGCCGCTGCGATCCCTGCCTCCAAAAGCTGGTGCTGCCGCGATGCAGGAAGGCATCTGCCTGCACCCCGTCCTCCTGCCTGCACCCCGTCCCTCTCGCTTTCCACCCAGGAAGAGTTTTTTATTCCCTGGAGACGTCGGCGAGGTCACTGCCACGGGATCCAGCCTGGTTTGGGGTGGGGATTTAGGTCAGCTCTCATCTGAGCTTGGCTTAGCCCAGCAAAATGTGGTTGGGAGTGATTTGTGGCGGGGACCCGCAGCCGTGGCTCGTGGCAGGGTGTGAATTGAAAGGGAGGAAAAAAAAAATACTAGTTAATAGGTTGCTAACGAGGGAGGGGAGCACAGAGCTGGAGGGCTGGGTCACCGCGTAGCATCACCCTGGAAGGGGAGAGCCCGGGTGCTGGTGGGGTGCAGGGAGCTTTGCGCCACCAGGCAGCCGAGCCGCCCTCAGCTGCGCTGCCCTGCACCCTGCCCTTGCAGGCAGGGCCGCAGCAGCCTGCGGCAGCCCTGGATGTCCTCGGGGCGTGCGGCAGAGACCTTTCCGTTACCCTCTGTGCGCTGAACAAGTGAAAACGCGAACAACCCCCCCCCAACAAAGGCTGCAGTTGCGCCGTCTCACTGCACCTTTATTTGCAAAAAATACTCGTTTACACAAAGAACAGCAATTAAAAAATTCCCTCGGTAAGAAGCAAGCCCTGGGGAGGGCACAGAGCACGGAGAGGAGCGTTTGGGGTGCCTGTTTGAGGGGTCCCCGTTT
>NC_138601.1:4311723-4336941 GCF_964289735.1 Phaethon aethereus
AGTCCATAAAGGGGGACCTCCCCCTTTCCCGGGACGGGGGGCTGTCACCCATGTGGCACCCCAGACCGGCGTGGCTCTGCTGCCAGAGCCCCTGCAGGCACCTCACCGCCCGTAATCCCGCGGCCGCTGCCCAAGGCTCTGGAGGCTGTGGGCTCTGGGCCAGGCCAAGTTCAAGGGTACATTTAATATGGCCGGCTGTATTGCTGGCAGCCTGCAGCCAAGTTTAGCACCGGGGGGGCCGGGAAGTCGCCGTCCTATTCCTGGCCTGCCGGCTCGGGTGGGGTGCTGCTTTCGGCTGGGCAGCCCGGGGCAGCCGATGCTCTGCCACCGTCCGTCCCCGGGAGGTGGGTCCCGTCCCTTCCCCTGCCTCAGTTTCCCCTCTTGCAGCACAACCCCGCTGTGCCAGCAGCTTCCGCATGGCTGGAGGCTGCTCCTGAGATACCCGTCCCTGGAATATGGTAGTTCCCGGGGAAGGGAGCCCTTGTTCCCAGGGTTTTTCCCAAAGCTGGGACGTTCCCATGTCAGGGAGCAGGGTCACCGGGGGGCTGGCTGAAGGCAGGTCTCCCCCAGTACCGGGGGGAACCGGGAGCCCTCGGGGTTTGGCTGTGCCCTCCGTGGTGCCGATGGCTCCGCGCTCAGTGTCCGCCGCTCTGCTGTCTCCCAGAAACACCCCGACTTCCCCAAGAAGCCCCTGACTCCCTATTTCCGCTTCTTCATGGAGAGCGGGCCAAATATGCCAAGCTTCACCCCGAAATGAGCAACCTGGATCTCACCAAGATCCTGTCCAAGAAATACAAGGAGCTTCCCGAGAAGAAAAAGGTACGGGAGGAAGGGAGAGTCAGCAAGGCCCTTCCCACTCGTGTGCCTCTGCGTGCCGGGCTCTGCCTGCCCAGCTCTCCCAGTAAAACCAGCAGAGCCCAGTCTCTACCTGGTGAGGGTTTAATCTGGCTCTGGATGGGAGAAACTCGGGTGCTCGTTTAGTCCTGTCAGACCAGTAAGACTTCCTTGCCTTTTCCTGTCCTGGTTCCCAGGATCTGTGGGTGGAGGCTGGCTGGCTCTGTCCGTTGGTCCGTCTCTTCCAGACGGACCTGGACGGTGACTTTGCTGTTGGGTGGATCTGTATTTAACGCCGGGGTTAAATCACGCGCCCCGCCGTGGCCGCCCTGTCGGGAGCGAGGGATGGAGGGGCAGGCTCTGCTCCGAGCCGTGGGAGATGCTGGGAGGAGAGCTGCCCGTCTCGCCTCTAGAGCTTGGGCTTGGCCAGAGCCCGGGCAGGCGTTTGGGTGCCCTCGCTCTCAGCCTGGGTGGATTTGCCGGCGACAGCAAAGGTCTAAGGCACAAAGTCCTGCTGTGGCCCCTTGCCCAGGGCTGCCCGGCTGCAGGGAGAGGCGGGAGATCCTGCCTCTGAATCCCTGGGCGGGCTGGAAACCCTGGGCTGGGGGCTGCAGGGCCAGCCTGATGGGCTGGAGAGCCCTCGCGTCCCTTTGGGGGTGGTGGGGTGCCCCCAGCCCCGGCAGGGTCGACAGGGCTGTATCTGCCTGCCCGTTCCCCGGTGCTGATGTCCCTCTCCACCTCCCTGGTGGCTTTGTGTCCCCAGATGAAATACATCCAGGACTTCCAGCGAGAAAAGCAGGAGTTTGAGAGGAACCTGGCGAGGTTCAGGTGAGCGGGCAGCCCCCGCCCGCGTTTCCCTGCGCCCCTCCAGGCCGACCCGCTCTCCCCTCCTACGTGTAGCTCACGGAGAAAACCCTCATAGGGCTTGAAGGCAGAAGGGAAGGGGGGATGCTGGGAAAAAAATAATAAAAGAGCGAGGAAAGGGTGTCTGAGAGCAAGCCCTCCAGCTGGGAGACTCCAGGAGGAGAGAGCGGCGGGCCAGCCGCGCTCTGGGGGTTAGGGTCTGCAAGGGAGGGCAGGAGCCCTGCCACCGGCACCGCTAAAAGCCGAAGCGACCACCTGGTTCCCCCCAGACCTTCCCTTCGAACGTGGTCGCTGTGACCCAGGTGGATCCTGGCGTTCCCGATGCCCTGCTGCTGCTCCAGGGATGCAGCCCGGCGCATTAGGGGGATGCTTGTAGCTGATGCTGCCTCAGGAGGGGCAGACTCCTAAAACCTTCCTGCTCTTTTTGGAGACACCCCCCCCCGCCCCGCCCTGGCTCAGTATCGGAGCCCGTGGAAGCTCCGGTTACCCCTTAACGGGGAAGTTTAGGGGGTGCTCTCCTTCCACCTGCAACCTCCGTAACGTTCTCCCTTCCCTGCCGGGTAAAGGGAAGATCACCCGGATCTCATCCAGAATGCCAAGAAGTCCGACGTCCCCGAAAAACCCAAGACCCCCCAGCAGCTGTGGTACAACCATGAGAAGAAGATCTACTTGAAAGTGCGTCCAGATGTGAGTACGGTGGGTGGGAGTGCGTGTGAGCGTGAGTGTCGAGGGGTCCCGTACCCCGCTGCTGGGGGGAGAGGAGGGGGAAACGAGAGAAGCATTTTAGGGGGGGGGACGGGATGGAAGACGCCGCTAGAAGCTCCCAGCAGTCTGGACGGAGGTAAGAAGGGGCTCTGCACATCTGGAAGAGGCTCGGGGATACAGACCCCGCTTTTTGCCTGCAGTCGAAGGGGTGACCACAGCCTGAGTCAGGGCAGGAAAGATTTCCAGCGCAGACACCCACCTCTGGCCATGCCCCGCACTCGCACGCACCCCCTTCCCCGGCCGCGAGCTCGGCTTGCAGCCACGCTGCGGCCCCAAGCCGGCCGCCGCCGGGCCAAGCCGGCGGGCCACACTATTTTTGCCTATTTTTATTTTTTCCTCTTCTTTTTTTGGATTTTACCCCTCTGCCCTCACCTCTGGCTTTGGGTTTTCAGGCCACCACGAAGGAGGTGAAAGAGTCGCTGGGCAAGCAGTGGTCTCAACTCTCCGATAAAAAGAGGCTGAAATGGATTCATAAGGCCCTGGAACAGCGGAAGGAGTACGAGGTAGGGAGCAGCCTCACCCGTTCCCCTCCACACTCGTCCCTACGTTCACTCTGAGCCACTCTGCCTCCCGGCCGCAGCCGCCGGCGGCCAGCCAGCCTCCCCCGATAGCCAGCGTGGGGGTTCAGCCAGATCCCTGCAGGTCCCTAGTCAGTCTGAGCCCTGCCTCCTCCAGCGACGTCCGGGGAAGGGAGAAGGACCCACGGGGAGAGATGATTAGGGCAATGGTTGGCTTCTCTTTCCTCCTCCTCCGGCCCCCAGCCAGGCGGGGATCGGAGCCCCTCTCCTGACGGCTCTCCGTCCTTCGCAGGAGATCATGCGTGACTACATCCAGAAGCACCCCGAGCTGAACATCAGCGAGGAGGGCATCACCCGCTCCACCCTCACCAAGGCTGAGCGCCAGCTCAAGGACAAGTTCGATGGACGACCCACAAAGCCGCCTCCGTGAGTCCTGTCCCGCTCCCCGTCCGTCTGTCCCTCTCTGAGCTATCGCCTCGGGCTCTCGGCCAGCTCGAACGGATGCCGGTTCTTGGTAACGAAGAAGCTGGGGCTCTGAGCTCGGTGGTGTTGGGTTTATGGTTGGACTTGATGATTTGAAGGTCTTTCCCAACCTTAACGATTCTTCTGTGAGAGCCCCAGTCATTTCTGGGACCATGGGCACGGGCTGTCGATGACCCCATTAAACTCGTCCTTAAATCTACATTAAAATAACCATTTGCAGAGAATCTCAGCGAGGTTTATGGTGATGCTGCGTGCTCCGGGTTAGCGGATAATCCAACCCCCAGAAATGCAGATGCCTCTGGCGCAGCACTTAGCTGCCCAGTGCAACCCAGAGGGCAGCTGGGGGGTCTTGGGGGGCTCTTAGCACCCAGCCAGCTCCGCAGAGGGGACGTGAGCGAGGCAGATCGCCCCTAACGCTGGGTCCCTCCGTCGGTTGCAGGAATAGCTACTCCCTGTACTGTGCAGAGCTGATGGCCAACATGAAAGACGTGCCCAGCACCGAGCGGATGGTGCTGTGCAGCCAGCAGTGGAAACTGCTCTCCCAGAAGGAAAAAGACGCGTACCACAAAAAGTGCGATCAGGTGAGCGGCCGAGGATGGACGGATGGACGGGTGGACAGGCAGACGGGCACCAGTGCTGTGGGGAGGGAGGAGCCGGATGGGAGAACTTGGGCTACAAATCTCACTGGATATGAGCCCCTCACCCTTCCTCAGTGCCTGTTCTTGTCGTTTTGACCACCAGTTCCCCCTGAGGTCCTCGCTCACCTCCCTTGGTCCTCTGTCTGCCCAGTCCCTGTGCCTGGGGCCAGCGGGTGGTCCGGGTGGAGGATGCCGTTGCCAAGGGGGCTGAGGCCGGGTCGGGGACTGCACGAGGCAGGGATGGGGCAGGGGATCTCTGTAACCCCACGTCTCCATCTCCCCCCAGAAAAAGAAAGACTACGAGATTGAGCTCCTCCGCTTCCTGGAGGTGAGTGACGTGGAGGTGCCTCCGCCATGGGGTGCCAGAGACCCCAAACGCGGGGAGGGAGCCCTGGCTGGGGGCTGAGATGAGTTAAACGGGGGCTGCACTGATGCTGCCCTCTTCTGCTCCCCCCAAAACGTGGCTGGGCACAGCCATAGGTGCCGTGCAGAGATGTTGGCGCATAGTCTTGACCCTTCCCCAGCTGTCTTAATGCTGACCCAGTGTCTTCCAGTTGGGCACTGGGAGGTGGGGACGGGGCCCCCCGGCCGTGAGAGGAAGCCGGGGGGTGGGCGGAGGGGCTGGTGCCGGAGGAGGGGTTGCTGCCGGCGTCTGCGGCCATGCAGGCGGCAGCGAGTCCCTCGCTTCCTTCCCTCGGCCGGGGCGTAGGCGGGGGAGCCGCGCCGCGGCCGTGCCAGCACCGCGCTCGGGCCCCCGGGCGGACGTGACGTGGCCCCGGCTGCGCCTGCGAGGGCAGGGGGTGGAAAACCCAGGGGCGCGCGCGGGCACCTGCCCGCCCTGCCGGGGCAGAGAGGAAGCGGATGGGACCGAGCCAGGCAGGGGACGGAGCTGGGGAAGAGGGACATTGCCCGGTAAGGGGGGTGGCACCGGCGTGGGGACCCCCGGGCTGCGCAGCCGGGCTTGCAGCACCTGGTGTTGGCCCTGGCTGGGGTGGCTTTTGGATCAAGACGGCTGAGTGCATTAGTTCCCCGTCCCCAGTGTCCTTGTTCCCTGATTGCATCAAAGCCTCGTTAGCGTCGGGCCGTCTAACCGTGTCTCTCCTGTGCCGCCCAGAGCCTGCCCGAGGAGGAGCAGCAGCGGGTGCTGGGCGAGGAGAAGATGCTGGGCAGCAACCGGAAAGGGGCGACGAGTCCTGCATCCAAAAAGTCCTCACCAGAGACCGGCAAGGTGAGAGCGGCAACCGGAGAGGCGGGGCAGCGCGTGCCAGAGCCGCGGGACGGGGTTGCTGGCATCTCGGGGTGCTTTCAGGGCTCCATTCCTCGGTCCTCTCATCACGTGTTTTCCTGGGGTTGGAGGATACCGGTGCGAGGCAGGTCGCTCTGTGCTCGCCCCCACCCACGGCCCCGTGTCCGTCCCGCAGGCCAGCTCAGAGAAGCCCAAACGGCCTATCTCCGCCATGTTCATCTTCTCGGAGGAGAAGCGGAAGCAGCTGCAGGAGGAGCGGCCGGAGCTGTCGGAGAGCGAGCTGACCCGGCTCCTGGCCCGCATGTGGAACGACCTCTCCGAGAAGAAGAAGGTCGGTACCGTCCCCGACCCTTCCCCTCCGTCCCCGTCTCCCCCGCCCTCGCGTGCCCCGCTGGGCGTCCCCGGCAGCCCGGGGAACGCTGCCTGTCCTTGTCCTGCTGCCAGGGGCTTTCTCGCCCCCGGGCACCGCGCCGGAGGGGCGATGGTCCCCAGGAGCACCGCAGCTCCGGCGAGCCATCACCCAGGTGCCGGTGTCGGCGCCGGCGGGTGCCCCTGGCTGTGCCCTCTCCTTCTGGTGACCTGCTGGGCCAAAACCCAGCAGCTTAAGAAACCTTGGGGGGTCCTTGAGCCTCGACTTAAAGGCTTGGTGGCTTTCCTGGGTGGGGGGAAGAGTCCCGAGATGTGGACGCGCATGGTGGGGGGCTGCCGGTGCTACCGTGGGGGCAGCGGCGGGGGAAGCTGCAGCCTCCTGGTGCTTGGTGGCCGGGGGCTTGTGCCGGGGTGGCCGTGCTGCCCCTTCACCCGCGCCGTGCACCCCTGCGCAGGCCAAGTACAAAGCGCGGGAGGCGGCGATGAAGGCGCAGTCGGAGAAGAAGCACGGCTCAGATAAAGAGGAGCGCGGGAAGTTGCCTGAGTCTCCCAAGACAGCCGAGGAGATCTGGCAACAGAGCGTCATCGGAGACTACCTGGCTCGTTTCAAGGTGAGGAGAGGGCTGGGAAAGGGACTGGGAGCGGGATCATCGCTCCCACCAGCGGGAATTGCCTTGCGCCTTCTCCCCTGCTTCCACACCCGAGGCAACAGGTTGGGGCTGGGAGCCACGGGGAGCACAGGGGTCACAGCAAAGGGAGCGGGTGCCCCGTGGTCCGTGGCGGAGCCGGCAGTAGCACCCCGGCGTCTTGGGCACATCTAACGTGGCGTGGGGGTCTGTGCCGCAGAACGACCGGGGGAAGGCTCTGAAGGCCATGGAGGCCACTTGGAACAACATGGAGAAGAAGGAGAAGCTGATGTGGATCAAGAAGGCGGCGGAGGATCAGAAGCGATACGAGGTGGGTCCCTGCTCCATCCCGCGCCGTGCTCTCGCGGTGGTGCTGCCCCGTCTCCCTGACCCCTCTTTCTCCTCTGGCTCAGAGGGAGCTGAGCGAGATGCGGGCCCCTCCGTGCTCCACCAACTCTGCCAAGAAAATGAAGTTCCAGGGAGAGCCGAAGAAACCCCCTATGTGAGTACCTGGGGTGTGGGGTCCCACAAGCCGGGTCTGGCTGGCCCGGCTGGGCAAGCAGGCTAGTGCAAAAGAGCCTAGAGCAGCCCCGGCGCGGAGGGAGCGTGGGCTGGACCGTGGCGGGGACGGCTGGTGGTTAGCGCAGGCTGCTTGCGGACACCTCGGCTCTCCGTGTACGCCGTCTGATCCGGTCTCCGTGCTTCCCGTGCAGGAACGGTTACCAGAAATTCTCCCAGGAGCTGCTGTCGAACGGGGAGCTGAACCACCTCCCGCTGAAGGAGCGGATGGTGGAGATCGGCAGCCGCTGGCAGCGCATCTCCCAGGGCCAGAAGGACCACTACAAAAAGCTGGCGGAGGAGCAGCAGAAGCAGTACAAGGTGCACCTCGACATCTGGCTCAAGGTGAGCGAGCGTCGGGCCCTGACACCCGGCGGGGCGAACTGGGGGGCTCTGGGGTTGAGCGTCCTTGGGGGTGCTTGGCGTGGGCTCTGCGCACGCCTTTCCTCTGGGAACTGCCAGCCAAACCCTTCTTCAGCATTTTCTAACTTTAAAGGTGGCTTGGGGTTTTTTTTGTAACTTTTAAAGCCTTTAAAAAAATATATGCGGGGAGGGGGTGCCCTGTGCCAGCGTCTGTCCCCTGACTCTCTGCCCTGTCCCCGCAGAGCCTCTCGCCCCAGGAGCGGGCTGCCTACAAGGAACACACTTCCAACGTGAGTATCCGCCTGCCACCGCCGCGGGGGGCACCGGGGGGCTTGGGGCTGGGCCGGGATCAGCCCCGGGTGAGGGTGGGCTGGGCGGTAGATGAGCTGAGCTCGGGAAAGCCCCGCAAAGCGACTCGCCGCCGCAGCAGCCCGGCAGCGGGGTTTTTTTCGCGCCGGGCACCGAGAAGGAGCCGAGCTCGAGCCCGGCAGCTCTAAACGGTTTTGCCTTGTTCCTCCCCGGCAGAAACGCAAGAGCATAGGGAAGATCCGGGGCCCCAACCCCAAGATGAAGCCAACGATGCAGTCCAAGTCGGTGAGTGCACGACGGCCGCGCTCGCTTTGGGGACACCCAGCACCCTCCTCCCTGGGGAGGGCGTCCCGGGGGTCCCAGACCTCTGGCTCGAGGCATCCCTGGTGCTTTCTGCTGCCTGCCTTTTTGCTTGAGGCAGCAAACCAGGGGCCCTCCCCAAATCCGGGCTTAAAAACCCACCCTGGTCTTATTTTGCACCCGCACCCCTGCCGGGAGCCTTTTTGGGGTCGTTCGTAACATAAATGGGGAAAGGTGCCCAGGCAAGGTGTGGGGTAGGAGCCGCCTGACCCCGTTCGGCAGCTGGAGGAACTCGACGGCCGACAGCCAAGGATGCGGTGGGGCACCCATGGGTGCTGGCATCCCGGGACCCCCGCCCGCAATCAACCCCCTCCCGCCCCGCAGGAGTCTGAGGATGACGACGAGGAGGAAGAGGAGGAGGAAGACGATGATGAAGACGAGGACGACGACGATGACAACGGCGACTCGTCAGAGGAAGGCGGCGACTCCTCGGAGTCCAGCAGCGAGGAGGAGAGTGAGGACGGGGACGAGGTGAGGCTGCGGTGCGTGCCGCGGGGAGGGCGGCGGGGCCGTCCCGGGCCCCGCTCCGCTCCCGTACCGCTCGCTCTGCCCTCGTCCCCATCCTCACCCTCCTCCGGGGCTGGGGGGCGTCCGGACCCAGGCTCAGATAGGACCGTGGCGGACGAGCTCCCGGGAAGCGGGCGGGGGGCACGGGGAGGCAAAGGGGAACGGGATCCCCCCCCTGCCCTGCCCGGCGTCCCCGGGGAGGGTGTGAGGAGCAGCCGCGGGGCGTAGTTAGGAGCAGCCTCGGGACGTAGAGGTGCGGGTTGTGCAGAGCCCCCAGTGAGCAGAGAAAAATCTCCTGTCTTTTTCCTGGTGGAGATACTGAGTCTGGTCTCGGCTCCGTTTGCGCCAGTGTGAATGCCGAGTAAGTCACCAGAGTCAAAGTTTTACACCGGTGCAACTGAAATCAGAGTATGCTGGATGGCGCTGGGGCCAGAAACCGTGTCCGTGCCTTGTGCTCGCCACCGGACAGGTGAGGTGTTTCGACCCCCTCGCTGGTCTCAGCTCACGCCTCTTCCTTCCCTGGCTTTAGAGGGGGGAAACTGAGGCACGAGGCGGGTCGGGTACCCTACCTCGGATCGTGTAGCGAGGCAGTGGCAGAGGTGAGGGTAGGACCCCCGTGCGCTGCTCCGGCACGCTCCCCCCGCCGCCCCGCTCCCCGCCCAGCACCCCCGAGCTGAGCCCTTGCAAACTCACTCCTGCTCCGCGTCTCTCCTCCACCCCCCCCACCCCGGGGTGGCAGTGGTGGGAGGGATGGGGTTGCACCCCCGGCGCCGTGGGGCCCCCCCCCACCCCGTGCCGCAGCGGGGAGGGCGGGCAGGGGGCAAGGGGGAGATGATGGACGGCAGCCGGGGCCCCCCGCCCTGCCACTAACCCCCCCCCGTCCTCTCTGCCACTCCCCCCTCCCCAGAACGACGAGGATGACGAGGATGATGAGGATGAGGATGAGGATGACAACGACTCGGAGGGCAGCAGCAGTTCCTCCTCCTCCTCGGGGGACTCCTCCGACTCCGATTCCAACTGATGCGGCCAAGCTCTTAGTAACGTCGTTTGGTTTCTGGGTTTCGGTCCCAAAACCCCCCGCCCCACTCCCTCAGCCCCCCAAAACCCCTTCCTCCTCTTCCTCCTGCTCCCTGCCCCTGGCGAGCTGCAGCCCCCCACGGGACCCCCCAGCCTGGGGAGCGGGGGCCAGAGGGACCCCTCTGCCGAGCTCACACTATGGGGCAGGGGGGGGAGCTGGGGGTGCTGCCCCCCTGGGCCAGGAGGAGAGGAGGGGGTGAGCCCCCCCCCCCATCCCTCCCACTCTCCCCTTACTGAGGGAGCAGGGGAAGCGATTTCTTATCTTTTAAATTTTTTTTTTTTGGCGATTTCATTCTTTTCGGGGGGTCGCCCCCTCCTCGTCCCCTCGCTCCGGACTTTACAGAAAACAAACAAAACCCCCCGGGGGGCAAAAAAACCCCCAACCCTCCCCCCCCCCCTTTTTTTTTTAATGAAAAAAACCCCACAAATGGAAAAAAAAAAACAAAAACACCCCGCGCAGACCCTCCTGCCCCAGGGAGTGGGTGCGGAGCATGAGCCGAGTTGTTCAGGACTCAGCCGTTGGGACGACGTCTCTTCTTCTCCCTGCGCCCCCCCCCTCAGTGGGCTCGGGGAGGTGCCACCCCCCCCCCCCCCCCCCAAAGAAACCCCCACCCCAACCCTTGTACAGTCTGAAGCTGCACCGGGAGCTCGCCGGGACCCCCGCAGGAGCGCCCGCCACGGACCGTGACCGCCCGGCGTGTCCCCATGGGGGGGGGGGGAGCGTTGTGTGCTGGGGGGGGGGGGCACCCGCCGGGGTGCCCGGCTGCTCGGTGTGACCAAGGGGGTGTGCGGGGGTGCTGCCGGAGCCCCCCGCTGTGATGTCGGTGGTTGTTGTGCCGTTGTATTTTATTTTATTCTTTTTTTTTTTTTTTTTCTTTTTATAAAACGAGAAAGATCCAGCTTTTATTTTTTCTCTCCCCCTCCCTCCGTGTCCCCCCCCCATCCCTCCCCCATTTCCCCCCCCATCTCCGGTGAAGCTGCTCCTCTCCCTTCGCCCCACCCCCCTGGAGGACCAGCGCTCCCCTCAGCCCAGTTGCCCCAGTTTGCCCCCCCCCCCCGGGGGGGGTTCTCCCCCTTCCCCCCCCCCCCCCCCCCCCAGCCATGCTGTAAATATTGGTGCGGTTTGGGTTTATTTTTAGGGGGTCGATGCCCCCCTCCCCGGGAGGGGGATGGGACCGGGGTGGGTGCGTGGGGGGGGCCCGGCAGCGCCGGGCTGGGGGGGCCCCCCCCCCTTTTTTTTTTTTTTTAAGCAGACACGAGCACCAGCAATCCCACGGCACCCCCCCGCAGGCTTCTTGCCCCCCAAAAACACCCGGTGCGATTTGGGACACCCCCTGCCCCCCAGACCCCCATTTTGGGGGGGGGTGTGTGTGCACAAAGTTTGTCCCTTCTGCTGTGTGCCCCCCCCCCCCCCCCTGTCCCTGGAGAGGAGCGGGGCTGGGGGACAGGATTTGGGGAAGGGGATGGGGGGCACCTGCCCCCCCTCCCGGGCTGGGGAGGGGAGGCGGGGGGGGGGCTTTTTCTCTCCTGTGCTTTAATTTAGCCATTTTTCTCTTCTTTTCACCCAAATCTCAGCTCGGTGGGGGCGGGGGGGGCAGGCTGCAGGTTTGGGGTTTTTCTGGCTGCAAGGGGGGGTCCCACCCCCCCTCCCAGGTTTGCTGGTCCCAGCACCCCAAATCCAGCCCCCCCAAGACCTTAAGTCACCCCGAAACAACTTGGGGATCCCCTCAATGCTATGGGGGGGGTGACACCCCCTCTCACAGTCTCGCCTCAAATTGGGCTGAAAAACCACCATTTTGGGGAAATTGACCCCAACCCCGGGGTGGGGGGGGGGGTGAACCCAGGTGCCCCCACACGGACAATCCCCCCGTGTCCCCCCCCGGGACCGGGGCCCCGAAGAGAACCCGGCCGGCGTGTGTGTCCCCCCTGTGTCCGTCTGTCCGTCCCTCTGTCCCCATCCCCCTCCCCACCTCCATTTGGGATTTTCCTTTAATTTTCTTCCCAATTTTTAATCCCCCCCCGCCATCCCCTAAGGGGAAACCCATCCCTTTTTCTGCTGAATGTACCCAGCACTGTCGTGTTTTAGTGGATGTGTTTTTAGTACAAAAAAAAAGACAAAAAAAAAAAACAAAAAACCAACCAACCTTTTTTTTTTCTGTTTTAAAAAAAATAATAATTAAAAAAAATAATAAAAATGAAAAATTCTTACAGCGCCGACAATTGGGGGAAAAGGCGTTTGCGCTGCAAGAGAATTGAACCTGAGTGCATTTTGGCACTGCCACAAAAACCCGGGATCCTTTAGATGGAAGTTCTTGTGAATTACATTAAAAAAAACCAACAAAAAGAAACAAAAAAAACCACAAAAAACCAAAAAAACACCAAAAAAAAAAATCATCTTTTTTTTCTAATATTTAAAGAGTGTTTTTGTAGGTTTAAAAAAAGACAAAAAAAATTAAAAAAAAAAAATAATAATCCCAACTTGGAATTTGTACGGCTGAGCGGGACGCGGGGGCCTCGCGTCTGCGGTTTCCCGGTTTGCTTGGGTTTCGGTTCTTTTTTTTTTTTTTTTTTTCGTTGTTGTTGTTGTTTTTTTGAGTTTTTTGGGTTTTTTTGTTTCCTTTTTTTTTTTTTTTTGTATAATAAAGTGAAAAATAATGTTTCTGTTCTCATGTCATTACTATAAAAAATAAAACTTTAGGAAAAAAAAAAAACACCAACCTGAGTGTGAGGAGTGGTTTTTCCCCCCCCCCCCCCCCCCCCGCAGCATTGTGGACGTGGGGGATCCACGGGGGGGGGAGGGAGTCTCTAGGGGTCACTTTTGGGGGCTGCGTGGGGATGGAGCGGGGAATCCACGGGGCTCTGTACGGATTGCTAGTGGGCAGTGGGTTGGGGTCACTCGTGGGGGGTTCTGTTAGGATCGCGGGGGGGTTAGGGGGCTCCACCGGGGTCATTATCAGGGCAGGGGGGTCCGTGGGGCCACTGGGGGGGCTATAAGGGGAGGAGGGACCCGTGGGGATGGGGGGGACCCCTCGGGATGGGGGTCCCGTAGCGACCGGGGATCTGTGGGGTCTCTAGAGGCCCCCCCCGGGAGACCCCCAGGCCCCGCCCCCAGCCCCGCCCCTTCTAGCCGCACCCCCTTCAGTGCCCGCCCCCTCCTCCCGCCCCGCCCCGGCGCCCGGCGCCCTGCGACCAGGTACCGGCCCCGCGCGGCGGCGGCGGCGACCGCCGCTCCCATTGGCCGCGCCCCGCACGGCGCCTCCCCATTGGCGGCGGGGGCGGGCCGCGCGCGCGCCGGGTGCGGCGCCCCGCCCCTCTCCCCCCTCCCCCCCGCCCCCCCCCCCCCCGCCTCGGGCCGCCGCCGCCGCCGGGCGGAGGGAGCGCCAGGCCCGGCCCGCCCGCTGCCGCGCACCGCTCCCGCCCCGGCCCGGCCCCGGCGCCCGGGAGGGCGGGCGGCGCTGCCGCCGAGCATGGCGAGCCGCCGCCGGGCCCCGCGGCGGAGCGGCGGGGGGCGCTGACCCGGCCCCGGCCCTGCCCCTGCCCCGACGGGCCCTCCGCGCCGGTGAGTGACCGACCCACCCACCCACCGACCCACCCACCGATCGATCCCTCTCGGCCCGGAGCTCCCGCTCCCGGGGCCGCGCCCCGCCCCGCCGTGGGGCCCTGCAGCACTGGAGGGGGGACCCAGTGATCCCTCCCCGGCCCTCAGGGGTCTGCGATCCGCCCGGCCCCGCGGCGGGACCCCCACCCGGGACCGCCCGGCCCCGCGTGCCCTGTGTGTGTGTCCCCGCGAACCCCCCCCGTGACCTCCCGCCCCGTGAGGGCCCCCCCATCCCCCCTGCAACCGCCCCGGCCCCAGCCCGGTGCCGCGCCCCGGGGTTTATCAGTCCGGGGGGGCCAGGCAGGGTGCAGCCCCCCCCCGGCTTGGTGCAGCTCCCCCCCCCGCTGCCTCCCTTTTGTTCGGCTCCCCCAGGCCTTGCCTGCAGCCCTGCCTGCGGCGGGGGGCGGGCACCACCGGGCAGCCCCCACCCCCCGTCCTGCCTGCACCACCCCGACCTCCCGGGCCTGGGGGGGCTCGTTGGGGTCCCGGAGGAAACAGCCGGTGGGGCGAGGCCGGTGCCAGGCCGGTGTTTCCTCTTTCCGCGGCGGAGGGCAGAAATCCCCAGGCCAGGCCCGGAAGCGGGTGCTGGGGTGCGGGGGGGGGGACACACAGACACTGGGACCCCCTGCCCCCCCCCCCATCCCAGTGGTTGTGCCGGACCCCCCCCTCCATGGCAACCGGGGGACGCGAGCCGCCGGCCAGTACCCGCCGTTGGTGGGTGCTGGCAGCAGCGCCGTGCTGGTGGGGTGTCCTGACGTGAGCTGGGCCCCCCCCCCACCTTCTTTAGACACCCCCCGTTGGACGGGGGGGGCGGGGTGCCCCTTCTGCGGAGGGGGGGCATGGTGGTCCCGGTCCCTGCCCCGTCCCCTCTCTCCCTCAGCGTCAAGGGAGGGTGATGCGGCAAAACCCACCACCCCTCGCGGGGGGGCACCCAGTTTTGGGGTGCATGGGGTGGCACCCCGAGTCCCCTGTGCCCACCTGCAGGCCAGAGATGATGCTGGAGGTGTGGGAGGGGGTCCTGGGGGGCTTGAGGCCTCAGTGATGGCCAGGCATGTCCCAGCCTCGCGGGGGGAGTTGGGGGGGGGGCAGTGGGGCGCAGGGGATGTCCCCCCCATGGCGGCCAGCTGGGAGAGGCCTGTTTACCCAGAGGAAGGGCCGGGGGAGTGGCTGCCCCTCCCCAGGAAAGAGCAGCCGCCCGGGGAGTTGGTGGGGGCCGGGCAGCAGATCCGAATCTGGGACCCTTCCCTGTTTTCCCTTGGCCCACCCCACGGGGGGGGTTAGTGCCAGGCTGGGGGGCCTCTGGGGCAGGGGGTTCACCCCCATTCCTAGGGGGTTCACCTAGGACTCTGCCTCTTGGGGCTGGGAGGCACCCCAGAGCTCTTGGGAGGCCTGCCCGTTCCCCAGGGCACGAGGTTGGTTTTTGGCTGGGCAGGGGGCAAGGGAGGCGGGGGGGGGTCTGCTGGCCAGGGGTAAGGTGCCAGCGTGGCCCCTGCCTCCCACCCCCCCCCGCAGCGAGACCCCCGCGTGTCCTGTGCTATGAGCGTTCGGCGTGACTTCTCCGCGAGCAGTTGCAAATGAAAATGGAGGATATGTCTTTGTCTGGCCTGGATAACAGCAAACTGGAGGTGAGCGGCCCCTCGGGGCTGTCCGTCTGTCCCCCGGGGCTGTCCGTCTGTCCCTCTTGCGGCCCCCACCTCCCTCCTGGTCTCCAACAGCCCCCCCCTTTTGCCGCAGGCCATCGCGCACGAGATCTACACGGACCTGGTGGAAGATGCCTGCCTGGGCCTCTGCTTCGAAGTCCACCGGGCGGTCAAGTGCGGCTACTTCTTCCTGGACGACACGGACCCCGACAGCATGAAGGACTTCGGTGAGTGCCCCGCAGCTCCCCGGGGACGGGGTGACGCTGGCAATGGGGACATGGCAAGCGTCCCGCTCCTGGTGCCGCTGGGAAAAGCTGTGGAGAGGCTACGAGGGGATCGGTCGTCCCCACCCATAGGGATTTGGGCAGAAGCAGTGCCAAGGAGGGTTAAACACGCCCGAGCGTCTCTCCGGCAGTGCCGGTGCTGCCAGGACGTGACCAGCCCATGCCAGAGGAGCCATTTTGTAAGCCTCTGAGGTGAACTGAACCCCAGAAACATTGCCCCAAGCTGCAGCGCTCTGCCCTGGGGGAGCATGGCTGGGTGGGTTGGGGGAGGAGAGACCCCCTTGCTTGCGCCGCTGCTGGTTTCAGGCCCCCGAAGCCAAGCTGAGGGTCTGGGAAGGGACTGGTGGCCCACGGGACCCCCCCAGAGCAAAGCACTGGAGCTGGGGGGCATGGCCAGCGTCGCCTCCACAGCAGGGGGAGGTCTCGGGGAGGGGGCTGACGCGTGTGCCTCCCACAGAGATTGTGGACCAGCCCGGCGTGGACATCTTCGGGCAGGTCTACAACCAGTGGAAGAACAAGGAGTGCGTGTGCCCCAACTGCAGCCGCAGCATCGCCGCCTCCCGCTTCGCCCCCCACCTGGAGAAGTGCCTGGGCATGGGCCGCAACAGCAGCCGCATCGCCAACCGGAGGTGAGCGTGTGTGCCCCGAAAAGCTGGGCTGGGGTCTCCCGTGGTCCCCCTCTGTGTGGGGAAAACGAGGCACAAGGGGAGGACTGAGGCTGTGGGGCTGTGTCTTGTCTTGGGGGGGGCTTGGCGATTTGGGGACCCCCATCTCGGTGCCGATGGGATAGAAACTGGGCATCCAGGCTCTCCCCTCTCCTTGCTTTTCGTTGTGGGGGTGTGCGTCCTTGCCCCCAACCCTGGAGTCCCGCCGCCCTGGAAAAACAAACCGGGAATCCTGGCTCCTCTGTCCCCCCTTCCGTCGGTGACTGCTGGGGACCCCGTCTCAGATCTGGGGCTGGGACTGTCTGGGTGGGCATGGCAGAGCCGGTGCGGTGCAGCGCGGATCCTGGGGTGCCGGGGAGGATGCGGGACAGATCCTGGCTGTGGGTCCCTGACCTTCCTCCCCTCCCCATGCAGGATCGCGAGCAGCAACAACATGAACAAGTCGGAGAGTGACCAGGAGGACAACGACGACATCAACGACAACGACTGGTCCTATGGCTCTGAGAAGAAAGGTCGGGGGGACATGGGGTGCGGGGTGCGCAGGTGCCAGCTCGGCCGGGGGTCCCTGGCCCCCCATGAGGTGTGGGGGGCACGTCCCAGCTGCCCCATGGCCCTTGTACCCTGGTCCTGGGCATGCATGCAGTGGGTGGTGGGGTGAGAGCAGCCAAGTGGGGGGGACCCTGACTGCCCTACCCGTCCCTGGAGAGGGGAGTGAGGGTGGAGGGTTGGCTGGCGGCGGCTGCTGCAGCAGCTGGGGCTAAATCCACCAGAAAAGGTCAAAGTCGTCCCTTCTCTCTCTCCCTGTAGCAAAGAAGAGGAAATCGGATAAGGTGAGGGGGCTGGGCGGTGCTGCTGGGGCAGGGGGCCGGGGCGGGGGTGTGGGGGACACGGGGGGGCACCTTGCAGCCCCCCAACGCCCCCCGCTCTCCTTGCAGAACCCCAACTCGCCCCGCAGGTCCAAGTCGCTGAAACACAAAAATGGTGAGTGGGCGGGGCTCTTGCCGCGGGGGGCGGGGCTTTTTGCCTCCCGGGGGTGGAGCATCGTGGTAGGGCGGAGCATCGCGGTAAGGGGCGGGGTTTGTGGGGATGCTAGCAAGGCATGGGGCTGGGCGGGGCATTTCGGGTGGGCGGGGCACCTGCGGTGGGCGGAGCTTGCTCGGAGGTAAGGCTCTGCCTGGCTGGGTCTGGGGGCACATGGGGAGCACTCGGGGGGCACACGGGGGGGCCGGGCTGCAGGCAGGGACCCTCCTTCACCCCTCCTCTCTTGCAGGCGAGATCAGCGGGAACCCCGATCCCTTCAAGGTGAGCCTGGGGTGGGGGGAGATGGTGCCCAGTCCCTCCTCTGTCCTCTGGGACGGCCCCGTCCCCCGCCAGCCCTGACCCCACTCTCTGCCCCCCACAGTACAGCAACTCGGCGGGGATCAACTATGAGACGCTGGGCCCCGAAGAGCTGCGGACACTGCTCACCACGGTGTGTGGCCAGGGCACGGGGCCTGTCACCGCGGGGGCTTGGGAGGCACCGGTGGGCACAGGAGAAGCCCCGTCTCGAGCCAGATGGGATGCACAGGGACTGGGATTCCCGGGGTCTCTCCTGGCTCAGCTCTGCCCCAGCGGGGCTGGCTTCCAGGCCAGGAACGAGGACACTTGTGATCTGAACCCAGTGTTGGGGATGTGCATCTTTCCCTGGATCAGCCCTGCACCCCACTGGGCAGAAAGCCTCAGTCTTGGGGGACGTGGTGGCCTGGGACAGTGGAACTGGTCCGTCTGGGGGGACAGGACAGCACAGGAGGGTTGGGGTCCCCAGGGCCGTCGTGGTGGAGCGCAGCCTGTGGGCCGCGTGGCTGTTCCTCCACCCGCTCACCCATCCCTTCTCTCCCCAGCAATGCGGGGTCATCTCTGAGCACACCAAGAAGATGTGCACCAGGTGAGAGTGTCCTGGGCTTTCCCCGCTCGGTGTAGGGCTGCGGGGGGCTTTGGGAGGGTCCCCAGGGTGCCCAGATCCCAATAGGATTTGCCCCCAATAGCAAAATGCCTGACTGAGCCCCACATCTCCTCCGTCAGGTCCCTGCGGTGTCCCCAGCACACAGATGAGCAGCGGAGATCGGTCCGGGTTTACCTCCTCGGTCCCTCTGCGTAAGTGAGCACACACGAGGCCCGAAGGGTCCCGGGGACGCTGTCCTGGTGTGGGGACTGCGCTGGGGCTCTGCGGCCCAGTGCCAATGGAGACTCAGCGGGGGGGCTGCATGGGACACCCCAGGTCCCGAGTGAGGTGGGGAATGGGGATGGGGATGGAGACACCTCCAGGGAGGCTTGGAGGGCTGGGATTGGGATGTGCAACGTAGCCAGGTCCCAGAGAGCTGGATCGAGGCCCTGGTGTCTCCCTCGCGTTGAGGGGTGCAACACCGTGGGCTCTGTCCCCCCCATCCTGGGGGCTGGGGACCCTCGTAACGCCTCTGCCCAGGTCCCTGCCTGAGGCGGAGGGCAGCGTGGAGAACGACAGCTTCGAGGTGGCGGAGAGCCAGGCCATCATGAGCCGGCTGCAGTGGGACGGCTCCTCCGACATCTCACCCTCTGACTCAGCCTCCTCAAAAGCCAGTGAGTGCTTTTTTTGCGGGGTGGGCAGATTCTGCGGCATAGACCCCTCCGCGGGGGCAAAACGGGGTGTTCCTGGTGTCTCCCAGCACAAGAGGGGACGGACAGACCCACCATGGTCATCCAGAGCCACCTCAAAAGAGTCCCCGTCACATCTGCCGGCACATCTTGTCACCCACCTTCCTGGGTTGGGGGGAACCTTTTGGGGTACATTTTCCTGGGTATGGATTGGTGATGGGGGGTGCTCCTGCTGGCCCAGCTGTTCCCCAACACCCCCATCTCCTCCATTTTTCCCCCTCTGCCTCAGGTACCAACAACTCAGAGTCCCGCAAGACCAAGAAGAAGAAACCCCACTTGGGGCTGGTGAGCGGCGCCCCAGGGCTCGGCTCCAGCAAGAAGAAGAAGCCCAAACCCCCCGCGCCCCACACCCCCAGCATCTACGACGACATCAACTGAGCGCAGCGGAGCTGATGGGGTGGGGGGACGGACAGACAGATGGACACGGGCCAGAGCAGCCCCTCCCGCCCCGGCTGGGGCAGCCCTGCGATTCGGACACGAAGCGGGTACCTGAGGCGTGGAGGACGGAGGACTTGGCCGTGGCTGCGGGGAGGGGAGGCTGGATTTGGGTGCCCCCGTTAGTGCCCCCCTTTCTCCCCCCACCTTGCCCCCGGTGCCTCTATTTATTCTGTGACGTAGGTTTTGTACGTGGAGCTCCGAGACGGCGTCTTGCTCGGAGATGGGGGCACAGCCCCGCTTTTCCCTTCCTGCTGCCCACCCAAAGCCTGGCTGTGCCCCCTCCCACGCTCGCCCCTCCAGAGCACCGTTACCCCAGGGCAGTCCCAGACCCACGTGTGGGGCGCAGATCCCTCCTGCCCCAGCGGTTTGGGGTCGGGCCCTGGCCTGGGGCTGCTCCCCCACTCCACGCCCCGGGCCGGCGCTCGTGGGTCGGGCTGGCTCAGGAAGGGGGGAGCTTTTTCCTGCTCAGAGGAGAACAAGTGGGGACCCCCCACCCCCCAAATCTGCTGTAAGCAGCTGCATTCGGCTGCTGGGGAGTGTTTGGGGCCCGGCGCTGCCTCCGCAGGGCTTGCCCAGGTCCCAGGGGAGGTCTGCATGCTGCATCCTTTGTGTTTCGGGCTGTTTGTGGGGGACACTTGGGGCGGGGGGAGCTGCTGTGACCTCCCCTGCTCCCAACTGGCCTCTGTGTGGGGAGGGGGGACCCCAAACTGCCAGGGACATCCCGGGGGGGACACAGCCCAGCTATGAGGCAGGCACCCCACCCCCCCCAAGGCTGATGGCTCTAGGGCAGCTCTGTGTCCCCACGTGCCTGGGGACCAAGGGGGTCCTTTGGGACCCCTAACAGCTCTGGCTGGTGTTCGTAGCCCCACGGGCTCTGGTCTTTGGCTGGGGGGGCCAGGACCAAGGGCCCCGCTGGGTGGGCCTGGGGAGGAGAGCCCCCCTGGCCCTGTGACAACCCCCCTCCCGCTGCTTTCCATCGCAGGGGCTGCGTTGGGGATGGGGTTGGCTCAGCCCCCTCCGCTGTACCCCCCCCCCAGCTGTCTGACACCCCGAGTTCGGCTGTAGTGTCTGTGCGGGGCTGTTCCAGCCCCCCCACGCTGTGGTGGTGCAGCCGGTCACGTCGGTGGGTCTTGCAAATTATGGTGCTCTTGACTCTGGATTCACTATTGTTTTAAAACTGCTGCTAAAGGCAAGTGCTGTGGCAGGAGCTGGGGGGGTCCCCACAAAGCTCTGGGCACCCCAGAGTGCCAGGGGGTCCCCAGCTGCATGGGGGCCCCCATGCTCCCTCCCCGCTCTGGTTGGCGGTACCTCCTGGCACAGCTTTGGGGCTGGGGGGGTGGGTCTGGCCACCGGGTCACGCCAAGCTGGCCTTCGCGTGCCCCAGGGCCCAAAGACAGGGTGGTCTGGGCACCCAGAAACATGGGGGACAACCCTGGGGCCCCCCCTCCAACCGCCTGGAGAGGGCACGGTGACCGGACGGAACACCCTGGGCCCCTCCGGCTGCAGGAGAGTGGCTGCAATTTGGGGTCCAAGGGGCATAATGGGGCTGCGGGGGTGCTTAGAGGTGCCCCATGTCCCCCCTGGGTCTGTGTCCTGGCCCCCCATGGCAGAGCCAGCGGCTGCCCGGAGCCCTCCTGGGCTTGAGGCTTGTATTTTCGCGCACGTACTCCACCCCCTACGGGTAGTTGAGCCGTTTGTAAGGTCTGTGTGTCCCATTAGTGGGTTGTGGCTGCCCCTGTAAATAAAACTGCATCTTGACTTGGTATCTCCGGCTTGTGGCTACTGTGTGACACCAGGACCCTGCTTAATTACGTGTGTTTAATTAAGCAGGGCCATCGCACACACACACCCCCCTTCCCAGCCTGTCTCCCACCACTCCATTTACCAAAATCTAATTGTGGGGGCTTTTTTTTTTTTTTTTTTGAATGAATACTTCCCAAAAGCGTGGGGGAGGCAGCAGGGTCATGAGCCAGCTGCGGTTTTGCAGGCAGCCGCCCCTCGGGCAGGAAGGCGAGTGCTCGGGCTGACGTTACACCTTTTATTTGCTTTTGAAAGTCTGGGAGGAAGCCGCAGCCTGTTCCGGTGCTCGTACCTGCCTCACCGTTCACTGTGGTAGAGATCCTGCCCCAGAGACGGGAATGGGGCAGGGCACAATGCTGTCCCGAGCGAGCAGGGGAGCTCGCTGCTGGAGCTTGCCCGAGTGCGCAGAGCCGGTGCGCTCGCTGGGAGAGGAGCAGAGGGCAGGAATGGAACCCGGCTGAGTGAGAGTGGACTGCGCCTGCTTGGCTCTCCTCCCCAGAGCCATGCTTGGGCCTGGGAGGTGTCTGGGGGGAGTACAGTCCCTTCTGGTGGGACAAAGTCTGGCACCAAGACCGGGAAGGATGTGCCAAGCTCCCGCCATGCTGGCTCCGGTCACCGGAATGCTGCCATGATGAAAGCAGCGCCCGCCCGAGTGCCGTGCTCCCATGGGGACAGGCTGGGGGGACGCCGTGGCACCTCCCGGTCAAGTCCCTACTGTCCGTACATCCCGAACACCAGGAAGCTGAACAGGACGGTGATACCAATCAAGGAGACAGTGGCCGGGGCAGTGAAGAGCTGTCGGTAATTGATGCGGAAATACCAGATGACCGCCAGCACCACCATGACGGCGGGGACCATCAGGTTCCCCACGCTAAGGGAGAGGCCACCGGCATCGGGGGTGGCGGTGCTGGGGTCCGGCAGTGTGGCGGCAGCGCTGGCAGCGCTCTGGGAGTGGTGGCAGTGGATGACACAGTTGTCTGTGATGTGGAGCGAGCGCAGCGTCCGCCCCTGGTCCTGCAGCAGCTGCCCGCGATAGATGAACTTCATCTGGTTCTCCTGGCCCGGGAAATATTTGCTGTGGAAGGAGGGATGAGGTCAGAGACAGGGCTCATGGCCTCAAGTGACCTGGGAAACTGCGGGAAACAGTTTAAAATCGATGAGGGTCCCGCATTGGGGGAACCGCCACAGGTCTCATCTTTTAAACTTACTATTTTAAAATTGGCACCTTGTTATTTTTGGAGAAATCCCTTGTGGCAGTAAGAAGGGATGAAAATCCTCCGCTGTTCTCAGGCAGAATGGTGGGGAGGGGGCTGTTTGTACAAGGGGGGGGACAAAAGCTGCAACCAGGCAGCACTCCCTCACATCCTCCTCGGGACTTACCTCTTGAGGCCCCCCACGGTGTCCTCAGGCCGGACCACAGCTACCTCCTCCGTGTCATTGAGGAATTTGAGCCGGATCTTGATGAGGCTGGAGCACAGGTCGCTCCCCCCTGGGGTGGGGGGGCCTCCCTGGCAGCCTGGGGCACTGAGCTCAGTGGCCGACGTCCCTTTGGGCAAGCTCCGGCCATTCAGCAGCCGCTCGGGGTCAGGTGAGCTGCCGCTGTCCCCCTGCTCTGCTGCCGGCCCCGATGCTGCCCCTCCTTCCTCTTCTGCTTTTTCCTCTGGGTTTTCGGGAACCCCAGAGGGCTCCAGGGCCTCAGCTGCCCCCGCTGTCCCCACGTACCGCTCCACGTGGCCGAGTCGGATGACGGCAGCGTCCCCCGCTGCGACGATTGTTCCCAAAAGCTGGTTGCTGCTGTCAGCGACATAGGTGGACAGCCACGCCAGGACCAGAGCCAGGACCAGCACGACAACACCGGCCGCCACCGTCACCTCATCCCCCACCCCACGGATGAAGGTGGCAGCAGGGGGCTCCATCTCTGGAGCTGGGACTTCCACCCCTCAGCCCGGTAGCTTGTGTTCTGGCTCAACCCGGCCGTGCGGCGGCAGCGGGGACCCCTGGGGCTGCTTTGGGGTTGTGTTCGGCCTTAAAATAAATCTCGCTGCTGCTCCGATGGCACAAAGAGCTGGAGGGAAGGGAGATATCTTTACTGCAGATGCTTCTTTTTTGTTATTGAGATACTAAACCAGCAAGAGCTAGGGCCAGGGTGCTGCCTGGGGGGCAGCCCCATGGAGCTCTGAGCTGGCAGGGCAGGTGGTAGCCCCTCGGCAAATGTGGGATTTCTTTTAGGAGGCAGAACTTAGGGCTCGGGAGCAATTACCTCATCCCCGCTGGGAGCAGGGCGATGCCATCGCTTCCTACGTGCCAGTTAGGAACCCAGCACCCGTCCTACAACCCGAACTGGGCTCGGCCGCGGCAGGAAGGGCCCCGCACACAGCAGGGCCGCGTTTACCTGCCTTCGGGCTACCGGAGGGTCCCGGTGGGCTCCCGAAGCCCCTCGCTGCCCAGCCAGGGTCACGCCACCCCTGAGCACCGTCAGCGCGGCGAGGAGCCCGGTTAACGTCGGTCAGAGCCCTCCCCGTTCTTTCTACAGCGGGCCCTTGCCCGGCTTCCCCCGGCGCCGTCCCCTTGCGCCAGCGGGGACGCGGCACAGCCCGGCAGGGCGGGACAGGGCCCAGCGCGGGGGGCGGCCCGGGGCCGGCCCGAGCAGCGGCAGGACGGCGCGGGTCGAGACGGTCCCGGCTGGGTTAGTGCGGGGGAACGGCTAAGGGGAGGGGGGGGGAGGGGCGCGCTGGAAGGCCCGCGGGGATCCCGGGGGGGGCCCTTGACAGGGCCGGACGGTCCCTGGCAGGCCCAGGAGGTCCTTGCCAGGCCCGGGAGGGGTCTCTGCCGGTCCCGGGGGGTCCCTGCCAGGCCCGGGGGTCCCGCCGGCCCCGCCCGCACTCACCGCGTCCCGTCGCCGCTCGCGCGCCGGAAGCGCCACGTCACGTCACAGCGCCGCCGCCGCGGGAAGGGGCGGCGGGGATGGGGGGGGGGGGGGGGGAGGGAGAAAGCCGCGGGCGCACACACAGTGCGTCACGGCCGCGCGTCCAAGCCACGCCTACTAGGAGTGGCCCGGCGGGAGCTGATGGCGCGCAGGGGCGGTGGGAGGGCGGAGCGCTCGGGCCACGCCTCCAGACTGGGCGGAAGTAGGCGTGGTCTCTGTGAGGGCGGGGCTATCATGGGCGGGGCCAGGGCCGCAACGGCGTGGGGCGGAGCGTGGGGCGGAGCGTGGGGTGTCTCGTGTGGCCCCGGGCCCGTCCCCGCCCCCGGGCCCGGCTGTCGCCTCTCCGGGGCCTGTCACCCCCCTGGCCTCTGGCCCACCCGGCGCCCATTGCCCCTGCCGGTCCCCGCGGGGAAGGAGACGCCCCGAGAGCTGCCTCTGCCACGTCCTTTATTGACACCGGGGTGCCTGGGGGCCACGGAGCCGCCAGCTCCCGCCTTGTCTCCCCGTGCCTCCATGCCGGAGCCGACGGGCCGGTGCCGGGGGCCGCCCTCAGGAGATGACCCCCTGGAGGGGCAGCTGGAGGTAGCGGCGCAGGGCGGGCGGCAGGGCCAGCCCAGGGATGGCGGCGTGGCAGCGGGCGCCCAGGTGCTGCCGGACAGTGCAGCGGGCCAGGTGCTGCAGCCGCCGCGGCTGGCCTGCCATGCGCACCGCCGAGGCGTAGAGAGCCCCGTGCTCCTGGAGAGGGGCGACACGCACAGGCACGGGGGTGAGCGGGCTGGGGTTGGTGGAGGGACATGCATGCCAGGACCCTGCACACCCCCTTACCTCCCACAGCTCTGGGGGCACGGCCCCCACCCAGCTCTCAGCAGGGGGGATGCGGTCGTAGGCGTTGAGCACCATCTCCAGCGCCGGCGGGTGCTGGCAGCAGAACTTGAGCATCTGCCGACAGAGACGTGCCACAAGGGGGGCACCCTGGCACCGCCGCTGCACCCTGGCACCCCCCGGCATCCCCTGCGATTGCTCACCTTGGGGTGGACGGGGCCAGCACCGTGGTCGAGGAGGAGGGCGATGGTTTGCTCGGGGCGCTGGTGCCGGTACTCCTCGACGGCGTGGAGGGCGCAGTCCATGGGGGTGTAGCCGGCGCAGTTGGGGACGGTGGCATCGGCCCCGTGGCGCAGCAGCAGCCGGGCTAGCCGGGCCTGCCCATTGCTGCAGGCGTTGTGCAACGGCGTGTGGTCCTTGCGGCCGGCAGCCCTGGGGTCGGCACCGGCCGCTAGCAACCGCTCAGCCACCTGGTAGTAGCGCTCGGTGTCCTCGGGGCGCTCGGCGGCGGCGCAGGCGGCGTTGAGGGGGGTCTCGCCCTGGTGGCTGCGGCGGGCGGGGTCGGCACCGTGCCGCAGGTACAGCTCCACGTGGGCCACCAGCCCCTGCCGTGCCGCCACGTGCAGGGCCGTCAGCTGCCGGTCCCGCGTCCCCAGGTTCACCCGCGCCCCGTGCGCCAGCAGCAGCTCCGCGCACCTGGGGAGGGGACACACACGGGGGTGAGCTGGAGCTGAGACCCCCCCACCCAGAGACACCTGCCCACCCTCCCGGGGCCCCCTCTGGTCCCCCACCCCAGGGCCACCCCCCTGGGACCACCGGGACATGGGTGCTGCAGCGTGGGGCTCAAAGCCTGGGTCC